>NC_073305.1:190944872-191286872 GCF_027595985.1 Sorex araneus
TTCTTATGGTTTCTGCTGTGGTGGCCTTCACTGTGGTGACCTCTGCTGTGGTGGCCTCTAAGAAGAGTTTCTGCAGAGGGGACCCCAGGTGTGATGGCCTCTAATCTAGTAACAGTGGGAGCTCTCATGATGATCTCTCATGTGGTAGCCTCTGCTGTGGCAACCTGGGCATGGGGAATTATGTGAACACTTTGTATCCTGTTGCTATCATTAATTTTGTTAATAAGTTTGATCAGTATTAGAATTCTAATTCTAGAATATGGAAAGTATGTGTGTATGTCTTGCTAGGGATTGAACCCCAGGACACACATATGCTCCCTATTACTGACTCACATCAATCATCTCTAAAATAGAAATGTTTTTAATTGGGAATCATGCCCTTTGTAGTAGTTCAGAGTTAGAGTGAAAAAAATTTAGATGGCAGCTAAGCAGTGCATCGCTAGAGACTTCTTCAAACGCTCCAAGTGAGCATGTCAGAGTGTTTTAGATGTTAGGCCCGTGAGTGAGGCAGAGTAGAGGTGCAGGGGCAAGTGGCCACTTGGTGGCGGTGAGGTAGCGATATTTGCTGTCTTGATTGAGGTGATATGGTGCCCATATCTAGTCTGTGGAGAGAGAACTCTGTGGTGGTAGTCTCTGTTCTCTGGAGACAGGACTTTGGTAGTCATGTCAGCTCTGTGGAGAAAAGAGACTATGATGGTCACATGTAATCTGATGGAGGAGGACTCTGTGGTGACTGCATCTGCTGTGTGGAGAGAAGAGGACTCTGTGGTGGCCACATGTCCTCTTTGCAGAGAGGAGAACTCTATGGTGGCCACATCTTCACTGTGCAGAGATGAGTACTGTGGTAGCATTATTTCGCTATAATGAAATAATGATAGAGAAAGTCTGTGATGCCCATATTTGGTATGTGGTAGCCACATTTGATCTGTAGAGAGGAGGACTGTGGTGGCCTCATCTGTTCTGTGGAAAGAAAACTGTGGTGGTTGTGCCTGTTGTGTGGAGAGAGGAGGAGTCTGTTGTGGCCAAGTATTAGCTGTGGAGAGAGGAAGACTGTAGTGGCCATTTCAGCTCTGTGAAGAGAGAATTCTTGTGACCACATCTGGTCTATCATGACAGAAGGATTCTATGGTGGCTGTGTCTGTTCTGGAAAGGAGAACTCTGATGTTGATATCTGTTCTGTGGAGAAAGGACTCTGATTGCTGTGTCTCCTCTGAGAAAGGACTTCATGGTGTCCTCATTTGTTCTGGAGAAAGGACAACTTTGGTTGCTGTGTCTTTTCTGGAGGATGGTTCTATGGTGACTGCATCTGTTCTGGAGAGAGGACACTGTGGTGGCCTTGTCTGCTCTCTGCTAGTAAGTCTCTATGGTGGCCATGTCAGATGATGGAGACAGATCTCTCTGGTGGCCTTTTCAACTCTGTGGAAAGAGGAGGACACTGGTGACCATTTCTGCTCTGTGGAGAGAGGACTCTGGTGACCATATCTTCACTGTGAAGAGAGGAAAACTCTCTGCTTACCATTTATATTCTATGGACAGAGGATGACTCCGGTTGCTACATCTACTCTGGAGAGAGGAGGACTCTATGGTAGCCCCATCTTCTCTGGAGAGAGGAGGACTCTGTGGTGACCCCATCTACTCAGGAAAGAGGACTCTGTGATGGCCACTTCTGCTCTGGGGAGCAGAAGACTCTGTGATGGCTACTTTTGCACTGTGAAGAAAGAAAAACTGATAGTCACATCTGCTCTGGAGAGAGGAGCACTCTATGGTGGCCTCTGCTTTGTGGAGAGCCGCATTGCCCACTTTCTGATTACCTTGCATGGCCACATGGTGATTGCTGTGGTTCTGGCCTTTTATCTCACTGGACCTTAGGCACCTTGTACACGTGGAGTCCAGTTAGTCCCACTGGACCATGGTTGACCCCTCTATCATGAAGTTCTCTCAGATACAGTTTTGAGGGTTACTGAGTACTGCTGGGGAGTGATAGCCTGTTATCCTCGGTCCATCAGTGTTATTACTTGAACCATCCAGCTGTTGGATTGCTGGTTCTGATAAAGGAAGAAAGCACCTTCCCTCTGGACCCCATAGACGGCAGCTCCATCTCCTGTTCTTTCCCTGCTCAGATGGACACACTCCGAGTCTTCGTGGGCTCCCCACGTGGACTCAACCTGCGGAATGTCCTATGGCATGGCTTTGCTGCGCCTCAAGAGATCCCTCCCAAGTGAGTAGTTTGTGAAGCCTTTGCTCTCTCCCCCTCTTCGTCTTCCTCTCTTTCTGCCTTTCCATCTCCCCCTTCCTTCCCTCACCCTCTATCTCCCTGTCTCTCCCTTTCCCTCCATCTCCCTCTGTCTTTTCCTTTCTCTCTCCCTCTTCCTCTCTCCATCTCTCTGTCTCCGTGTCTCTCTCTCCCTCTTCCTCCCTCCCCCTCTCTCCTGAGGAGTCACTTTCTGTTGACTTCCACTGCAGGGAAGATGTCTTTGAGACAGAAGAGAACATTTCTGGCTGAAAGGAATGTGATGTAGATGTGATTTTCTGACCTCGAGCAAGTGCAGGTGCCTGCCCCCCTGCGGCTGCCCTCTGCACTCTGCTTGTGTTTGTGTTATTAGCCTAGAGTCTCTCTTCCAGTGAAGTCTTTTTACTTCACAGGAAGAAGTCTGATGGCTGTCTGGTTGTCCCCTAGATACTGCTCCATGCTGGTGGTGCTGACAGCGGGGCTGGGCCAGCTCCTGCAGAGGTACCTAGAGCAGACTGGTCTCTCCCTGGTGCACCGTCCTTCTGTGGCCCTCACCAATCTGGAGGATCTCTTCGTCTTCCCTGGCAAGTGCCCTATCTCCGCTTTGCCCTGAGTGTCATGTATTGGTTCGTCCAGACTGCCCCTGCCATTCTCCTGGCATTTTCATCATGGCTTCCACACACCCTCTCCCAAGTGTGCCAGGTTGCTGGGGGTCTCAGATGGTCATGGCTCACGCATCTTCACAAGAAGAGAATTGTCTGTCCTCTGAGGCTCTGCCACACAAAAGGGCACGACCCCGTTCTGTAACCTCTGCCTTCCTCCAATGTCCCCCACCTTTGTGCCAAGGGCTGATACCCAGTGATCCCCACTCTCCTCTGTCCCCCACCTTAGTGCTGAGGACTGATACTCAGTGGTCCCTGTATCTTTTATTACTTTGCCCCAGTGTCTGGCAGGGACAAAGCTGCCGGCTGGAACCCTGAACAGCTGCTATCCGGTGCACAGGTCCCCTTGTTTACCAGCTGGAGCCTTAATTTTTTTTTTTTTTTTTGCTTTTTGGGTCACACCTGGCTCTGCACAGGGGTTACTCCTGGCTCTGCACTCAGGAATTATCCCTGGCGGTGCTCAGGGGACCATATGGGATGCTGGGAATCGAACCCGGGTCGGCCGCATGCAAGGAGCTGGAGCCTTAAGTGTTGTGGACTCTCAGCATTGTCTGTGATTAATCATAGGTGTTCTTTTAAGACTTTTTTGGGGAAATAGGTCTAGATTTACAGCAAAATTGAAAGGAGAGGGAGTAATATTTACTGGCCCATTCTCAGCATCTCAGCAGAGCTGTGTTTTCCTTTAGACTTCTTTTTGAACTAAGGGAACATGCACCTATCGATCAAATTACCTCGGCAAGCTGCAGTTTGCTCCTGGGTGCTCTGTCATGACCCTTCTTTGGAATGTGCCCAGGTCTGGGCCTGAGCTAACCCTCAGGACCGTTGCTTTGAGTCCTCTGCGGATATGCCGGATCTGTCCCCTGTGGTTCTGGCTTCTGCCTGGGGGGACGGCGGGTCCTCTCCAGGCTCCGCGTGCCCATGTCTACTCTCAGCTGGTCAGCAGCACACATGTGTTGAAAGCTCATTTGGCTGCGTTGTGCCATTTTGCAGATGTCACAAGTGAAGAACTCTTGGTATTAGAGGAAGTGATGAAGAAATCCACTTTTATTCTGCGTATTATGCTGCCATACTGGGAAACTGCACTGCTCAGCTTCCAGGCCCACAGGTAGCTGGAGGGCACCATGGGTGTTTGTGGGGTGGGACGGCCCACACCTGCCACTGCTCAGGGGATCTTGTGCTGTAAGTGGCCCTGGAGCGAGCTGCACGAAGAGCCAGCACAGTACAGCCAGCCCACACGGATTCTCTAGCTAGGAGATTTTGCTCCATGGTTACTAACAGCAGAGGCCGTGGAAGTGGGGCTGATTGAGGAGTGACCTGGCACACGGGGCAGCATCGTATGCCCAGTCCAGACAGCCAGCAACTGTGTTTTAGGCGTTCCCTGTCACCCTGTTTGTATAGTTGAGATTCATTTGTGTATTTGTTAAAGTCAACTGTTTAATATTTTTTACTTCGTATTAGGGGAGAGATGTTGTATCCAGCGGCAGAAACAGGGCGGCAGAGGGAGTGCCCCTATAGCCACATTGAGGATCAAAATTGGTGCCTCTGGACTTTCGGTCCAGTGATTGGTATTCAGTTTTCTTCAAGTCACATTGGGCTGTTGCCTTAATGTCTCTGTTGCTGATCTCACTGGCTTTGCAAGGAGAGAAAGGATTTCCTGCCTTACTGGGCTCTGGGGCAGAGCGCAGGTCTCTCAGTGTGGCTCCAGGCTCTGTTCCTAGGAGCAGAAAGAGGTGAGGAATGAAATTAGAGCTGTGGAGACTTGATCTTGGTAGTTTCTGATGGAGTCAGTCCCATTCTTGGTAAGTCATCTCCGTTTCCTGGTGAGCAGGACATGAGATGTGGTCCTGAGGTTGTGAGGCTTAAGCTGGTGTACAGTATCTTCCTATATTCTTCTCCTGGAATCGAGCCGACAGGTTCATTTTGCAGCGCATTTATTCCACCTTGATTCTGCTGTCTGTGTCTGATAAGCAGGGACAAGACAGGTTTCTGTCTTTTCTGTTTTGCAGAAACTCGTGAGAGAATTGCAACTTGTGCACGACAGCTATGGAGATCTGTCTGCAGAGCACACAGCTCTGTGTCTGCCAAACACTGGCACCTGAGGGAGCCCTGGTCCTCTGGGGCACTTCCATCTGTCTTGAGAGCCTGCCACAGCCCTGCTAGTGGTTTTCAGAGAAATCATTTTAAATGAAATGAACCAGGCAGCCCTTTGTTGGCATTTTATTCTACTGAAGGTACCAAATGTGACATGGTCACCTGAGAGAACAGGTTTCATGTCACTCGCCTGGTGAGACTTTGCTCCTGGTCTGACTTCTCATGTAGCAGGTGCTCACTCCACTCTGGTGTCACAGGGGACGGGGCCTGGTATGGGGCCCCAGAGAGCCCATGTTCACTGTGAGCGCAGGGCTGTGCCTCTTTCTCTGTCCACAGGTTTGCAGACAGTGCCATCTTGGTGCTGACACAACTGGAGGCTGGACTTCGGAGAGTTTTTGCTGTGGTGAACAGATGTCCGCAGAGACTCCTGACCGCAGAGGTACATGCACTGACTGTTGCTGATGTGGTCTCCTGTGCTCAGTGAACCATTTTAAAACCCATATTTACGTGATCTTTTTATCTAAGAACTTTGTTGAGGACTTGACATTTTTTGAGATTTTTGTTCTATGGTAATGATTGCATAAGATCTTATTTATTTTATTTGTGCTGGTTTTGATAGTTCTCTGGTATTTCTGTGAATTCCTTTAAGCTGATTGGTGGATGAGAATAGTACCTATGGATTTTCTCTGTAGCTATTAATGAATGGTGAGCCTAGTATCTTTAAGCCAGGGTGTCCATGAGTGACAGTGTGGGCTCTCACATCCGTGGACTGGAGTGTCCATGGGTGATAGTGTAGGGCCTTACATCTGTGACTGGAGTGTCCGTGGGTGACAGCCGTGGGCCCTCACATCCATGAGCTGGAGTGTCTTTGGGTGATAGTGTAGGGCCGTACATCCGTGGCTGGAGTGTCCATGGGTGACAGCCATGGGCCCTCACATCCATGAGCTGGAGTGACCGTGGGGCAGCAGTGTTCTTTCTTTGTCAACTGAAATCAAACACCTGTACTCCAGGGCTGAGATGTGAGCTTGCTTTCAGGGCTGCAAGGACAGAGGCTTTGTCAGCTGGGCCTCTCTAAGTCCCCTGGGCAGACCTCATTCGTGCACCATTTCAGCAGTGGGCCCATCTCAGCAGGGCAGTCGTTGCATTTAAAGTACTGGAGTAAACAGACCATGAGCCTGTTTTCCTCAGGGCACATAGGGTTTACAGCAACAAACACACCCCCCACTTCTGAGTCTGGAGACTTCAGGCATGAGGGGACAAGCCAGAACTCCAGGGTCCACTCTCAGATGCATGCCTGGGCCAGACCTCGTCACTCTGTTGCTGACATCTGTCTTGCTGGGGAATGTCTCAGCAAGGGGTCAGGTTTCCCATGTGACTGGGGGACAACCTCCACCCAAACCCTGCTCTCATCCTTCTGGTATGGGCACTGCTTCCTTAGAGCCCCTGATTTTTCCCACCAACTGCCAGGGACTTGGAGAACTTCCTGGATGGCAGGTGCCAGGGAACCTCAGAAAGCCTTCGGTGGTAAAGGGATGGACATTCTGAGTTCTTGGAGCCACAGTATCTAGGCAGCCCTGGTCTCTCATGACCCCAGGTCTCTACTGACCCCAGGGCAAGATTCTAAGTGACCCCCAGGGTGGGTCTCTAATGACCCCAGGGTGTTTTTTTTTCTTTTTCTTTTTGGGTCATTTGGGTCACACCCAGGATGCTCAGGGGTTACTCCTAGCTCTGCACTCAGGAATTACTCCGGGCGGTGCTTGGGGGACCAAATGGGATGCCAGGGATTGAACACAGGTTGGCCTCGTGCAAGGTAAATGCCCTACCCACTGTACTATGCTCTGGCCCCCCAGGGGTGTTCTTAATGAGCCACCCAAATGTGTCTCTAATGACCCCAGGATGTCTCTAATAATCCCAGGTGGGTCTCTGATAATCCCAGGATGGGACTCTAATGAACCCAGGTAGGACTCTAAGTGACCCCAGGTAGGGCTCTAATGACCCCAGGGCAAGACTCTAAGTGACCCCAGGGTGTTTCTCCAGTGACCCCAGATGGATCTCCGGTGATCCCAGGTGGATCTCTAATGATCCCAGGTGGGTCTCTGATAACCCCAGGGTGTTTCTCCAATGACCCTAGGTGGGTCTCTAATGACCCCAGGGCAGGACTCTAAGTGACCTTAGGGTGGATCTCTCATGACCATCCCCCCAGGTGGGCCCTCACATCCATGAGCTGGAGTGACCGTGGGCAGCAGTGTTCTTTCTTTGTCAGCTGAAATCAAACACCAATACTCCACGGCTGAGACGTGAGCTTGCTTTCAAGGCTTTAATGACCCCCAGGTGGGTCTCTCATAACCCCAGATGTTTCTCTAATGGACCCAGGTGGGATTCTAAGTGACCCCAGGTGGGTCTCTAAGTCACAGGTCCACACCTACTCAATGAATGTCTTCAAATTCACTTAATTTCAAAAACTGTTTTTCCCCCTCTGAAACATGTTGCCTTGGCCCCTGGTTTTCACTGTCCTCTTCACTGGCACCTGCAGACCTGGATACCATCTGTGCTTTGCCAGCATTTCCTTCTTCTTGGTTCTTGGTCCCCAGTGGGTTTGTGCTTGATTGGTGATCTGCACGTGATGTGATTAGCTGACCCTCAGTAGGACTCTGCGCCTGGTCAGTCAGCAGACCATCCTTTTCAGTCTGAATTTTCACCTGGATCCCCATTCCTCTCACCTGAGCTCATGTCCCCACATATCCCGTGGTTCTCTCCCAGGTCTGACCCTTCCCACCCGTTGTTTTCTGGGCTTATAAGCACGTCTTCTGTTTGTTTCCAGAGTGTTAGTGGTAGGCCAGTGCCTGCCAGCAAAGTGTGTATTTCATGTGTCATGGTTGGTCTCAGAGTCTGTTTCTGGGAGCGCCTCAGCAGTTTAGCATGTGTGTCTCACCACATGCGGATGTCGACTTTCCTCCCAGACTGGAGGCAGTTCTGCTTTGGCCTGAGTGAGCTTTTCGAGCTGTCTCTAGTGCAGGTTCCAGGAGAGTGTGGTGTTCACTTCTGTGTTCCCTGCCACTGCTCGTGGCATGTTCTTTGTGCAATGTAGGTGTGAGAAGAAGAGAACCACAGCCCAGCCCAGTCCAGCTCATATACGAGTGCTTCTGTGGCCTCTAAAAGTTCCGTGTGTGCTTTAGGGTACAAGAGGCCCACACCACTTGCTCCAGCAGAAGGCCAGGGTCCCTCCACATAGGGCCTTTCCCTTGGCCACGTCCCACTGTCCCACACTCAGAGGGTAATGATATATTTCACTAGATATTGTCCATCTGCTTTGTTTCTTTATATTGAGAAGGACGACTCAGTATTTGTCTTTTGCTTAGCATGAAACTCTGGTTCCATCCATGTGGAAAAGGCAAGATCTTGGCTTTTCTCCGTCTTTCTGAGTAGTATTCCACTACGACTGCAGGCTGCGTGTTTCACGTACGCTGTTGGGCACTCATGGGGCTTACTGATCTTGGCCTTTTAAACAATAACTGCAGTGAATTCAGTTCGTGTCTTTGCGTGTGTCTGTGATTATTGGTTCTGTGTTTGGTGCCAGGGAGGGAACCTAGGGCCTCACGGGAAAGGCCACTGTGCAGCCTGCCCTGACAGGGTTGTCGTCTTTGTTCCTTGGATGGGTCCCTGGTCTGGAAGTGGTGGGCTGTGTTTGTACTCTCCGGAGAGATTTCCCTACTGATTTCCGGGGGCAGAGCCAGTTTCAGCACCCCACCAAAGTCTGGCTCCTTTCCCCATAGCCTTGCACCGCTACTGGTCTGTGACCTAGGCCTCTCAGCACTGGCTGATCCCAGCTTCGGCTTTGATTTGCATATCCCAGATAAGCAATGATGAGCATGTTTCCTTGTGCCTGTGCCATCTGCTTGTCTTCCTCAGAGTGTCTGTTCCTCCTTTCTGCACATTTTTTGGGGGTTGAGCTGATGGTATTTTGTTGCAGTTTTATGAGTTCTTTTAATAACTTGGGTGTTAACCCCTTATTAGATATCTGATTTACAGATACTTGGTCCCTTCAGTTGACTGATTTTTGCTCAAGTGGTATTTTTTGGTTTTGTTTTTGGTTTTTTGTCTTTGTTTTGGAGCCACACCCGGTGATGCTCTTGAGTTATTCCTGGCTCTGCACTCAGGAATTACCCTAGTGGTACTTGGGGACCATATGGGATGCTGGGAATTGAACCCCGGTCAAGGTATGTGCAAGGTATGTGCCCTTCCCACTATACTATTGCTTCAGCCCTTGCGTTTCTTTGGTTTTGGTTTTGGTTTTTGGATTTTGGACCATATCCGGTGGTGCTTAGGGAACTATATGGGATTCTGGAGATTGAGCCTGGGTCTGTCACATGCTGTACTATCTCTCTAGTCCCACAGTGGGGTATTTTTCTTTTCCAATGCTTCTGAAATCTGTTCCTTGACAAGATCCTACTTGTCTGTTTTTGCTTTTGTTTCCTTGTGGTCAGAGCTGAGTGCCCAAAGACATCAGGGAAGTTGGCTTCATGAAACATTTTGTCTGTGTTCTTCCATATGGTTTTTTTCCTTCTTTTTTTCACTTGTTTCTTATATCCAGTCTTTGGGCTATGTTTAAGGGTTTGTTTGTGAATGCTGAGAGAGACTTGATGTCATTCTTTGCAGATTTATTTCTGGGCTCTCAGTTCTTTATGTTTGTTTGCTTTTTTGTGTTTTACCTGTTTGGGGTCCACTCCCTGTGGTGCTCAGGATTTACTCCTGGCTTAGCACTTGGGGATCACTCCTGGTGGGGCTTGAGGAACCAGTCCTGTGCCAGGCAGTTGCTCTACCTGCTTCATTGTTGCTCCAGCCCTGGGCTCTCCGTTTCTGCCCCATCCGTGTTGTTTCCCTTCCAACACTGATTTACTTACTATACACAGCTCATTTGGGCTGGAGCGATAGCACAGTGGCAGGGCGTTTTGTCTTGCACGCGGCCGACCCAGGTTTGGTTCCTCCACTCCTCTTGGAGAGCCTGGCAAGCTACCAAGAGTATCTCGCCCACATGGCAGAGCTTGGCAAGCTACCCCTAGAGTATTCGATATGGCAAAGACAGTAACAAGTCTCACAATGGAGACGTTACTGGTGCCCGCTCGAGCAAATCGATGAGCAACGGGATGACAGTGATACAGTGATACACAGCTCATTTACTTACATAGCCTGCACATTTAGCTTGAAGTAGGGGAAAGTGAGGCTTCTGGTGACTTTCTTTTTTCTTGAGATTACTTTGGCTGTTGGGGGTCTTTTGTGGTTCTGTCCAGGTCCTAGCAGTGTTTATGCTGTGCCCCGAGTCTCCTGGAAGAATGGGTTACCATGTCTGTAAGGACAGAGGCACTTTTATGAGAGCAGGTTTCACTCAGAAGACCAGGCACATCCTGTTAAGGGAAGAATAATAGGGTCCCCCTAAGATGTTCAAACAGGCCTTTCCACAAGTGGACAGGTCCCCACTGCCAACATGCCAGCATGGGCTATTTCTTTCTTTCTTCCCACATTTCCCCGCTACTGCACTGCTGCCTGTCCCAGCGAGCCCTGAGCCTCATCGCTGTGAGATGGAAGTTCCAGTGGCCCCGCCTTGGGTTTGATAACTTGGGAAGTGTCACACTCAGGGCCTGTGGTTCTAGATGGTTCTGTAACCCTCAGCCTTCCTAGCAGGCTCCATGCCGCCCCCTGACCAACTGGTTGCTTTGGTGGGGTGGTCATTTGGTTGGATAGTCCATTTGCATGGCTTTAATTATTTCTTTTTTTCTTCCCCTGAAGTCAACAGCTCTTTATACCACCTTGGATGAAGTAAGTACATTTATAATGTTTGTGAAACAAAATCTATATTCTTTTCATTTGTTTTGGTTTGGGGATCACAGTTGGCAGTGCTCAGGACTTGCTCCTGGTTCTGCACTCAGTAATCACTTCTGGCAGGGCTTAGGAGATCATTTGTTACTAGCACATGTTCCTTTCTGGTTTGAGGTTTCTACGATATTATAAATGAAAGTAAGAATACTGAATCTCGAAATTTGCCTGAATACTCTAATTAACTCTAAAATAAGCTTTTTTTTTTTTTTGGCTTACATGACCATTAACATTTTCCCTGTAGATATACAGTATATCACTGATCTTTACATCTGTATTTTAGGTTTTTTTTTTTTTTCAAGAGTACAGTACTTTGGGGCTGGAGAGAAAGGACAAGGGTTAATGCACTGCATGAGGCCGACCAGGTTTGATCCCCAGCACTATTGGAGTCCCAATAAATTCCCAATAAATTAGGTAGAGGGTAAAAAGTGTGCCTACTTACCTGTAGAGTTTATTACATGGGGTAGATAGTTTTTCTTATTTATTTTCAAATCTATCACGTGATAGATTTGATGCTGTGAGGATTAAATCTGAGTGTGTAATCAGATGTAAGATTAGGCTGTAGGATTGACAGGATCTTGGGTTTCAAAGCTGCAGCAAGGTAAGAAGTAACAGAGGAAGGAACTATAATATGCATTTTTGCACAAATGTACAAATATGCAGACATGAAATGTAAGCACACCTATTCACAATTAAGAATAGAGCTGTAATAAATCCTTTTCTCTCTTTTTGAACCACACCTGGCCCTGCTCAGAGGTCACTCCTGAGTTGCTCAGGGGACCATGTTGGTGCCGAGGCTTAAAGCTGGGACTGCAGTCTGCAGAGCCTGTGCTCCAGCCCTGCGTATCTGTTCTTAAAGTCATCATACAGTTAAGAGCTTCCAAACAGACTGTCCCTATCTTGTCCACTTTGCTCTGTACAGTGGACAAGCACAGGGCATTTAGAAAGTGCTACTCTAAGTTCCCTCTTAATATCCAATTTCTAGGAAATTTCCATCATAAGTGAAATAGGGTTGACCTGAGGCAACAGATGTGGAGAAGCTCTAAGCCCCTACGCAGGTGTCAGCCTGAGGGAAGACCCCAGTGCCCTTCTAGCAGGAGCTGTTCTGGCCTCGCGCCTTCCTTCCTTCCTCCTTCCCAGCCTGCAGGATCCAGGCCCGGGTCTGGGGTCAGCCCTCCTGCCAGCTCCGTCCAGCCCTTCCAGGGCAGCTGTCGCCCGTGGCCTCCCTCCCTTGCCTGAGCTCCTCCCTCACCCCAGTGAACCCCTTTGGGGTGTGGGAGGAACCTGAATGCCTGAGCAGACCGGTGCAGACAAGGGGACACCTTGGACCCCACCACACAGGGCCTGCATTGGGCCCATGCACTCCCCCCCTCGCCTTGGCTCCAACGGCCGGCCTTGATGAATCATGGCATTGAGATGTGTTTGTGACCTTGTTGACTTGTAAGTTCGGTGCATGAATGTGCTGATGCAGTTAACTGACTTCTTTATTTTTGGTCTTTTAGATATTGGCAAAACACCTGACTGACGGGAGAATCAACCAGCTCCCTCTCTTCCTTGGGGAACGTGCCATGGTGATTTGTTGGCTTCTTTCCCATGCGGCGTTCTCTGTGCTCTGGGCTCACTCTGCCTTGTGATGTGTTCCCAGCGTCCTGGGCGACTCTGCTCTGCATCGGCCGGAGCCGTTGGCTGTGTCCCGGCTCCCACAGGGCTGCTGGGCTTCTCGCCAGTGATTTAAATGCCTTTTCACAGGCTCCGTGGTCTCGCTGCCCTGTTTCCAAACATATCTGGATCTGTGGTTGTGAGCACCGTGCTGGTGGAGAGGCTGCTCGGCCGTGCCAACTCTCTCAGCTGGCGGCGCCATGCGAGGGACTGTGCTGGTGGGGAGAGCCGAGGTCGCTGGGAGCATTTCGGCTCCTGTGTACATGCTGGACGGGGCTGTGCGTGCTGAGTGGCTGCTCGGCATGTGCCAGGGACTTTCACATTTATTCCCTGCACCAGTGCCAGCAGCTCACTGTAGCCCCATCTGTGGCACCACCAGTGTCCCTCAGCCCTTCCCTCTGTGGTGGCTGCCTGCTTGCTGGGGAGCCACTAATGGGGCAGCGATGCCGGGGAGAGGGCAGGCCGTGTGCAGGGGAGGCCCAGGGACACCCCTCCTCCCAGGAAGCAGGGTGTCCTGTGCCTGACCGCTTGCTTGTCCCCCTGTGCCATCTCCCACACCAAGTCTCTTTGGCCCTGCCCTCCCCGACAGTCTTAGATTATGGGGTACAGGGGCTGGGCCAGGGTCCTTGGAGGACCCCAGCTGTCCTCGGGCTTAGGGGATGCCTGGGACAGGTGTGGGCCCTGCTGGGAGCACTAACACTCTCTTCTCTGTGGCTCTGCAAGGAATTTCTGTGGGATCTCCTGAACCACCAGGAGGGGCCCCGTGTCAGAGACCGCCTGAGTCATGGGGAAGTCGACCTCCAGGACTTCCCAGAAGCAGCTGCTGAGCACCTGCTGGCGTTTTCCTTGGTGCTGCTCCTGAGGTTTGTTGGTGAGGACCTTCTGTCAGCCATGAAGGTATGTCCAGGGGAGTCCGTCAGGCACACAGACACTCGGCCGTGGGGAGCAGAAGTTATTAGGAATGATTTGTAGTTGATCTGGGAGAATCGCCTTCATCAGAATCACATGCAGATGGGTAGAGGACACGCATCTGTACCCCCTGAACCAAATCTCTGGGCATGAGTCTGACCCCAGCAGCTCATAGCTTCACACACTTTGCCTTTTTCCCAGTGACTGAGAAACAGAGTAAAAGGGCTGAGTGAATATCCAGAAAACTTTACAGATGTCTTTGGAGTTGATGGGGAGAAATACTTGCGTTTGAGTTTAGACTTTTGTGACTGATACTTTAATCTTTTGAGATCATGTCCATAACAGTTTCTGTAAAGATCCTGCCCACACACGACCCCCACTACCTCTGGTGCAACCCTGGAGTTCCTTTACTTCTGGGCCCAAGTATGGAACTGCCCCCTGCCCTCTGCCCCCTTACTGTTGGCCAAGTAGTGCCAGATGTGGGCCCAGGGGCCCACCTACCCACCCCATTTTCTGTTTAAAATGCAGGTTTTAGGAGGATCTCTTACAGTTTTCAGTTATCTGGAATCCTTTTCTTCTGTCTTCTTTTTGTTTTGCTGCCACAATGGCAAGAGTGGATATAGTCTGCGATTCTCCGTGGTTCACTGCCTTCAGAGTGTGTGATCTGACTGTCAGGTCAGACTGGCCATTAGTGAAGACGTGTGCTGTGCCCCAGCTGAACAGACATATGTGCAGGAGGATAATGAGGAATTAGATTCCTGTGTGAGTAGGAATTCAGGGCAATGAGCTAGAAGTCTCACCCAAACTTGGCCATTGCCTCTTTCTAAACTAGGAAAAAGCTGCAGTGAGCTCCCTGATCAGATGTGTAGAAGGCTACTACGCGCGTTTTCACCCTCTCTCTCGGCTGAAAGCACAGGTAGGTCCCACGCAGCAACTTGCAGAGGAGGGAGGTGTGCATCACCATCTCAGAAGTGTTTGAGCAGACCAGCTGTGGGCAGGTCTGCATCTCAGGTGCTTGGGCCCTTGGGTCTGCCACAGGAGTGTGCACGCTCAGGCGGGTGGGCCTTCAAGTGCATGGCTCTGCTGAATGTCTCTAGCCTTCAGGCCCCATGCCCTGTCAGAGAGTAATAGCTGCTGCTTGTGGCTGTCACTGGCTCCTGCACTCTCCCACTTACTGTTGGAACCTGTTCACCCCACACTGAGTGGACTGTCACTTTTACTTCCGACTAAGGGCATGTGACAGATTCTCATCAGTGGTGAGGATGGGTGAAAGTCTCCTTGTGGGTGATGAGGCCAGGTGAGTCTCCCTGTGGTGCTGAGGGCAGGTGAATCTCCTCATGGGTGGTGAGCACCTGTGAGTCTCCTCATCCATGATGAGGCAGGTGAGTCTCCTTGCAGTGGAGAACACAGGCCTCCTTTATGGGACTGCAGCAGGCTGAGTGGAGTGTGAGCTGCCCGCTGGGACCAATGGCGGGTTTCATTTGAGCACGCACTTGCTTCATTCTGTGTGGCTCTGCTAAAGGCCCCCTTGCCAAGAGCCTGTGGAAACATGCAGTGGACCCCTCCTGAGAGCCGCCTTCATAGACTCCCAGGTGGAAGCAGTGAGCCGCAGGCAGTGCCACAGCCTTGGTGCCAGCAGTCCCTTTTGGAGATGAGCCTCCAGACTTCGTTCCATGTAGAGCGGGTGTGGGGGCTTTCTGCAGCTACAGAGCAGCTGGGAGAGCTGCTGATCTAGGGTTCCTAGGGTCAGCTGGCGTGCCTGAATGCTGTCTCTGTGCAGACAGGGTGCTGTCCCAGCGCTCAGCCTGGATACACGGGAGACCCCCTCCAGAGCCGTGTCAATGGTACTTCCTTGTCCAGGGAAACAGTCAGGGATGAGCAGCACCTACATGAGGAACAGGACACGATGTTAAGGAAAGCCTGTGGTTTTGCAGTTTCAGCCCTCCAAGGCCTCCTGCTTCAGTGTGGCTATGCCTCATGTCCCAGGGGTGCCCCTCAGGCCCTCCAGCTCTCTCTCCCCATAGAGAGCAGTGCCTGCTTCTCCCTCCTGGTCTGCCTTTCATGCGGCCCCCTGCTCTTCTGTCACTCCCTGCCTTAGTCAGTGGTGTCACTGCCTCTTTTACTCACTGACGCTCCAGAGGGTTGGGATGTTCCAATGTCCAGAGGAGGCAGAGTGGACGCCTGGCATGTGCCCCAAAGTTGAGTGGGGCTTCCTGTGGCCACTCTCTGGGTGACTCCAGGCTCAGCCACTCAGTGGGGACACGGCCCGTGACTGGGCCCCTGGCATTGAGATAGTCTCACGGCGCCTTCATTTGAAGCTGCAACTGTGATCTCCTGCAGGTGCTGAGCTGTGAGGAGAGCCTCCGAGTGTGGCCTCTGCTGCCGTGGCCCTTAGACACCGAACAGGAGGCCGCCAGGTGCGCTCCTTCCCAGGGAGCAGACCCAGGCCGGCCTTCACAGACCCTGGCTTGTCAGTGGGGCTGACAAGCCAGGGTCAGAGGGCTCTCCATGGGGGTCTGGGGGTACTGGGGACAGTAGGGCCTGGGGGGCTGGGGGAACTGGGGGACTAGGGACCTAGGGGACTAGGGACTGTGGCCATTGCTGTGGTAGCTGTGTGTGGGGCAGTGCTGTGCTTGGAGGGGGTGGGCAGCCATGATGAGTCTCAGGCCCGCCTGGGGCAGTGAGCTCAGCTGGGAGTAGCCGAGTCTCTTTTTGTCCACCTGCCGCCCTATGTCCCGCTGGCCTCAGGGGCAGGGAGCTACTTGCTGCTGTGCCTGCACTGACCCAGCTCTCTGTGCACTCATGGCTTTCTAGGTCAGAGCTGGGCTCTGAAGTACAAGCCTGCCACTCTCTGATCCTAAGTGTTGTGGGCGAGTTCTGTCGCCACCTGCCCTGGGCTCCAACTGCACCCGGCGTCCTGGACGCGGCTTCCTCTGAGACGTGAGTGTGGCACACCAAGGGTGGTGCTGTGGCAGCTCTGCAGCGGTCAGACGCTTGTCACCTTGGTGCCCGCATGGAGGGGGAGTCCCCTCACGGCCCCCGCCTGAAGGGTCAGCCTGTCACTCCCTTCTCTGCAGGTGGGCCGCCTGGATCCGAGAGCTGTGTGACATCCCCGTGCCCACTCTCTTCTGTGCCAGGGTGGAGCTGGAGGTGCTGGGGCTTCTCCGCAGCATCGTGACCTGCTGTGCCCGCCTGTCGGCCCAGGTGGCCGCCTCTGCCCAGCTGCGGCAGCACATGTGGGCGCAGAGGCAGCTGCGCTCCCGGCAGCGGCAGAACTACCTGCGCATGTGGTGGAGGTGGGTGTGGGTTGCTGTGGGTTGCATGTGTGGGCTGTGACCCTGTGCCCCGGGCCGGGTGGGCTGTGAGTACTGTGTCGCTGTGTGTGCCCACAGTGCCACATGTGGCTGCTCTGTGATTCTGTGTCGGGGTGGCACCCTCTCTGCTGTCCTGCCCTGGTGCCAGTTCCATCAGCCCCAGCACTGCCAGGTTTAGTCCAGGGCCCCAAAGTGTTCCTGGGGGACCCACACAAACCATCCCTGTGACAGCTGCTGAGCGGAGGCCAGCGCATGGACCCTTCTGTGGAAAAGGAAATGTACTCTAATTAGGCAGTTGCAGAAACTGCCTCCTTGAAAGCCTGCATTCTGGCAGGTTCGAGAACTTTGCAGAGTTTTCGGTATCCTGTTACTCCTAGAGTAAGTCCCACACTCCTCCATGTTGCCACTGCACTCAGCGAGGCCGAGATGGTCCAGGACAGCCAGAGCAGAGGCAGAATGGACTGTTCTGGTGTGCAGGGGAGCACGGGATGCAGGTGGTACTTAGTGCCCCTGCACACGGGATCACACCTGTACCCAGCTAAGCGGTGCATTGGGGGAGTATGGGTTGAAGGTGTGAAAGGGCTGCTCACTGAGCATCTGCCCTGCTCGTGGCCACCGGCTCCCCCCACCTACTGTCTGCTTTCAGTATGCGGCTTCTGGCTCCTGTGCTCCAGCTTATTCTCCTGCTGGTTGCTCTGGAAGTGGTCAGCATCCACGCAGCTCCTGGGAAGGCGCCTGGCGATTATCAGCAGTATCTGAAGTGAGTATCCCCCTGCAGATGGAGACTGGGCTGTGTCTTGGGCTCCAGGCTGTGGTTTTCTCTCTCCATGACTTGGCTTCAGTGCCCAAGAGACCAGTGTCATTCAGAGGGCTGCCTTGACTGTACCTGTCTCCTGCTCCAGGTGACACCAGCCTCGAGCCTGGAGTAGAGATGGCTGTGGTGTCTGGCCTGCTTGCCTAGACCCCTGGGCATCCTGCTGGCAAGTTGGACACTTGGGCAAGGCCATGCCTGGACATAGGCCCACACATTCGCTGTCGGGACTAGGTGGAAGCAGGTATCCCTGACTGTGAAGGCTAGAACTGGGGTGTCCAGGAGGTCACAGTGGGCCAGGCCTCATACCTGGTATGTGAACACTGGATGTCCGGGTGGCCGCAATGACCAGGCCGCACCTGGTGTGTGCACACTGGGATGTCCGGGTGGCCGCAGTGACCAGGCCGCACCTGGTGTGTGCACACTGGGATGTCCGGGTGGCCGCAGGGACCGGGCCACACCTGGTGTGTGCACACTGGGATGTCCAGGTGGCCGCAGGGACCGGGCCACACCTGGTGTGTGCACACTGGGATGTCCGGGTGACCACAGTGACCAGGCCACACCTGGTGTGTGCACACTGGGATGTCCAGGTGTCTGCAGGGACCGGGCCACACCTGGTGTGTGCACACTGGGATGTCCAGGTGGCCGCAGGGACCGGGCCACACCTGGTGTGTGCACACTGGGATGTCCGGGTGACCACAGTGACCAGGCTGCACCTGGTGCTTTCATGCCTCTGCCAGACACTCCAAACAGCTTCAGCCAGTGTTGATAGGTCTGGTGGCATTTGATCAGAGAGACATGGAACTCCCCTGAGTCGATACTGACCAGTACAAGGTGGCACTAGTGCCCTTTGTCACAACCCCCAGACTACCTGCCTGATCTGGGCTCTTACGATCCTGCTCACATCTGTGTCCCCTCCAGCCACTTCCTGTGTGCTGTTGTGAGACACACCATGCAGCACTTGACCACAGTGCACTTAGGGTGTTGCTCGCACACATCTGTAGGGACTTCTGAGCTGTGTCTCACACACATCCTGGACATGGGGCACACGGGGGCCCCTAGAGCCAGGGAGTCCTCTTCTCCCAGTTTGTTCTATATCAGTGGAGGCTGCAGGCCCAGGCCTGGCTCTCTGGGAGGTGACAGTGGGCACTGTAAAAAACTAAGCACGCCGAAGGGTGTGTGCACTCGCAGGCTCTCCGACGGCTCTGTCTCACTGCCTGTCTTCGGTGCTCTGTAACCACTGTGTATGGGCTGGATCGGGATGGCTGTTGGCCAAGGACAGATGAAGGAAGAACGAGGACCAAGCTGGTTACTGATTAGTTACCGTTTATTCAATCTTCCATCTTTCTCATCTCCCGCACTCCTAGCTCCGTCCTCTTTAGATCTACTGCAGCCTGCTCCTTCACTAGTCTCTCCCCCTACTTGTCTCTCTCCACCTTGCCCTCTAGGCTACACACAGCCAGGTAGCAAAATCAGCATAAGAAAGCCCTTCCTAAAGGCCATCAGGTTCAAAGGCAACACTACCTAAGGGTATTCCAAAGCCCTTCCTGACTGTTAAGGTGTTTTTCTCCTTTCCTTAGACCAAACACTCATTAACATCTTAATACTAGTTATTTTTGTATGAACATAGCAAGAGATACATTGAGGCTGGCAAGGCAGCTCTCCTGGCAACATCTTGCCACAGACTCAACTACAGCACTCAGGCCAGATGAATCATTCCTAACCCTAGCAGAGTCCGAATCTAGTTATCACTGCTTGGATCAGGACAGCATTTGTCCATGACCAAGCTCTTAACATATAGTTAAGCATTAGGCGCTTTGGCCAGACCCATCTCGATGCCAGGGTAGCACACAACTCACTGCTTGCCCTGGGTCTATCACGTCCCTCGTCAGGACCCTGCTTTTGGGGGTGCTAGGAAGTAAGGGCAGCTGAGGCTTAGGTCAAGAAACAAATGCTTAGGTCAAGAGTCAAATGACTCCCAGGTTACAAAGCATAGTATTTGCTAAGTCTTCCTGTGTCCATACAAAAAGGACATTGCTCTGAATAAACTATACAAAGGACTCAAGGAGAAGAGAAAAACAATATATACAAGTCAACAGGACACTAAGGAAGAAGCTACAAATAAACACAGATCAATGGGAGCACTGTGATGGGAGTAACCCAATAAACCTAAACTACCTGAGGCTGCAGGCCTCCATCCCCATCAGGGTGGAGTGTGTATCACTGGACCCCTACAGTTGCCAGGAGCTTCTCAGGAATTGTGTGCATTACTCAGAAGCAGTGACCTGGTTGAGAGGGAGTGTAATAGGGCACTTGGGCAAGCGGGCGTCCATCTCCACATTTTCCTTCTACATCTGTGCTGTTTCAGTCATGTCTCATCCTTTACTTCATCCCTCAGACAGAAAGTGTATCTTTGTAGTCTTCCCTTCACACAGCTGCTGCATGGTAGTCGGGTGGCTATTCTGGTGGCTGAGGAAGTGTGACAGCCAGAGTGGCACAATCCTTGGTTAAGGAAGTGAGACAGCCAGGTAGCTCTGTGACTGAGGAAGTGTGGCAGCCAGGTGGCTCTGCCTGTGACTGAGGAAGCATGGCAGCCTGGTGGGTCTGCTTATGGCTGAGGAATCTCATCTCCCCACAGGTTCCTCAGGGCCCTGTTGCAGCTGACTGAGAACCTGGTGTCTTACACCAGCCCTGAGAAGAACAGGTGGGATGAGGCCACAGGCCTTGCCTCCAGAGCTGTGTGCAGAGTGTGGACTGTTACTGAGAGGCGGCAGCTGCTGATACACTCAGCCCAGGAGCCCCCCAGCCCCGCCGTCTGATGAAAACACTCCCTATAATGCCCTCGGCACAGGCTTGTGGGCACCTCCAGCTTCGTCGGGTCCATCGGTGGCACGTTCTTCTCTCCTCACATTGCCCTGGCTGCTACTTGCCTCATTCCTCTGGGTGCCAGCAGCTGCACAGCTGGGGGCTGTTCTCCCTGCAGCACTCAGAGGACTCAGTCCACTGCTCTCAGAAGAGGGGCTCTCAATGGCCATGGGCTGAATGAACTCAGGGACCTTGTGCTGTCTCTGGCCTGGGAATCAGCAACTCTAGGCAGTGCAGCAGGTGCTGTCCTCTTGTGGCCCAGCGAGCATAGGCCCCACAGGGATCTGGGCAGCACTTAGGGTGCAGCTGGAGGAGGGCGTTCAGTAGAACCACCAGCTCGTGCTCGGTCTGCATACCTGGGCCTTGACCAGACATCAGGTCCCAGCAGTAGCGCCAAGACCTTGTGCTGTGTATGCTGACCCCAGGTCGAGGTTGAGCCTTTCTTCTCTCCTTCAGGCTTGGGCTTGTGGAGATCCAGTAGATCTTGGGGTCAGAGGTCAGAGTTGAGGACTAGGTTTAAAGGTCAGGCAGGGGTTGGAGTGATAGCACAGTCAGTAGGGCGTTTGCCTTGCACATGGCCAACCTGGGTTCGATTCCCAGCATCCTATGTGGTCCCCCGAGCACCACCAGGAGTAATTACTTAGTACAGAGCCAGTAGTAACCCCTGTGCATTGCCAGGTGTGACCCAAAAAGAAAAAAAGGTCAGGCATACAGACCAGGGCGTTCTGTGTGGCAGCACATTGTCCAGCTCAGTGTCTACTCAGCTCCAGCCACCTCCCTGCCCTTCCTTTTAAAAAGATTTTTATTTAAAGAACTATGATTGACAAAGTTATTTATTGGTAGTTGAATCTTAGGCCTACAGTGTCCTCCCCCACCAGCATCCTCCTGCTCCTGCCCATTCCTGCCTGCCACCTCAACAGGCACATTTCAAAATTCTTGGTTGTATTTGAGATCTCACGTTTTCAGTGTTGTTGGGTCTATGCTGTGACTGTAGAGCTATGCTATTCTCACGTCACTGTATACCCGAAGCCCTGATCCTTGCCTTTCTTATCTTCCCTCCTTGATTTCTTTCCTTCTCTTCCTTCTCCTTCCTGAACTCTGGGGTTTTGAACACTATTTTAAATATGATAGACTTGGGTTGCTCTCTCCTCTGACTCATTCTTTGTATATAAGATGTGACCCACCAATTTTTTTGTATTGACTTTCTGTGGGTATTTTAAGACCATCTATGAATATTATCATGTCATCTTCAAATAGTGATAATTTGACTTCTTTTCTAATTTGGATCCTTTTGATTTGTTTTTCTTGCCTGATTGCTATAGCCAAGACTTCTAATACTATATTGAATAAAAATGGAGTCAGTGGATATTCTTGCTTTCAGTTTCTCACCATTAAGAATCATGCTAGCTGGTATTGGAAAATAAAAACAGACCCGTAGACCAATGTAATAGAATTGAATATCCTGACACACACCCTCAAATATACTATCATCTAATCTTTGATAAGGGAGCAAGAAATATGTGAAGTGGAGTAAAGATAGCCTTTTTAGCAAGTGGTGCTGGCAAAACTGAACATCTACATGCGAAAATGGACTCAGACCTTTATCTGATGCCATGCATAAAAGTCAGATCACAATGGATTAAAGACCTCAACATCAGATCCAAATCCATAAGGTACATGAAAGAAAATGTAGGCAAAACCTTCCATGATATTTAAACTAAAGGTATCTTCAAAGATGAACCGCTACTGACCAATCAATCAGAAGCAAAGATAAACAAATGGAACTACATTAAACTAAGCTTTTGCACCTCAAAAGAAACTGACAGAAATATAAGATAAGGCATAGAGAATGGGAAAGGTTATTCCCTTTCCTGAACCCTTCTGATAAGGGATTAATTTCAAAGATATACAAGGTACTTGTTGAACTTTACAAGAAAAGCAAATCTAACTCCATCAAAAAATGGGGAGAAGAAATGAACAGAAACTTTTTCAAGAGATTTGGATGGCCAAAAGACACATGAAAAATGCTCTACATCACTGATCAGGGAGATGCAAATCAAAACAACAATGAGATATCATCTCACACCACAGAGACTTGCATACATCCATAAGAACAAGAGCAACCAGTACCAGCTCAGATGTGGGGAGAAAGGGACTCTCATTCATTGTGGGAATTCCTACTGGTCTAGCCTTTTTGGAAAACAATATGGACATTCCTCAAAAAACTAGAAATTGAGCTCCCATTTGACCCAGCAATACTACTTATGGGAATATATCCTGGGGGCCCAAAAAACACAGCAGAAACACCATCTGCACTCCTATGTTCATTGCATCACTATTCACGATAGCCAGAATCTGGAAACAACCTGATTGCCCAAGAACAGACTAACAAAGAAACTAAGGCACATCTACACAATGGAATACTATGCAACTGTTAGGAAAAATTAAGTGATAAAATTTGCCTATAAATGGATGGACATGGAGAGTATCATGCTGAGTGAAATGAATCAGAAGGAAAGGGACAGATATACAGAATGCATATTTAAATTTGTGCTATAGATAAACATGTATATACATATATTAGAAGACATATCCATGGCCAGAGAAAACAGGTGCTAGGAGGACTGGTCAGTGGGTGGAATCAACCACAAGTGTTTGTGGGGCAGAAGGCAGGTAAGATCAGGAAAGGACCAGTATGACAATAATAGCTGGAAGTGATCACACTGGACAAAAACTTAGTGTTAAAAGTAGGTGACGGGATATACTGGATAACCTTCCAGTATCTGTATTGCAAACCACAGTGCCCAAAGGGAGGGAGGGAAGGAGGGAGAAGGTGTGTGTGTGTGTGTGTGTGTGTGTGTGTGTGTGTGTGTGTGTGTGTGTGTGTGTGTGAGAGAGAGAGAGAAAGAGAGAGAGAGAGAGAGGTAGAGAGGGAGAGAGAGAGAAGCGCCTGCCATAGAGACAGGTTGGGGGGAGGTGATGGGAGGGAAACTGGAGACACTGGTGCTAGGAACATACACTGGTGGAGGGATGGGTGTTGGAGCAATGTATGACTGAAATCTAATCATGAACAACTTTGTAAGGGTCTTTCTCACAGTGATTCAATAATAAAATCTTTAAAAAATTTTAAAAATGCTAGCTGTAGGATTGTAGATGGGCCTTACTGTCTTGAAAAATCTCCCTGTCCTGTGCTGAGATGTGTAAAGTGCTTCACCTACTTGCGCATCCTCTGGACCTGCGAGATCCCCTCTGGAGTCCAGCTTTCCAAGCTTCTGGGACACCGTGATGGAGGTGGAGCCCTGAACTGACCTCTTCTGCTCGTGCTGGGCCACAGACCCACCTGCTCATCTGAAGAGAGCTGCTGAGATGGCAGGAGGCAGTGGGGCTCCTTGAGATTCTGTTCAAGGGTGTGATCACCCACATGGGATATTTGCACTGGAATTCTCTATCCACGGTATGCTCACCCCCACTGACACAGCCTCTGCACTCACCCACCCATACAGGCCCTGTACTCACATAGACTGCACTTACACTCACACAGACCCTGCACTTAGACACTCTTGTGCACGTGCATGAGCGCGCGCGCACACACACACACATGCACACACACAGACCCTTCACTCACCCTCACATAAACACACAGACGCTGCGCTCACCTTGCACTCGCACACACACACACACACACACACACACACACACACACACACACACACACTCCCAGACTTTCTTCTGACTCTGTCCCATCTTGATTCTTTTTAGTCCCTGGTTGCAGAGTCTCTCCTCCCAATTGTGTGGGCACATGTGCCCGCACCCATCACACTGGAGCAGGAGGAGACAAGGCAGTTTCTTTTTGTTGGAGGGGGGGCTTTTTTTTAATGACACCTGGCAATACTCAGGGGTTACTCCTGGCTCTGCAGTCAGAAATCACTCCTGGTGGTGCTCAAGGGAACTGATACCAGGTATTGAACCCAGGTCGACCGTGTGCAAGGCAAATGCCCTCCTGCTGTACTATCACTCTGGCCCCACTTAAGCCAGGCTGATGAACAGGGGTTCCCCTGCTTCCCCAGATGTCTCCAGCCACAGCCAAGAGGTAGGTGAGCCCTGTCTGTCTGCTGGGCTGTCTGTGGATACCTCCCCCTACCTTCTGTGGGCTGAGGGCTCCACTGCAGGCCACACCAAGAGCCACACACCCAGGTGTGCTACTGTGTCCTGCCACGTCAAGGCATGTGTGACCCAGGTCACCCCAGCTAGAGGGGAGGTGTGGGGATCGGAGCAAAGACACCCCTGCACTGTGGCTTCGGGGAACAGCGCAGGACCCTCGTTGGACTCTGGCAAGTTGTCATCCCTCAGTTTCCAGCTGTTCTTTGCTTTCATGCACAGGTAACGCTGCCTTCCATAACTCTTTATGCTTCTCAGTCCAGTCCTGTGCTTCTGCCTGTCACTTACATCTGGAGTGTTAGCAGTGATTGGAGTAATTCAAACATGCAGTTTCCCTGCTTCCTCAAAGACGAAACTTTCCTGGGGCGAGTGGGATAGAGCCGAGAGCTCACACATGCAAAGCATGTACCTGCCGCATGCTCACCTCTGGGGCCCAGAGATACTAGTATACGTGGTGTAACCCTCCCCCAGGTCACATGGTCACTGTGCAGGGCTGTCATCTGCTACAGAATTTACATACACCGTTCTGCCCACCAGTACACACGGTCACACACGTGACCCTGCTCCCTCGCTCACCTAGGACACATGATCACATGTATGACCCTGTCCATTCCCCCACCCAAGACACATGACACATGCAATGCACATGCTTTCTGCCCGCACCGGGTGGACTGTTGCTAAGTCTGCAGCCCTGGATCCAGAAGGTTTCCCGCTGGGCCCTGCTGCCATTCTGAGGCTCCATTTGTTACCGAGAAGGCTTGTGGCTCATTCTGACAACTCTTCCCTTCGTCTCTCCCGCACCTGTGGCTTCTCTTACCTCCCTTCAAGGCAGCTTTTCTTCCTGACTCCGCAGCACTCTCCAGCCTCTGTGGCCGAGAGCAGCAGGGGGCAGCTTTGCTACAGCACGGCAGCATGGACGCCGCGGTTCCTGCCACGCTCTTCAGTGCTATGCCCATGGCCTGCTGTCCCACTCCACAGCAGCGTCCGCCTCTCAGAGAGCACCCAGGCCGTGCTGCTCTGTTCAGACAGCCCACAAAACCAGCATGTCCTCTGCATGTCCCTTTCTCGTGTCCTAAGCGCTCCAGGGCCAGAGTCCCAGGCCCTCCCTGCTGGTGGATGAGGGAGGAAGGTGCTGCTATGTTCAGCTCCTGAGCTGAAGGCCAGTGCAGTGCTGGTGCAGCCCTGCTGGGGACTGTGCTGAGGTTGATGCCTCTGACAGTTCTGTAAAGGCAGGTGGGCTGGCCCCTGCTCTGTGCGGGGTGAGGGAATCAAGTGATCCTTGGGAGCGAGTGTGAGATGCAGAGTCAAGAGTGAGATGTGGAATTGAGTCTGAGACACATTTGAGTATGAGACACGGATTCTAGTGTGAGACACAGATTCTAGTGTGGCACTCAGAATAGAGGGTGAGACTCAAATTAGACTCGAATTTGAGTGGGAGATGTGGAATTAAGTGAGACGCAGTTGAGTGTGAGGTATGAATTCTAGTGTGAGATGTGGAATCAGGTGAGAGACAGTGTTGAGTGTGAGACGGAGTGTGAGACATGGGTTGAATGTGAGACACAGAATTGAGTGTGAAATGTGGGATCGAGTGTGATAATTGAGTGTGAGACACGGAATCGCGTGAGACGCAGAGTTGAATGTGAGACGCAGAAGACAAGTGAGACGTGGAGTCCAGCCTGCATCATAGCTGGGAAAAGACGGGCAGGTCCAGGCTGACAGGCTGCTTGGGACACGGTCAGCAGAGAGGGAAGGGGGCACGCCTGTGGTGAGGATGGGGATGCAGCTCCAGAGCCCTCCTGGGAAACCCAGCCACTGGACAGAGGCCAGATGGGCGCTCTAGTCACTCTGCACTGAGAGGTGGTGATGCGGACCCTGCACTTCAAGTGAACACTCAGTTTCTGTGCGTGGGGTCTCTGGGATCATGCCCCACAAGTGCACTGGAACACAACAGTGACTGGAGGTGAGCTTAGGGAGCAGTCCCCGGGGCCACCGCCCAGGAGTAATAGTGGCTGCACTGGGAGGGAGGCGGAGCCTGGAGCCACTGGTCCTGAAGTTTGTCTGTGACTGGGCCTGGCCCAGCAGAGCTGGGTTGTGTGGACACATGTCTAGAAAGGGGGAAAGTGTTCTCCGTTTATGGGGAGTAGCTCCTGGGGGCACCGTCACTGGGGATCACCTCCTTTCTTTGATATCCCCACATTTCCAGCCCTGCTCTTTAGTCCTCTATAGCTCTGCTCAGCTCCTGAGTCATGGGCAGGGATGGGGCAGGGCAGTCTCTGCTCTATCTGGTCCACTCTGCACCCTGCCAGCCTCTGCCTCTCCTGTCCCCTCAGACACAGCACCCTCCCTCCCTCAGACACAGCACCCTCCCTCCCTCAGACACAGCACCCTCACTCCCTCAGACACAGCACCCCTCCCTTTCTTCCTCCCTCCCTGCAAACACAGCACTCTTCCTCGGCTTCCCACAGAAACAGCACCCTTCCCCTCCTCCTCTCCCTGCACCTACACACAGCGTCCCTCACCCTCCTTCCTGGGTTGCCAGCTGTCTGAGAAGCAAGTCGGAGCACAGGCCCACAGGGTGATGCCTCATTGAGCCCTCTCCTCCTCCCTCATGTTCAGGGCCCTTAGAAAGTGTTCTGCTTTCAAGAACACGTTGCTTCTTATAAAGATTTCAACACTCTTAAATTTAGTCCTAGACACTTAACTTTTTCACTAATCAATAGGATGTTTCTTTCCATGGTCTCTTCTAAAGCAATTGACTTCTCTGTATTGGCTTGTACTCTGATAACAAGCTATCTCTATCTTGGAAGGTTCTTACTGATATTGTGTCTGGGGCTGACATGTGTCTCACTGTGTTGGGAAAACATCTGCTTGATTCTGTGTAGAGTTTTGAATGTTAAGTTCTTGCACATGTGATTTAGATCCTACATCTGTGTTTATGCTAGAGGGATCACACGGACTTTACCCATGGAGTTCTTATTTTCACCCTTGAGCTAAAGACCAGCCTCTGCTCCCTTTCTTTATTCTAGGATCTGCTAAGAGATAAAGCAGCCTTTCAAGCCTTTGAGCTTAGCATGTGGTTATGTTTCATCTCACTCTCCAGTGTGTCTTTCAGTGCCTGATTTTTGTTTGAAAACATATTCTTAGCTTCTGCCTGGGCTTCAGCGGCATTTTGAGTCCAGTCAACAAAATGGCACAGCAGAAAGCCGGAGCTGGACGGCCAGGCCAGCAATCAGAAGCCAGCGTCTTCTCTCGGGGCTGAAAGAAACTTTCAATTCCAGCCAGAGGCCAGCTCCCAGCATGGTTCTCCCTGAGCAGTGGTTGGAAGTGGTGGCAGGTCTAGGCTGTGGCTGGAGGGATTAGATCAGGGTTTGGTCAGGGGCTGGAGAGACAGTGTGGGGTCAGACCTGGTATGTGGCTGATCTCAGCCTGATCCCCTGTACCACCTGGTCCCCAGGTGCTTCTGGGTTCTCCCCTGGAGACCTTGGTCACCCCAGCTGCACACACTCTCATGCCCTGCACTGGGCCACTGACAATGACCAGGACAACCACTGGTCGCCTGGACACTGCTTACAGGCCCCCAGGGTTAGTCAGCTTAATGCTTGCAACCCTTTCCAAGTAAAACCAGAAATATGGGGTGAGCAGGGGTTGAGGGCTGGCAGCTTGGGACCTGTTTGCTGCAGAGCCCCGCAGGGCTGCTGAGGTGGGTGGAGCAGCCCACTCTGTGTGCCAAGCACCCCCTCGGGCCTGAGGTCTGTCCTGGCAGGTGTGCCAGTGACCGGCTCCTGGTCTGCCACGTGCCCAGCCTGGCAGTCATGGCCGCGTGGTGAGCAGGCTTCGGGGCCAGTGCACCCGACCACCGCATGTGCTGCAGGCAGGGCAGAAGGGGCCTGACTATGGCCGCATCCCCTCCCAGGAAGGGCAGTGGTCAGCCTCTCTGGGTGGCCAGTCTGGAGGAGGCCAGGAAGGGTAGCGGCCTTGTGAGACAGGGGAGGGGGGTGAAGACCACGGGCAGAGCATGGTTGGGTCTGTTTGCATAGGCCAGTGGTGCTGAGGAGTTTTCCGGAAGAGCCAACCCACACAGAGCAGTGCCTCTGTGTCTGAGTCTCCTATACCCTGTTTCCTGTGGCAGTGTCCCCTCTGGGTGGACTGGAGCAGGAAGCCAGAGGGACCTGGGGGTTGCAGAAGGGCAGAGCCACCTTGTCCCCAGATGGATGGATGGATGGACAGTTGGATGCATGAATGACAGGATGGATGGATGGATGTATACACAGATATATGGGGCATGGATAGATGGATGGGAGGATGGATGGATTGGAGGAAATATGGATGGCTAAATAGATGGAGGTATGGATGGATGGATAGACAGACAGGCAGATGAATAGATGATGGATGAATGAATGGGGGGGTTGATGGACAGACAGGTAGATGAAAGGATGGATGGATGCATGGATGATGGATGGAGGGGATGGGTGTATGAGTGGATGGACAAAAGGGTGAGGATGCATGAATGTTGGGTGGGTGGGTGGGTGGATGGTCAGTAGTGGAAGGGTAGATAGAAGGTAAATGCATGGGTGGTGGACAAATAGGTGGGGGCGTGGGTGGATGAATGAATGGATGGATGGGTGGGTGGATGGATGGTAAGTGGATGGATGGATGGATGGATGGATGGAGAGTGTGGGATGAATGGATGGATGGTGGATGGATGGGTGGGTGGATGGATGGATAACATGTCCTGACACGCAGTGTGCTGTACAGTTCTCACAAACATGTCCTGACATGCAGTGTGCTGTACAGTTCTCTCACACACACATGTCCTGACACGCAGTGTGCCGGATGGCTCATACACTCACATGTCCTGACATGCAGTGTGCTGTCTGTACAGTTCTTACACACTGTTGGGGGCCAAAACCTTGGAAAAGAGAACTTGGCCGTTCCCTAAACAAAGATTAGCCACTAGGATATTATGAAAATATATGTGTCACAAGATAATAGCTGAACTGTTACAGAGACAGACATCCTGTGCTGAGGACAAAAAAGCACAGACAAATCATGCTCCGGCCCATCATGTTCCCTTACGCAAATACCCCTCGTGACCCCCTCCGGACCCCTGTTCCGGCCTGCCCTACAGCCTATATATTTTGTGCTTCCGCCTTCAATAAATGAGACCTTGACAACAGTTCCTTGCTTGGTCTCCCTCTTCTTTCTCGCCCTTGCTATTTCAGGTAGCGCCTCTTCAGACCCTGGAATAACTTAGTCCCACGGGACGGGACAACACACATGTCCTGACATGCAGTGTGCCAGATGGTTCATACATTCACATGTCCTGACATGCAGTGTGCTGGGCAGCTCACACACATGTCCTGACACAATGTCCTGACACGCAATGTGCTGGATGGCTCATACATTCACATGTCCTGACACGCAGTATGCTGGACAGCTCTCACACACACATGTCCTGACACACAATGTGCTGAACAGCTCATACACTCACACATCCTGAAACCTGGTGTGGTGGGCGGCTTACACAAAGTGTGCACATTCTCCTTACACACAACACCCCAGCTCCTCACGTCTGCTAACAGTTTACACAGAGAACTCATGTGACTGGAAACAGCTTCAGTTATACCCATCACTTGTATCACTTGTCTCCCCATTGATCTTCGATTTGCTTGAGCGGGCACCAGTAACATCTCCATTTGTCCCTGTTGCGTGCTAGAGTAGCCCAGTGATATCTGCTTGCTCCAGAAATAAGAAGAGTCTCAAATCACTCATTCAGGATTTTGACGAAGAAGTCTGACCATCTCATTGGTGGGTGGCCACATGGTCTTTTGACGTCCTGTGGAATCCAGTTGGTAACAGCTCTAGTCTAGCGGTTGTCTCTGAATTGCATTACATATCCGGCCCATCTGATTTTTGATGTTTTGGCAAATGAGACAGCGTCCTTGATTCTTGACCGACATTGGAGGTCGGAACTCCGGATTCCTTCTCTCACTTGAGTGAGACGTGATACTCCTAGCATAGCTCTTTCAATTCCTCTTTGCAATACCTGAATAGCGTTCTCATCCTGTTTTCGTAGGGCCCAGGTCTCTGAGGCATATGTTAGTGCAGGAAGAACGGTGGAATCGAAAAGATGTGCCCGGAGTCAGAGGTCCTCTTAACCACTTCTTCGAAGCTCTTGAAGGCATTCTATGCTGCTCTCTTCCTCTTGTGCAGTTCTGGCGCCAAGTCGTTTCTCATGTTGAATTCTCGACCCAGGTACACATAGCTGCTGCATTCAGAGATGTTCATTCCATTGAGAGCAAATGGAGCTTCAGGGACTAGTTCGGTTTTATGAGCATCGTCTTGTTGAGGTTCAGCTGCAATCCGACCTTTCCACACTTGTGGTCAAAGTCAGTCAGCATTTGTGCTGCTTGGCTAATGTTTAACTTAACTTACACATTAGCCAAGTTATACCCATGGCCTGGGGAAATGGTCCTGAGGTTTGCATCCTTCTGCTCCACTTCCTTCTCTTGTTGCAAGTAAAACAAGAGAAAGAGGTCCCAGCTGCTCCTGGGATAGTGCTTGCTTGGAGACCTCCAACTCAAATGCCCTCCATGGGCTCTTAGGACAGGAGTGCCACTGTGAACATGCTTGTGACTGCTCGCTGAGCTATGGTGTCTCCATATGAGGAAAGCATTTGGGTTAGTCTCCTATGACAACCTAGCAGCACAGGTATTACAGAACATTCTAAAATGCTGGGAGGAGAGCTCTGGGCCCAGTGGCCCCTGGTCTGGGCTCTTGTCTCCTCTTCCTGGCAGCCTGGCACTGCATACCTGAAAAAGTGATCGCATGCCCTCATTCCCACACCAGCGTGGTGGCAGAGCTCAAGGCACCCCCTGGGAGCTTGGTGCAGCCTCATTCTTGAGGGCAGTGTGAGCATTATGGTTTGAATGTGAGATGTGTGTGTGCAGTGTGAAGATGACATTATCCAAGATTGTTTATGGGGGCTGGCTGTCAGGAGCGGGGATTCGCCCTCTCCCATCTGGGCCTGGTGAGGCTTGCTGCTCTGTGACTTGGACTGCGCCTTCCATACACGTGACTGAGGAGAACCAAGTGCGAGGCATCCAGCCACCTTGCTGGGTCGGGTTGAGAGTGCTGACCTGTGCAGGCCATGTGGGTGGCTGAGTTTTCTATCCTTGTGCATGTCCAGTCCTTGCCTGAATTGGCAGGCAGGGGGCGCTGTAGCTGTTGCTGCAGGCAGGAGGAGGCTGTTGCCTGTGTCTGCAGCTAAGGCCCTGATGGAAAGGGCTTCTCACCATGTGGTCATGCCAGTCTGGAGGTGAGGACATGAGGCCCATGTGTCCTGTCCTCTCACCCCCACCCCTTGCCCCAGGTGTTCTCGAAAGGTCTACAATGGTAAAGTGGCACCTCTAGGTTATATGGAATAATGATGGAGAAACTGGAGAGCTGACATTTGTATCAGCCATTCTGTGGACCATGACTCATTCTGCACAGCAGCAGCTGAGGGCTCTGGTCACCTGAGGTAGGAGACTCAGAAGCAGCATGACTGGCCTCTTCCCACAGGTCAGTGTTTGCTCAACCCAACAGTTCTTTCTTGGTCTCTCCAGGTTACAAGCTGAACCCTGCATTGTTTTCACCACTAAACAAGAGAGGGCGACAGAGAATAACACAGCACTTCTCTGGACTCCATCACCACACAACTGATGACACCTCAGCACAGATAAGACCTCAATACAGACAGTACCCACAACAGACAACACCTCACCACAGACAACACTATACTACAGAGAACACTTCAGCATAGTCACCACCTCACCACAGACAATGCCACACAACAGACAATACCTCACCACAGAAAACACCTTATACCGCACGACAATATACTTTGCCAAAGACATTGCCATAGACATCACCTCACCACAGATCATGCCTCACAACAGGAAACATCTCACCACAGATTATACACCATGAGTCACCTCAGCACAGATCACCCCACACAACAGACATCACCTCACCACAGATTACATTGACTACATTGTGCACACCATAAAAAACGCCACCTCCTAGATTCTTCTTTCTACACCACCACAGTGAAGACAGTTCCATGCACCTTACCTCAGAATACTATGCCTCACTTCCCCACTGCCACATAACACAAATTTGACACGACTTAAACTTTACACCTCATAACACTGACACACATTACACAATATGACTTTACCACACAACATGTCACACTATCCATGCATACTATCCAATTCCAAGCCAGCAGTACCTTACCTGTGCAGAAAGGCTGAGACCACCAGGATTCCCCGGGAGAAAGTGAGGGCAATCCTCCCATCTGGAGGAAGAAACATGTTTGTTTAGACAATTTGCATCCGCTCCTTCATATTCCTTCTTCAAACCGGATAAAAGAGAACTCTGTGTAATATATACAGAAACTCCTGTTACAGGCGCAATCTTAAAATATTTATACCACATACAAACAATGCCAAGGAATTCCCCACAAACCATATATTGGCTTAATAAACATGGAGCCATTATGTACCGTTTGTCTTAGTTATATATGACAAGTTATTGATTACACTAGAGCAAAACTGAAGACACAGACTGTAGGCTGAGACTTTTATATACAATGTGCTTTTAGGTTGGCTACCATAATGATGGAGGGGACTAGTCCAGCGACTGGAAGTCCTCGAGGCCGCATATGTGCTGTTGGACAGAACAGCTCAGTGGCTCAGCAGATTCTGTTAGTGCACAGTGGCAGGAAGTTACCTAGGAGGCTGGTCTACTGGAGAAGCCCCCTCAGCACCCAGAGGTCATTGATTGTTCGTCTCCATCCTGTCCCCCCACCACCTCACACATCTTGTCATTAACTTGGATTCCTTATGGGCACAAGGACACAAGAGGAAAGGTTCTTGCTGGGCCAGAGCTAGGGCCAATACTCTCTTCCATCAGATTCTGGAGTGTCTGAGAACACGCCTGAGACCTTTTTGAAGAGCATATTGTAGTATCCCCATCTCTGGAAGGAAAGAACAAGAGAAAAGACAGCAGCCAGTACTCCAGGTCTGGTACGAGCTATGTTCCTGCCACCTCAGGTTCGGGCTTCTGGACTGTGGGGTGTTCACTGACGAGACCAGACCATAATGCTGTGGCCCCAGAACAACAGGATGATGAATGGGAAGGTCTGAGGAGGAGGAAGGAGAAGTGTTGGGGGAATAAAGGGACCGTTGAAACTGTTTTTGTCAATAGTGCTCATTCCACTGCTGCTCACTGACCAGAGGAGTGAGTGTCCAGTGGCTTTCCAGGGGGAAGGGGAGGGCATACAGTAGCCCATGGTGGAGACTGCCCCCAGCCATTCACTGCTGTGAGCTCAGCTAACTGGTCTGGGTCTCATTCCCACCCCAGAGATGGGAAACAGGACAGGACAGGCTCATTTGCACGGTGGAAATTGGTAGCTGCCATAAATCCAGACCCTCTTCTCTTGAGAGAGCAGATTGTTGAACATTCACTAGCTCATCGCTGTATCCAAAAGTCATCTCACCCACTAAAGATTCATTTCCCCACCCGGCCATCCATGTAATCCGCCTTCCGGAAGATGGGTACACATTGAAACAGATGAAACCACGGAATGACGAGCTGGAGAGCAGTGCCTGAGTGGATCTCATGATGTTTCCTTCACTCACTCACTGCATGCCCGTCCACACCCATAGCAATCTGCTCTCTGTGATTTCCTGGGTGGATGCTCTCACATTTAGCCTTGGAACCAGTGTACATGCGTGATTTGCTCTTGCTGCACCGCATGAGGCTGCAGTGACTGTGGAGAACATGGATTGCCTCCTCCCCTGTGGCATTTTCTTAGGCCCCCGTGGCCTGTGGAACCTGTGTCCTCCTCTCCTGGTTTGCTATCATTCTGAGACCAGGCAGGAGGGTGCTGTGATGGCCACCAGCATCTCTGCCAGCTCACCCAGTCTGTCCTCTCAGGACAGAGAGGTCAGCACTGTTTGTTCCCAGGGTGGTCCTGTCAGCCAAAGGGCCTCATCCCAGCTAAGGAAGAAGGATGAACAGGGGCCAGGTCTCCCTTCAGACTCTGGGACTCTTACACTAAATGATCCTAGGAAAGAAAACTGAAGTTTAGGGTCACTTTACTGTGCTATCAGAATGCCCTCAAGAGTGAGCAGAGTGAGCAAGTGAGGGACAGAGTGGGTGAGCTGACTGAGCTGGGTGAGCTGACTGAGCTGACTGAGCTGGGTGATCTGGGTGATCTGGGTGAGCTGACTGAGCTGACTGAGCTGACTGAGCTGGGTGAGCTGGGTGAGCTGGGTGAGCTGACTGAGCTGGGTGAGCTGGGTGAGCTGGGTGAGCTGACTGAGCTGGGTGAGCTGGGTGAGCTGGGTGAGCTGGGTGAGCTGACTGAACTGACTGAGTTGGGTGAGCTGGGTGAGCTAGGTGAGCTGAGTGAGCTGAGTGAGCTGGGTGAGCTGACTGAGCTGGGTGAGCTGAGTGAGCTGAGTGAGCTGGGTGAGCTGACTGAGCTGGGTGAGCTGGGTGAGCTGACTGAACTGACTGAGTTGGGTGAGCTGACTGAGCTGACTGAGTTGGGTGAGCTGGGTGAGCTGACTGAGCTGACTGAGTTGGGTGAGCTGGGTGAGCTGACTGAGCTGACTGAGTTGGGTGAGCTGACTGAGTTGGGTGAGCTGGGTGAGCTAGGTGAGCTGACTGAGCTGGGTGAGCTGAGTGAGCTGAGTGAGCTGAGTGAGCTGACTGAGTTGACTGAGCTGACTGAGTTGACTGAGCTGGGTGAGCTGATTGAGCTGGGTGAGCTGACTGAGCTGGTTGAGCTGACTGAGCTCACTGGGCTGAGTGAGCTAACTGAGCTGACTGAGCTGGGTGAGCTGACTGAGCAGAGGCACTGGTGTGTGGGGTGCGTGGGGTTTACAGGGTGCGTGGGGTGTGGGGGTACATGTGGTGTGCGGGCTAGTCTGTGTGAGAGGGCTTCATGGGTGCAGATGGAGGTTGCAAAGCTACTTTCCTGCAGTTGCTCACACAGAACTGACAGATGTCAGAGAAAATCCTCTCTTCGATTACATTGTAAAAGGGGAAATCAAAATGTGCCAAATGATGGCCTTTGTTAGATGAAATTTGGCAAAAAAGCGAAGAAAACCAAATTTAATCATTATTGTACATGTTTCAAAATTCAGTTGATAAGCTGTTAACATTTGGATCATACAACACTAAAAGCATGCAGAATTCATAAATTCTTAAAATTTGCAAAAAACAGATTGCTAAAAAATCATGATTTTTATATAATTATATTAATGCTCTAAATTAGGATAGAAAAAATTTACTGCTTTAGAAATATCCAATTTGAATACATACAGTTAAACTATAAGAAAATATAAATAATTTTGTTTTAAAATTATTTCACTGTATTACTGTCATCACTGTCATCCCATTTATCATCGATTTGCTCGAGTGGGCACCAGTAACGTTTCCATTCATTCTAGCCCTGAGATTTTAGCAGCCTCTCTTTATTCATTATTTCCAGCGGTGCTGCAATGGAGGCTCTTTCAGGGTAAGGGGAATGAGACCCATCATTGTTACTGTATTTGGCATATTAAATACGCCACAGAGAGCTTGCCAGGCTCTGCTGATTGTGAACTACTTTATAAAATGAAAAAAAATCAGAATAAAATGATTGCTTCAAAAAAAATAGATGCACGCATACAAATCAGCCTAATCGTAAGCTATCTTACTTTTCAGCTTCATTTCTGTTACTTTACAGCTATATTAAGGGGAAAATAAGATTCCTGGACCAGGGGCTGTAGTGATAGTATAGCGGGTAGGGCGTTTGCCTTGCACGCGGCTGACCCGGGTTCGATTCCCAGCATCCCATATGGTGGGAATTATTTACATTTAATTATAATAAAATGGAAGACATTTGAATTATTAATATTTGTATCACTTGTATCACTTGTAGTCCCGTTGATCTTCGATTTGCTCGAGCGGGCGCCAGTAATGTCTCCATTTGTCCCTGTCGCAAGCCAATGCAGCCCAATGATATCTGCTCACTCCAGGAACATGAAGAGCCTCAAATTGTTCATTCACGGATTTGACGAAAAAAATCTGACCATCTAGTTGGTGGGCAGCCACGAGGTCTTCTGACGTCCCATAGAATCCAGTTGGTAACAGCTCTAGTCCAGTGGTTGTCTCTGAATCGCATCACATGACCGGTCCATCTGATTTTTGATGCCTTAACAAACGAGACAGCATCCCTGATTTTTGACCGTCGACGGAGGTCAGAACTCTGGATTCCTTCTCTCACTTGAGTGAGACATGATATTCCCAGCATAGCTCTTTCGATTCCTCTTTGGGATACCCTAATAGCATTCTCATCCTGTTTTCGTAGGGCCCAGGTCTCTGAGGCATATGTTAGTGCAGGAAGAATGGTGGAATCAAAAAGATGTGCCCAGAGTCGGAGATTCTTCGATCTCTTAACCATCTCTTTGACACTCTTGAAGGCATTCCACGCTGCTCTCTTCCTCCTGTGCAGTTCTGGCGCCAAGTCGTTCCACATGTTGAGTTTTCGACCCATGTACACATAGTTGCTGCATTCGGAGATGTTCGTTCCATTGAGAGCAAATGGAGCTTCAGGGACCAGTTTGTTTTTCATGAACATCGTCTTGTTGAGATTCAGCTGCAATCTGACCCTTCCACACTCGTGGTCGAAGTCGGTCAGCATTTGTGCCGCTTGGCTAATGTTTGGTGTTATGAGAATGATGTCATCAGTGAAGCGGAGGTGGTGTAATTGCGGACCGTCTATCTTCACTCCCATTCCTTCCCATTCCAGTCATTGCATGATGTTCTCAAGGGTGGCACTGAATAGTTTCGGTGAAATGGTACCACCCTGCAGAACCCCTCTCTTTACATCAATGATCACTTCCTTGTAGAATGGTGAGATCTTGGTGGTGAATCCACAGTACAGCTCGCGGAGGATTTTGATATACTGAGTTTGAACGCCCTGTTTGGCCAGGGCTTCGATGACTGCCTCAGTCTCAACAGAATCAAAGGCCTTCTTTAAATCAATGAACGTTACAGAGCGGCATCTTGAACTCTCGCAAAACTTCAATGAGTTTGGTCACTGTGTGGATATGGTCGATCGTGCTGAATCCCCTTTAGAACCCGGCTTGCTCGCATGGTTGTCCTTTGTCTAGTGTTCTGCCTATTCTATTCAGGATGACACGAGTGAACAACTTGTAGACGACAGACAGCAGGCAGATTGGGCGATAGTTGCCGATGTCGTGGATGTCTCCCTTCTTGTACAGCAGAACGGTCCTACTGGTTTTTCACTGGGATGGAACCTTGCATTCAGACAGGTAGCGTGTGAAGAGTTGGGCCAGTGTATTGATGAGTACTGGCAGCAGATTCTTCTGGTGTTCGGGTCTGACTTTGTCCAGACCAGGTGCTGTCCAGTGAAGTGGCATGTGGGATTTCAGAAGGGAGAATGTTGGGAACGACATACCCATCCTGTGGAGTTTGGTACGTGGGCAGGTGGACGTGGCTGTCAAAGAGATCTGAGTAGAAGTCGTGAATAATTTTCTCCATTGCCTTTCTGGAGGATGTGATAGATCCATCGGGACGTTGGAGGGCAGTCATCTTGGTCTTGTAGTTGGCGAAGGACAGGTGAGCATTGCGAATACTTTTCCTTAGCTCTAGGTTCAACGAGACCTGGAAACAAGATCCTCTGTCTGCCTCCTCCAATCTCTGGCATCTGAGGGAGGGGTCCAACCCAGACACTCCACCCTACCCAAGATAAATACCTCACTGGCCAACCCCCATTACATCCACTACCCAGCCACCCTCCAGGTTGCTCTCTGGACCACGCGGCCACAAAGTGGCCACGTGATACACCATAACACACTTAATATCTATTATTCCCACACCATATTTGATAGGGTTCATATTTGGTGTGAACCATGGTAACACCTCTAAGGGCGATTGGAAGCTGCCCTAAAAGCCTTTGTCCCTCTCAGAGAGCCCGGCAAGCTACCGAGAGTATTGAGCCCACACGGCAGAGCCTAGCAAGCTACCCATTGCATATTCGATATGCCAACAACAGTAACAACAATTGGCTTCATTCACCTGTCACCGAAAGAGACCCTAATAGGTCAGCGTTAAGAAAGATGAGCAAAGAGAGGCTGAAAAAATCTCGGGGACGAACTAGACTGCCAAAACGAAGAAAGACTAAAATGATTGTTTGTACTTTCAACACACGGACACTGGCATCAGAAGCATCCATCGAGGACCTGATGATACAAGCGCAGAAGATCAAGTACGACATCATTGGTCTGACCGAAACGAGAAGACATCAATCACGCCATTTTAGACACTGGAGAAGAATTGTTCCTCGGAACATGCGAAAACAGAGGCATTGGTGGCATGGGTGTCCTTGTCAACACAAACTTGGCCATGAGCATCGATTCATTCAAATGCCTAACAACCCGAATTGGATGATTATGCTTGAATAGATGTGGCTCACTGCCTGCAGTTTCTATCTTCATCGTCTATGCACCAACTTCCAACTACGATGAAGAAGAAATTGAGAGGTTCTACATGGAACTGGAGAAGTTCTATAAACAAGACCACACCTTCTACAAGATCATTGTTGGTGATTTTAATTCCAAGATAGGTCCGAGAAGGTCGCCCAAAGAACTCCACATTGGGACACATGTCCTAAATGGAACGATCAGGGTGAGAGACTGTCTGAATTCATCATGTCGATCAAGACCATCCGTGGTAACTCACAGTTCCAGAAGGCCGAATCTAAATGCTGGACATGGGAGTCTCCCTGTGGACAGTTCCACAATGAAATTGACCACATCATGTTCAATCGAAGGTTTTGCCTGACTGATGTCGCTCTTGTCCCAAAATTCCAAATGGGATCGGACCACCGTCTCCTTTGTGTGAAATTCTACTTCACAGGGCGGGGAGAAAAGTCTGCAAAATTTAAGTTTAAGAAGACAACTCCCAGAATGACCACCAACTGGGAGCTCTTTCGCACTATTGTGGCAACGTGGGAAGATGCCATCCTTGACAACATTGATGAGGAATACGATCAACTGGTTCAGCACCTCCATGTCTGTGCGAAGAATGCCAAGAGTGAGAAAGCCACAAACAGACGCCTGTCTTCGGAAACTCTAAAGCTCATTTGTCAACGTGGTTTGGCGTGAGCCTCAGGCAACCACAAGCTATCGTCCAAGCTCACAAAGCTGTGCAGAGAAGCAATAAAGGAAGACCTCAAAGAGAGAAGAGCAGCAGTGTTGGCCAGTGCAGCAGAAGTAGTAATATTTAATTGATAGAAAATTATAATTTAAATTGTTTAAAATAAATATACGTGATAACTTCTCAGCACTTATATTGCAGACCTTAATCCCTAGAAGAAAAGAGCTAGAGTGAGAACGAAGAAAAGTGCCATCATCATAGAGGCAGGCTGGAACAGAGGCTGAAACCCAATGATGAACAACTTTGAAGCTGTGCATCTCACAGTTATTCAATAATAAACAAATAAGTAAGATAATAAAATAAAAAAGATACCTTTTTACATTGAATCGCCTTGAGATACACAGTTATAAAGCTCTTCGTGATTCAATCATACAATGTTCCAACACCCATCCCTTTATCAGTGTACATTTCCAGCCATCAATGTCCCCAGTTTCCCTCCTGCCAATCTCCAGATTTTATGCTTTTATGGCAGATACTTCTCTCTCTCTCTCTCTTTCTCTCTCTCTCTCTCTCTCTTATTTTTCTTTTAGGCATGTGGCTTGCAATATCGTCGTCATCATCATCATCATCCCGTTGATCGTCGAATTTCTCGAGCGGTCTCAGTAACATCTCCATTCGTCCAAGCCCTCAGATTTTAGAAGCCTCTCTTTACTCGTCCTTCCAACGATGCTGTACTGGAGGCTCTTTCAGGGTCAAGGGAATAAGACCCAGCTTGTTACTGGTTTTGGCATATTAATACATTATGGGGACCTTGCGAGGGTCTTCCATGTGAGCAGGAAACTCCCAATATTTGCCAGGTTCTCCCAGAGGGAGAAGTAGGCTATAAGATATCGCAAGGCTGCAAATTGGCCACGCGCTGCTGGGAGCTTGCTTTTAAGTCTCTGGATGCTGGCCATTGACAGGATTACACGGTGCTGGGGTGTGACTGCCTAGTTACTGGGAAATGGGAAATCTGGGCGGAGGAGGCCCAGTCCCGATCCGAGCAGGCTTGGAGGTCTCAGCCCTGGGTCCCACACACTTGGGTTCCTCTGCCGGCTCCTTCATGTGTGAGGCTCATCTGAACGTGTGGAGAGGGGCCTTGAGCATGGCTGTTGACTAGGCTCCGGAGGTCTTTGGCCGCCGGGAGCTCTGCTCAGGGTGGGGAGGGAAGCTGGAGCCCATCCCCTCTGAGGAGACCCTGGGGAAGACAGGCGCGCAGGCAAGAGACTCTCTTGGGCAATATTGTCACCTCTTTGAACACTCAGTTTTTGACCAATGATTATTTCCCAATATCATTGTCATAGTGGTCCCTTCTCCATCCTACCCTGGACCACTCCTCCTGGCCCTTGTTTTTCTGTCTATATCTGTCCCTCTCCTTCTGATTCATTTCACTCAGAATGGTACTCTTCATGTATAAGCAAATTTTGTGACTTCAGTTTTCCCAACAGCTGCATAGCATTCCATTGTGTAGAGGTACCATAGTTTCTTTATCCACTCATCTGTTCTCGGGCACTTGGGTTGCTTCCACATTCTAGCTATTGTGAATAATTCCACAATGAACATAGGCGTGCAGATGGCTTTTCTGCATAGTGGTTTGGGGGTCCTAGAGTATATTCCCAGGAATGGTATTGCTGGGTCATATAGATTTTCAATTTCTAACGTTTTGAGGAACATCCATATTGTTTTCCAGAAAGGCTGGCTATCAGCATTCCCACCAACAATGAATGAGAGTGCCTTGCTCTCTGAATCCACGCCAGACTGGTTTTTGTTTTCTTTGATGTGTGCCAGTCTCTATAGCATGAGATGATATCCCATTGTTGTTTTGATTTGCATCTCCTCAATTAGTGATGTAGAGCATTTTTTTTTTCATATGCCTTTTGGCCATTTGTAGTTCTTTGAGAAAAGTTTCTGTTCATCTCCTTTTCCTGGTTGTATCACTATATCACTGTATCACTGTCATCTCATTGCTCATCGATTTGCTCGAGTGGGCACCAGTAACGTTTTTGTGAGACTTGTTACTGTTTTTCAGCGGCATATTGAATACACCATGGATAGCTTGCCAGACTCTGCAAGCTGTGGGGGCGAGACACTCTCAGTAGCTTGCCAGGCTCTCCGAGAGGGGCGGAGGAATCGAACCCAGGTCAGCTGTGTGCAAGGCAAACACCCCTACCCGCTGTGCTATAGAACCAGCCCTGGTTGTATGTTTCCTGATTGTATGCTTTTTTGTTTTTTGTAAAGTTCTACCAGTGCCTTATATATCTTGGATATTAACCCCTCATCAGATGAATCTTGAGTAAATATTTTTCTCATTCCATGGGCTGTCTTTGTATTCCAGTCATCATTTTCTTTGAAGTGCAGAAGCTTCTTAGTGTAACATAGTTCCTTTTGTTTATCTTTGCTTCCACTTGCTTAGTCAGTGGTGTTTCATCCTTGAAGATGCCTTTAGCTTCAATTTCATGGAGAGTTCTGCCTATGTTTCCCTCTATGTACCTAATGGATTCAGGTCTGATATAAAGGCCTTTAATCTATTTTTATTTGCCTTTTATGCATGGCATTAGAAAGAAGTCTGAGTTTATTTATTTATTTTTTTGCATGTAACTGACCAGTTTTCCCAACACCACTTTTGGAGAAGCTTCTCTTGTTCTACTTTATATTTTTTGCTCCTTTATCTAAGATTAACTGATTATATCTCTGAGGGCCTATCTCAGGATATTTAAATCTACTCCATTGGTCTGCAGGTCTGACTTTATTCCAATAGCATGCAGTTGTTATTACTACCGCTTTGTTTGAAGTTGGGAAGGTGATGCCTCCCAGCATCTTTTCCCCAAGGACTGCTTTCGCTGTTTGGTGGTGTTTATCATTCCATACAAATTTCAGGAGTGTTTGATATATTTCTTTAAAAAATGACGTGGGTATCCTTATAGGAATTGCATTGAATCTGTACAATGCTTGGGGGAGTATTGCCATTTTGAGGATATTAATCCTCCCAATCCATGAGCAGAGGATGTGTCTCCATTTCCTTGTGATCTCTTTTATTTCTTGAAGTGATATTTTGTAATTTCCTTTGTATTTAAGCTACATTTTAACTTATTGTTTAATTAGATTTTTCAAATACTTTGTGAAAATAGAAGTACAATCTAGCTTTTGTTGAGCATCTCTCAGCTACACTAGGGAAGCAGTGATGCTCACCGGTGTCTCTATGCAAGCCCAGCACCGAATCCCTTTTTGTTCTGCTTGGCTGTGTGCTTGGAGAGGGCACCAGCCTGATTTCCAAGTAGATCCCTGGGAGCATAAGCAGAACCCAGAGAGAAAGGAAGAGGAATCCTGGCACTCTTGGGAGATAGCGCTTTGCTCTGACTGCACTACTTTGAGGCTCTCAGGAGAAAAGACCCAATACATGCCTTAATTGAATCAGGACTGGAAGACGGTATAGTGGGGAGGGCACTTGCTTTGCTTGTGGCCCACCTGGGTTTGATCCTCCTCATCAGGAATGATCGCTGAATGCAGAGCACCTCCTGAGCACCGCCAGTGTGCTCCTCCAAAATCAAATAAAGCCCCAAACCCTATTTTTCTGCTGTCTAAATAAGTACTTCCTCAGCTATCTGTGGAGGAGACCAGAGCTTTCAATCTGATCTCCACTTTGCTTACATTTTTATAAAGCACAGTAAAAATGACTTACTGCTGAAAGGAATAAGAAAACAAAGCTCCAGGAAGTGAAGCCCCATCTTTTCATTAGATGGTTCAGCAGACATGAACCCACTCCCTCAAGGTCTGTGACAACGTCCAGCTGCGTGCTCTGGTTTTTGCACTGTTTGGTGGGGGTGATGGAGAGTGTCCACCCTGTGTTCTGACTACCACAGCAATGCTCGTGGGCTTCTTAGGGATCTGGGGGGCTGAGGCGTTACTGTTAGTGGCATGGAATCCCCACTTATTCAACAGGGTGCTAATAGTCTGCATCCTGAACTGAGGGCCCCTATACATCCCAGCCTGCTGCTCCACAAGCCCAGGCCCCATCTGCATCTTGTCTGAGGCCTTCTCCTTCTCTTATGAAATTCTCTGTTGAAATGAACTAGAGTGTGCTTCAGCTTCTCCAGACAGGCCTAACACTGCTCCATGTGTTCAAATCAGGGCAGAGACGAGGGACCACAACTCCCCTCTTGCTTGGGGGTCAGGTTTTCTCCCTCAGGACAGGCCTAATAAAGGAGACATTTTCTGGGTGACTCCCTCCCAGACTGGGTCACTGCTGTCATTCTGATGGACATTTCCACCTCACCTCACTGGGGTCATTCCTGTTAAATTTTTACCTCACCTCACTGGATTCATTCTGCTGGACATTTTCGCTCACCACATTAAGACTCTTCCTATGTCATTTTCATTTCACCGCAGTCTAGTTATTCCTGTCAGTTCTACCTTACCTCACTGTATTAAATCCATGGGCATTTTTTCCTTCACCTAACTGGGGTCATCTATGCAACATTTTCACCTCACCTCACTGGAATTATTCCCATGAACATTTCCACCTCACCACACCGGGGTCATTCCTGTGACAGTTACACCTCACCTTGCTGGGTTCATTTCTGTGACAATGCCACCTCACCTAACTGGGGTTATTCCTGTGACAGTTCCACCTCACCTCACTGATGTTATTCCTGTGACAATTCCACTTCACCTCACAGAGGTCATTCCTGTGACAGTTCCATCTCATCTCGTTCAGGTCATTGAATCCATGGGCATTTTTACTTCACCTTACTAGGGTTATTCCCATGGGCATTTTCACCTCAAGTCACTGTGATCATTCCATGGGCCATTTAATTTCACCTCAGTGGGGCCATTTTTGTGGGCATTTTCACTTAACCTCAGCAGGGTTATTCCATGGGCATTTTACTGAGATTCCATCTCAGCACACTGGGATATTTCATGGACATTATCATGTGCGGTCCTTCTGCAACATTTTCACCTCACATCACAGGGGTCATTTCTTGAGTGAATTTCACTTCACCTCACTGGGGTCATTCCTGTGGGCATTTTTACTTCACCTCGTTCTCCTGTGGGCATTTTCGCCTCACTGGGGTCATCTAGGGTAGTTTCACTTTGTCCTACTGGCAAACCTCGTCTCTGAGAGCAGCTTGTGCCAGTAATACTTGAAGTGGTCAGGCGCTGGAACCAGCAATCTTATTTTTAATATTAAAGTTTTTATTTTATTGAATCACCGTGAAAAAAATACAAAGCTTTCAGGTTTAAGTCTCAGTCAGATAATGATTGAACCCCCATCCCTTCACCAGTGCACATGTTCCACCACCAAGAACCCCAAAATACCCCCCTCCCACCCAAGTAGCTAATGATCTTCACTTTATTCTCTCTATACTTTGAATACATTCAATATTTCAATAAAGAACTCAGTATTATTGTTTGGAATTTTCCCCCAACAATCAGGCCTGCTGAAAAGGCATCATTTAATAATTTATTTTCATTGCTGAGAGTGAAGATTCTATGAACTTGGATTTCTGATATTTTAGCTCAGTTCACAGTCTAGATGCATTTCTGTAAGAAGCCGCTCTGGGTGCCAAAGTGGGGAACCAGCAATCTTTATACTAGCCACGCACGTGTTACCTGTAGGAGGGAAGACACACTTTGTGTAAAGCAGGCTGCTATCCCCTCGCCGATGCACACAGTGCACCCTGGGCTGACATCCTCTACACCAGACTGGGGACCCTAAAGCATGTGCTTCTGTGAAGTTCCAAAGGTGTGTCTCTTCCTTGGTGCCTTCTTGGAATTGCTCTTGGGGAATACAGTTGGGTGAACAGATAAAGAGCATTTTTACTAATCTAGATAAAAGGCCACTTAAACGAAAGGCAGCATTTCTCCACAGAGTTGGAGGCGCGTCTTAATGATGTTGCCTGATGCTCAATCACATCTGCATTCTCATGTGCTGAGTCTTATTCCTGTGAACTTTATGGACTGAAACATGGGCCTGGCTCTGAGTCCTGATGCTCCCAGCAGACCCTGATCGCCTGGCCTGGAGCCTGTCCCTGGGCCATGGAGCTTGGGCATGGGCTCTGCCCCCTGATTTGGCTGAACAAGGCTTCACATCCTGCCTCCATGCTTCCCCTGGAGAGTCCTTGGGGACCCCTCCAAAGAATCCTAACCCCTGGCCCCCCGCTCACTTCGCATCTCAGAGCACTGCTCCATGAGGACCTTTTCTTGCAATTGTGGTTGATCAAACACTGGTACACTTGTATCACTTGTCGTCCCATTGATCTTCGATTTGCTCGAGCGGGCGCCAGTTATGACTTCATTTGTCTCTGTCACATGCTAGTGTGGCCCAATGATATCTGCTCACTCCAAGAACAGTAAGTGCCTCAAATCATTCATTCAGGGTTTTGTTGTTGTTGTTGTTGTTGTTGTTGTTAATTTTTATATATATATTTATTAATGAATCACCGTGGGGGTACAGATACAGGTTTACATATTCTCGTGCTTGTGTTTCAGTCATATACAGCTTGAGTATCTGTACCTCCACCAGTGCCCGCCCTCCGCTGATGATCCCATCATCCCTCCCACCCACTTCCACCCTATCTCCCTCCCCACCCCGCCTCTGTGGCAGGGCATTCCCCTCTGTTTGTTCCCTCTATCCCTTTGGGTGTTATGGTTAGCAATGGAGGTCTTGGGTGGCCATCACTCAGGGTTTTGATGAAGAAGTCTGACCATCTCATTGGTGGGCGGCCATGTGGTTTTTTACATCCCGTGGAATCCAGTCGATAACAACTCTAGTCCAGAATCCATAATACAGCTCACGGAGGATCTTGATGTACTGAGTTTGAATGCCCTGTTTGGCTAGGGCTTCGATGACCACTTCAGTCTCAACAGAATCAAAGGCCTTCTTTAAATCGATGAATGTTAGACAGAGTGGCATCTTGAACTCTCATGAAACTTCAATGAGTTTGGTCACTGTGTGGATATGGTCGATCGTGCTGAATCCTTTTTGGAACCTGGCTTGCTCGCATGGTTTTCCTTCATCTAGTGTTCTGCCTATTCTATTCAGGATGACTCGAGTGAACAACTTGTAGGCAACAGACAACAGGCAGATTGGGCGATAGTTGCCGATGTCATGAATGTCTCTCTTCTTGCACACAGAATGATCCTGCTAGTTTTCCATTGGGACGAAACCTTGCATTTGGACAAGTAGCGTGTGAAGAGCTGAGTCAGTGTATTGACAAGTACTGGCAGCAGATTCTTCAGGTGTTCATGTCTGACCTTGTCTGGACCAGGTGCTGTACACATCTTTACCGACAAAATGGCATGTCAGATTTCAGAAGGGAGGACGTTGGGAACGACATATCCATCCTGTGGAATTTGGTATGTGGGCAGGTGGATGTGGCTGTCGAAGAGATCCGAGTAGAAGTCATGAGTAATCCTCTCCATTGCTCTTCTGGAAGTTGTGATAGATCTATCAGGACGTCGGAGGGTAGTCATCTTGGTCTTGTAGTTGGTGAAGGACAGGCGAGCATTGAGAATACTTTTCCCAGCTTCTGCCGCATTGGCCAACCCTGCTGCTCTTCTCTCTTTGAGGTCTTTCTTTATCGCTTCTCTGCACAGCTCTGCAAGCTCGGATGTTAGCTTGTGGTTGCCTGAGTCTCATGCCAAACCATGTTGGCAAATGAGCATGAGAGTTTCCGAAGACAGGCGTCTGTTTGTGGCTTTCCCACTCTCGGCATTCTTCATGCAGACATGGAGGTGCTGAACCAATCTATCATATTCTTCGTTTATGTTGTTAACAACAGCATCTTCCCACATTGCTGCAATAGTGCCAAAGAGCTCCCAGTTGGTGGTCATTCTGGGAGTTCTGTTCTTAAACTTAAGCTTTGCAGACCTTTCTCCCCGCTCTGTGGAGTAGAATTTTGCATGAAGGAGACAGTGTTCTGATCCTGTTTGGAATTTTGGGACAAGAGCGACATCAGTCAGGCAAAACCTTTGATTGAATATGATGTGGTCAATTTCGTTGTGAAACTGTCACTGGGACTCCTATGTCCAATGTTTAGATTTGGCCTTCTGGAACTGTGAGTTACCACGGATGGTCTTGGTCGACATGATGAACTCAGACAGTCTCTCACCCTGTTTGTTCCATTCTAGGCCATGGGACCCAATGTGGAGTTCTTCGGGCGACCTTCTCGGTCCCCTCTTGGCATTAAAATCACCAACAATGATCTTGTAGAAGGTGTGGTCTTCTTTATAGAACCTCTCCAGTTCCATGTAGAACCTCTCAATTTCTTCTTCAACATAGTTGGATGTTGATGCGTGGAGAACGAAGATAGCAACTGCCGGCAGTGGGCCACATCTATTCAAGCGTACTCGTCCGATTCGGGTTGTTATGCATTCGAATGAATCAATGCTCATGGCCAAATTCGTGTTGACAAGGACACCAACGCCACTGATGCCTCTGTTGTTGCATGTTCTGAGGAACAGCTCTTCTCCAGTATCTAAAATGGTGTGATGTGATCGATACCGTCTCATTTCGGTCAGACCAATGATGTTGTACTTGATCTTCTGCGCTTGCACCATCAGGTCACGTGCATTGAAAGTACAGATAGTTATCTTAGTTTTTCTTTGTTTTGGCAGTCTAGTTTGTCCCTGAGATGTTATCAGCCTCTCCTTGCTCATCCTTCTTAATGCTGCCGTATCGGTGGCTCTTTCGGTGTCAGGCAAATGAGGCCCATTGTTGTTACTGTATTTGGCATATCGAATACACCATGGATAGCCTGCCAGGCTCTGCTGTGCGGGCGGGGTACTCTCGGTAGCTTGCCAATCTCTCCAATTGGATGGAGGCTTTTAGGGAGGCCTCCAATCGCCATTACAGGTGTTCCCATGGTTCATACCATATTTGAAGCCCATCAAATATGGTGCAAAAATTATAGAAAACGGGTGTTAAGTGTCCTATGCTGTGTCCGGAAAGCGGCCTGGAGCATGGCGGTGGCTGGGTAGTGAGGTAGTGTAGGTCAGCCAGTGAGGTATTTATCTGGCTCCACTAGGGTGGGTCGTCTGGGTTTGATCCCTGGGGTGGGGCGCCAGAGATTGTAGGAGTTTCCGGGTCTTGTTGAGCCTGGAGTCCAAGTTGCAAAGTTCTGCTTTACTTGGTTCTGTGGACTTAAACTCATGCGTGAGGTTCGGCCTGAGTGTCTGGAAAGCGGCCTGGAGCACGACGGTGGCTGGGTAGTGGAGGTCTGCTGGTCCAGACCTGTCTGGTTCAGAGTCCGGGAAAGAGCCCCTTGCCTGAGCCTCAGAACTGCCCTCAGAGTGTTTAGGGCCCACACGTGCTCCTGGCTCCCCATGTCTGAGATTCTAGAAGTCATGGTGAATGATCACCTGGGTTTGTGGGTGATGGGCTAAGCCCCTCAAGTGGGAACTTGCTCTCTGAGCAGGGCTTGAGCATGTGGACAGGAGGAGGTCGCTGCAGACACAGGGAGAGCTCCTGGGCACAGCTGGAGCTCTGCCCTGAGCCTTCCCCTCAGGACAGCAGGATCACGGGGCCTCTGGCCACTCTAGCCCTGTCTTCAGAGTGTGAGGATGACCCTGGACAGCAGCAAGCACACATGCGTGCATGTGTGTGGGTGACCATGCATGGTCTGTGCATGAGCCCTCAGATGCAAGCATGTGTGCATGTCCATGCATTCTGTGCATGCATCCATGCATGTGTGCATGGATATGCATGCAATGTGCGTGTGCATTTGCATGTGTGCATGTGTGTGCGTGCATGTAAAGCCCAGAGGCTGCTGCTTGCAGTGGTTTTCAGGAGCAAAAACGTGAACAGAAGCTGTGCTCGACACGTGTTTTTTATGGGCTGTTAACACACATGCTTCCTTTCTAAAGGCGGTTCCAGAAGGCACAGTGAGTTTCCGGCTGTGTGGTCACATGAGCACAGCAGCATGTGGGCAAGCTCCCACGTGGCAAGGCCCTCGCGTGTCGAAGGCCTTGCTGTCTAAGCAGAAACAGATGCTGGGCAGAGACTGTCAGTCCTCAAGCAGGTGATGGAAACATCTGTCAGAGGCCGAGCAGCCACAGCTGGGCCTGTCACTCACATCCCTGGAACACCCTCAAGACTGGAGGCTCTGCATGATGCACTGATATTAGAAATAAATCACACACACAAACAGAAAAAGAAATCAAACACCTGGAAATTAAACAGCTCACTATTGGACAACAAGTGGCTTAGAAAGGAAATCAAAGAGGAAATCAAAAGATTCCTGGAAACAAATGAAAATGAGGACATGAGTTACCAAAACTTATGGGACACAGCAAAAGCTATGTTAAGAGGAAAGTTTATAGCTCTACAAGCATTCCTCAGGAAGGAGGAGCGAGCCCACATAAATAACCTAACCTCACAGCTTAAGAGCTTGGAGAATGACCAACAAAAGGAGCCCAATCCAAACAGGAAGAAGGAAATACTAAAACTCAGAGCAGAAATTAACGAGATGGAAACCCAAAAAACAATCTGAGAGATCAATGAAACCAAGAGCTGGTTCCTTTTTTTTTACCAGTTTTTAAAAATTTTATTGATTCACCGTGAGATATAGTTACAAGCTCTCATGTCTGAGTTACAATCACACAATGATCAAACCCCCATCCCTCCACCAGTGCACATTCCGCATCATTAATATCCCAAGTATATCCTACCTTTCCCACCCTCCCGCTGCCTCCATGGCATAAAATATTCCCCATATTCCCTCTCTACTTTTGGGCATTATGGTTTACAATGCAGATACTGAGAGGTTATTATGTTTGGCACTTTATCTATTTTCAGCACACATCTCCCATCCAAAGGCTCCTCAGAGATTACTTTGAGAATCTTTATACCACGAAACACGAAAACCTCGAGGAAATGGATAAATTCCTAGATTCCTATAGCCTCCCATGGCTGAACCAAGAAGACTTGGAATACCTGAACAGACCTATCACCATCAAGGAAATTGAAATGGTAATAAAAAAGTCTCCCCAAGCACAAAAGTCCTGGCCCAGATGGATTTACTGGTGAATTCTTCCAAACCTTTAAAGAGTACTTACTCCCAATCTTCTTTAAGCTTTTCCAGGAAATTGAAATATCAAAAACACTTCCAAATAGTTTCTATGAAGCAAGTATCATCCTGATACCAAAAGAAGACAAAGATACCACAAAGAAAGAGAATTACAGACCAATATCCCTGATGAACACAGACACAAAGATCCTCAACAAAATATTAGCAAATAGAATCCAACGACTCATCAAAAAGATCATACACCATGACCAAGTAGGAGTCATCCCAGAGATGCAAGGATGGTTTAACATTTGCAAGTCAATCAACATAATTCATCATATCAATAAAATAAATAATAAAAACCATATGATCATATCAATAGATGCAGAGAAAGCATTTGACAAAATCCAGCACTGTTTATGATGAAAACTCTTAGCAAAATGGGCATCAAAGGAACTTTCCTCAATATAGTCAAAGCCATCTACCACAAGCCTACAGCAAGTATCATTCTTAATGGGGAAAAACTAAAAGCCTTCCCTCTAAGATCGGGCACAAGACAAGATTGCCCGCTTTAGCCACTTTTATTCAATATAGTACTGGAAGTCCTGGCCATAGCAGTTCACTCTGTCATCACATTGCTCATTGATTTGTTTGAGTGGGCACCAGTAACATCTCTCATTGAGAGACTTAATGTTACTGTTTTTGGCATATCCAATATGCACGGGTAGCTTGCCAGGCTCTGCCGTGCGGGCTCCATACTCTCGGTAGCTTGCCAGGCTCACCGAGAGGGGCGGAGGAATCGAACATGGGTCGGCCGTGTGAAAGGCGAAAGCCCAACCTCTGTGCTATCGCTCCAGGCCATAGCAGTAGGCCATAGCAATTAGGCAAGAAAAAGATATCAAGGGCATACAGATAGGAAAGGAAGAGGTCAAATTATCACTAGTTGCAGACAATATGATACTATACTTGGAAAACCCTGAAGACTCTACAGAAAAGCTCCTAGAAACAATAGGTCGATATAGTAAAGTGGCAGGCTACAAAATCAATACCCAAAAGTCCATGACTTTCTTATACACAAATAATGAGCCACCCAATTCCCCCATTTCAAACCACAACTCCCAAAAGGAGAGAGAGAACAAAAGGAAATGCCCTGCCACAGAGGGGGATGAGGTGAGGGGGATGGGGGTGGGAGAGATGCTGGGGTCATCGGTGGAGGAGAGTGGGCACTGGTGGAGGGATGGGTGCTCGAACATTGTATGACTGAAACACAAGTACAAAAATATGTAAATCTGTAACTGTACCCACACGGTGATTCATTAATAAAAAAAATTAAAAATATATATACAAATAATGAAAGAGAAGAAAGAGACATTAAAAAAACAATCCCTTTCACAATAGTACCTCAGAAAATCAGGTACCTTGGAATCAGCTTAACCAAAGAGGTGAATGACCTATACAAGGAAAATTACAAAACACTACTTCAAGAAATAAAAGAGGACACTAGGGAATGGAGACACATCCCCTGCTCATGGATAGGGAGAATTAACATTATCAAAATGGCAGTACTGCCCAAAGCACTATACAAATTTAATGCGGTCCCTATCAGGATACCCATAACATTTTTCAAATAAATGGACAAAACACTCCTGAAATTCATATGCAATAACCCCCCATGAATAGCTAAAGCAATCCTTTGGTAAAAGAAGATGGGTGGTGCTGGTGGTGGAGAATGGGCACTGGTGAAGGGATGGGTTCTCGAACCTTGTATGAGGGAAACATGAGCACAAAAATGTATAAATCTGTAACTGTACCCTCACGGTGATTCACTAATTAAAAATAAAAAAATAAAAAAAATAAAAAAAAGAAGATGGGTGGTGTCACTTCCCCAATTAAACTCTACTACGAAGCAGTAGTAATTAAAATAGCATGGTATTGGGCAAGAAACAGACCTGCAGACCAATGGAACAGAGTTGAATATCCTGTCACAGACCCCCAAATATATGGCCACTTAATCTTTGACAAAGGAGCAAGAAATGTGAAGTGGAACAAGGAAAGCCTCTTCAACAAGTGGTGCTGGAAAAACTGGATAGCTACCTGCAAAAATGAACTCTGACCTCTGTCTAATGCCAGGCACAAAAGTCAGATCAAAGTGGATTAAAGACCTCAATATCAGATATGAATCTATAAGGTACATGGAAGAAAATGTAGGCAGAACTTTTCATGACATTGAAGCTAAAAGCATCTTTAAGGATGAAACAGCACTGACCATGCAAGTGGAAGCAAACATAAACAAATGGGACTACATCAAACTAAGAAGCTTCTGCACTTCAAAAGAAACAGTGATCAAAATACAGAAAGAGCCCACAGAATGGGAAAGAATACTTACCCAATACCCATGTGATAAGGGATTAATATCCAGGATATACAAGACACTAGTAGAATTGTATAAGGAAAAAACCTCCAACCCCATCAAAAAATGGGGAGAAGAAATGAACAGAAGTTTCCTCAAAAAATAAATACACATAACCAAAAGGCACATAAAAATGCTCCACATCGCTAGTCATCAGGGGGATGCAAATCGAAACAACAATGAGATATCATCTCACACCACAGAGACCGGCACACATTCAAAAGAACAAAAGCAACCAGTGCTGGCATGGATGTGGGGAGAAAGGGACATTCCTTCACTGTTGGTGGGAATGCCGACTGGTCCAGCCTTTCTGGAAAACGATACGGACAGTCCTTCACAAACTAGAAATTGAGCTTCCATATGACCCCGCATTACCACTGCTGGGAATATATCCCGAGGATGCAAAAAGGCACAGTAGAGATGACATCTTACCTATATATTCATTGCAGCACTGTTCACAATAGCCAAAATCTGGAGACAACCCGAGTGACCTAAAACAGATGACTGGTTAAAGAAACTTTGGTACATCTACACAATGGAATACTATGCAGCTGTTAGGAGAGATGAAGTCATGAAATTTGCTTATAAATGGATAGACATGGAGAGTATCATACTAAGTGAAATGAGTCAGAAAGAGAGGGACATACATAGAGGGACTGCACTCATTTGTGGGGTATAGAATAACATCACATGAGGCTGACACCCAAGGACAGTAGATACAAGGGCCAGGAGGATTGCCCCATAGCTGGAAGACTGCTTCATGAGCGGAGGAGAGAAGGCAGATGGAATAGAGAAGGGATCACTATGAAAATGATGGCTGGAAGAACCAGTTGGGATGGGAGATGCATGCCAAAAGTAGATAATGTACCAAACATGATGACCTCTCAGTGTCTGTGTTGCAAGTTATAATGCCCAAAAGTAGAAAGAGAGTATGGGGGATATTGTCTGCCATGGAGGCAGGGGGAGGGTGAGAAAGGGGGGGTATACTGGGGATATTGGTGGTGGGGAATGTGCACTGGTGGAGGGATGGGTGTTTGATCATTGTGTGATTGCAACCCAAACATGAAAGCTTGTAACTATCTTACAGTGATTCAATAAAATTAAAAAAAAAAAGACTGGAGGCTCTGGACCCCTGAGTCTTACGACCTTGTTCCATCTCACTACCACCTTCTACTCCCTCCAAAGGCTCCCCTGGTCCTCAGGACCTGAGTGTGTAAGTGACTGGGCTGGCTCCTGAGGCAACTCCACTCCCAGACTCTGCCCACCTTGATTTTCCAGAAGGTTCTGTGTGGGCTGTGGTCAATTTCATTGTGGAACTTCCCACCGGGAGATTCCCATGTCCAGTGTTTAGATTCAGCCTTCTGGAACTGTGAGTTACCATGGATGGTCTTGGTCGACATGATGAACTCAGTCTCTCACCCTGTTCGTTCCATTCTAGACCATGGGACCCAATGTTGAGTTTTTTGGGCGACCTTCTTGGTCCTCTCAGCATTAAAATCACCAACAATGATCTTGTAGAAGGTGTGGTCTTTTTTATAGAACTTCTCCAGCTCCATGTAGAACTTCTCAATTTCTTCTTCACTATAGTTGGATGTTGGTGTATAGAGAACGAAGATAGAAACTGCCATCAGTGATCCACATCTACTCAAGAGTAATTGTCCTATTTGGGTTGTTAGGCATTCGAATGAATCAATGCTCATGGCCAAGTTCGTGTTGACAAGGACACCGACGACACTGACGCCTCTGTTGTTGCATGTTCCGAGGAGCAGTTCTTCTCCAGTGTCGAAAATGGCGTGATGTGATCAACATGAGAGTCTCCTGGTGGACAGTTTCACAATGAAATTAACTACATCATATTCAATCGAAGGTTTTGCCTGACTGATGTCGCTCTTGTCCCAAAATTCCAAACGGGATCAGAACACCATCTCCTTTGTGCAAAATTCTACTTCACAGAGCGGGGAGAAAGGTCTGCAAAGTTTAAGTTTAAGAACAGAACTCCCAGAATGACCACTAACTGGGAGCTCTTTGGCACTATTGCAGCAATGTGGGAAGATGCCGTCGTTGACCACATCGATGAGGAATATGATAGACTGGTTCAGCACCTCCATGTCTGCATGAAGAATGCCGAGAGTGGGAAAGCCACAAACAGATGCCTGTCTTCGGAAACTCTCAAGCTCATTTGCCAACATGGTTTGGCATGAACCTTTGGCAATCACAAGCTAACGTCTAAGCTCACAAAGCTGTGCAGAGAAGCGATAAAGACTTCAAAGATAGAAGAGCAGGAGTGTTGACTGATGTGGTAGAAGCCGGGGAAAGTATTCGCAATGCTCGCCTGTCCTTTGCCAACTATAAGACCAAGATGACTGCCCTCCGACGTCCTGATGGATCTATCACAACTTCCAGAAGTGCAATGGAGAGATTATTCACGACTTCAACACCAGCTCTTCACAGTCCCTGCGAGTCCGGCAACGTCTTCCCCAGCAGGTAATCTGGGAACCAAGTTGTGAGCAGAGGCTGGCGCACGTGGCCAGCACACGTGCCACACGGCCCTGAACATGTACCACACAGCCCTGAACACGTGCCACACAGCCCAGCACATGTGTCACATGACCCTCTGCACATGCCACACGACCCTTAGCACGTGCCACATGGCCCAGCACACGTGCCACATGGCCCTGAACACATGCCACACAGCCCTGAGAATGTGCCACATGACCCTTAGCATGTGCCACCTGGCCCAGCATATGTGGCAGCTCTGGCATGTCTGTAGTCTTGCTTGACGGGCATGAGGATGGAGCTGGGTCGGATAGAGCTGGGTCCCTCTCAGTCTGGCTCCAGCAGGAGGCCCTGGCTGTGGCCCGGGCACCTCCCAGGCCAGACCCGGTCAGGCCAGGCGCCCGCATAGGCGGCAGGAAGAGCGTGTGACAGAGAGTGTGTGGCGCTGCCACCACAACCAGCCCACTGCTCCTCTTGGGTTTCTCCCAACAGGCTGCAGACCAAGACAAACACGCTTTGGTGTGGCCACGGTGTGGCTCAGGCCACCTGCAGCAGCCTGAAAGTCACCACAGAAGCAGGGCCTGCAGCAGAGGCCAGCAGAGTGGATGCGGGTGGACACTGAATGGGCAGGAGGGGTGGGCACAGGTGGGACCCTGGCACTGGGCAGTAGGAGGTGAGGTGCAGGTGGGCACCTCTCTGGGCAGCGGGGGGTAGATACAGGTTGTGTAAACACAAAAAAAAGAAAGGGGGCACGGGCAAAGGGCAGCGGCGCTCTGTCTCTCCCGCCACCCGCGTTCGGTAGTCTCCAGCCGCTTCCCCCACCCCGGGGAGGCTGATGGCGATGACGAGGCAGGTAAAGGAAGGAACGAGGCCAGGCTGGTTGGTCTCAGTTGCAGTTTATTCCATTCCCATCTCCATTCTCCTCTGAGTCTCCTCCTGCTTCTTCCTCCCCCAGACTACTTCATCCTCCTTCTCCTCTGCATCTGGATCTCCATCTGGCTTCTCCAGATCTGGCACTGGGACTGGCCCCCAGCCCACTCTTATAGCCTCCTTAAATCCCCCAGCATGAGGGGTCGGGGCTTACACATAGGTGGGGTCACCATCAATAGGGGTAAAGTTCTTTCCCTCAGGGGATGCTTCTTCTAGGACAGATTCTCTTTCAGCAGGATGACCCACCCAAGAGCAGAATCCCATGGGTGTGTTTCTCCTCTCCTTGTCCAACTAACATGTAAGCATTCACAATATCAATCATTTTGTATGGAGAAAGCAGGAGATGCATTAAACTTATAGAATTGCTCTCCTGGGGTCATCTCGATCTCAGACTACAGTGCTCAGGCCAGATTAGTCTTTCCTAGCCCTAGCAGGGTCCTAGTCTCGTCATTGCTTTTGGATCATGACAGCATTTGTCCATGACCAAGCTCTTAACTTATAGTTAAGCATGAGGCACTTTGACCAGGCTCATCTTGATGCCAGGGTAGCACACAACTCACCGCTTGCCCTGGGTCTGTCCCGTCCCTCGTCGGGACCCTGCTTTGGGGGGTGCTAGGACGTAAGGGCAGCTGAGGCTTAAGTCGAGAAAGCAGATGCCCGGGAGTGAATAATATTTGAAGCCAATTAAATCCATGTTACCAAAGCATATTAACAACTGTCTTTCTTTGTCCATACAAAAAGGAGATTGCTTTAAAGTAAACTATTCAAAAGACATAAGGAGAGAAGAAAGGCAATATTAACTTACAAGTTCAGTGTCCTAGCAAGGTCTGACCTTACAAATTAAGAGTCTGATTAGGGGGGAAAGCTGATTAACTGGCTGGGGAAGAGAGCATAGAGAAGTGGTTACAGATAGACAAAGGAATGGGAGTGACTCAGGAGCACTTTGATGGGTGTGACCCGATATACCTAAACTCCTCGTGGCAAGGGGAACAGGACATACCAATGTTGTCTTAAAATGTTTAGAGATTATTACCAGATAAACCTAAACCCTATGGCAAGGGAGAAAGGACAAACCAATGACACCCTACAGCAGGTGGGCACTGTGTGGCCAGCAGGAGGTGGATACAGGGGGGCACCAGTGTGGGCAGAAGGGGGTGGACGTGGTGGGCACTGGCACTAGCAGTAGGGGGTGGACGTGGTGGGCATTTGGCCCTGGGCCGTTTGAAGTGGATGTGGGTGACCCTGGTGTGGTAGCAGGGGTGGACAGAGGTGGACACTCAGCACCACCTGCATGGTGGTCATGCAGGAGTCCTCACCCGTGGTGCTCACCCAAGGCGAGACAGGCTGGGGTCACAGTTGCCACCAAGGACGCAGGGAGGGAGTCGCCTGACCACTCTGAGTATGTGAGCATGGCACACACAGGCACATACATGTCCATGTGTGCATGGCTGCACTGTGTCACATGCATGAGTGCTGTGCATGTGTGCGTGTATGTGGGTAGCGTGTGTGCCATACACGGCAGAGGCACCAGCACTGATCTGGGTCCCCACAGGGCACACTTTCTGGGGCAAAAGGACCAATGACTTGCTAGGGAAAGAGCAGGAAAGACTTGTGGAGAGAAGGGGAAGCCCGGGCAGGTGTATTGTGAGCATGCAGGGCCTGCCTGCACTGGGGCGCCCTCAAGTGTGGGCCTGGCTCGCTGGGGAGTGGGCCCCGCTGGGTGGGGAGTGGGCTGGGTGTTGTCTGGGCCAGGTGTTAGCTGGGTGAGGTTGGGCCGGGTGTTGGCTACGTGGGGAGTGGGCCGGGTGTTATGGTGTCAGGCTGGATGTTGTGGGTTTGGGCCAGGTGTTGTGGGGGTGGGCCAGGTGTTGTGGGTTTGGGCCGGGTGTTGTGGGTTTGGGCTGAGTGTTGTGGGAGTGAGTCAGGTGTTGTGGGGCTAAGCTGGATGTCGTGGGGCTGGGTTGTGTTGTGGGGGTGGGCAGACAGGGGTCAGACACACTGAGCTGGGAGCAGTCGGTGTTCAGGAAACTCCCCCTGAGTCCTCTTGAGACAAACCATCCACTCCTCGCCTGCTCACCCCTGCCAGGGAGGGAGGCTGTGTGGCTCCCGTCCTGCAGCCCGGGAGCACTGGCAAGGCAGGGTCACAGCCTCCCTCCTCCCCCTCCCTCCGTCCCTCCTTCCCCTCCCTCCTCCTGCCTCCATTCTCCTTTCCTCTCCCTCCCTCCCTCTCTCCCCCCTCCATAACTCCTTCCCCTCCCTCCTCCTGCCTCTATTCTCCTCTCCCCTCCCTCCCTCCCCTCTCCATCCCTCCTTCCCCCTCCCTCCTCCTGCCTCTGTTCTCTTCTCCCCTACCTCCTTCCCCCTCCATCCCTCCTTCCCCTCCCTCCTCCTGCCTCCATTCTCCTCTCCCCTCCCTCCCTCCCCTCTCCATCCCTCCCTCCCCTCTCCATCCCTCCCTCCCCTCCCTCCTCCTGCCTCAGTTCTCCTCTCCCCTCCCTCCCTCCACCTCCCTCCATCCCCCTTCCCTCTCCCTCCTCCCTTCCTCCTTCCTTCCTTCCTTCCTTCCCTCCCTCCTTCTCTTTTCCTTCCTTCCTTTCCTCTGTCCCCACAGCATGACCCTAGCGAGTTTGAGCGCCCTCCTCAGCACCCTGGTATGGCACGTGGTCTAGCCCTGCCCTCGGGCGCATGGTCCTGCCCTGTGTCTCAGTCTCCGCGTGAGCGTGCCCACTCACTCCTGCATCTGTGCACACAGAGGCTCGGGTGTCCTGCTGGGCGAGGCCGGGGCCTGCAGAGCTTCCCAAGATGGCTGAGTCTGGGGGACAGGAAGCAGCTGGCTGAGGATTGGCTCGGGGGCATGCGGGTGGGCGGCAGGTGGGGTGGCACGGGTGGTGCCCAGGGGTGGCTCCTCTCTGCACTCAGGAATCACTCCTAACGGTGCTTGGGGGCCACGTGGGGTGCCGGGGATTGAGCCCGGGTTGGCATGTGCGAGGCAAACACCCCACTTGCTGTCTGCTCTGGGCCCAGACACAGCTCGGACCCACGAGAACGTCGAGTCCCACAGGCCCCTCCCCAGCGGTCTGATGCACGTCCTAAGTCCGCTGAGTTGTTCTGGAATGAGAGTGGCCACAGGGCTTGGGCGCAGGGCACGTGGGAAACAAGACATGCTCCGCCCGTGCACAGAGCACAACCTGCTGGGGACAGGGTCGCACACGGGGTCACGCTTCAGAGCAGTCCTCCCTTCCCGCCCGCCCACCAGCTGCTCGCCCTGCCTACCACTCGCGCCTCCTCTCTAAGCCCCTCCCTCACCCTTGCCCCCTGCTCCCCTTCTTCTGTCCTGCCCAGATCCCAGCCCCCACTCTCCTTCCTCCCCACTCTCCTTCCTCCCACTCTCCTTCCTCCCCACTCTCCTTCCTCCCCACTCTCCTTCCTCCCCACTCTCCTTCCTCCCACTCTCCTTCCTCCCCATTCTCCTTCCTCCCACTCTCCATCCTCCCCACTCTCCTTCCTCCAACTCTCCTTCCTCCCACTCTCCATCCTCCCCACTCTCCTTCCTCCCACTCTCCATCCTCCCACTCTCCATCCTCCCCACACTCCATACTCCCCACTCTCCTTCCTCCCACTCTCGTTCCTCTCACTCTCCATCCTCTCACTCTCCATCCTCCCCACTCTCCTTCCTCCAACTCTCCATCCTCCCACTCTCCATCCTCCCCACTCTCCTTCCTCCACACTCTCCTTCCTCCCCACACTCCATCCTCCCCATACTCCATCCTCCCACCCTCCTTCCTCCCACTCTCCATCCTCCCCACACTCCATCCTCCACACTCTCCTTCCTCCCACTCTCCTTCCTCCCACTCTCCATCCTCCCACTCTCCTTCCTCCCACTCTCCATCTTCCCCATACTCCATCCTCCCACTCTTCATCCTCCCACTCTCCATCTTCCCCACACTCCATCCTCCCCACTCTTCTTCCTCTCCACTCTCCTTTCTCCCCCTCTCCATCCTCCCCACACTCCATCCTCCCCACTCTCCTTCCTCCCACTCTCCTTCCTCCCACTCTCCTTCCTCCCCACTCTCCTTCCTCCCCACTCTCCTTCCTCCCACTCTCCATCCTCCCCACACTCTATCCTCCCCACTCTCCTTCCTCCCACTCTCGTTCTCTCACTCTCCATCCTCCCCACACTACATCCTCCCCACTCTCCTTCCACCCTCCTTCCTCCCACTCTTCTTCCTCCCACTCTCCATCCTCCCCACACTCCATCCTCCCACTCTCCATTCTCCCCACTCTCCTTCCTCCCCACTCTCCTTCCTCCCCACTTTCCATTCTCCCCACTCTCCTTCCTCCCCACTTTCCATTCTCCCCACTTTCCATTCTCCCCACTCTCCTTCCTCTCCACTCTCCATCCTCCCCACTCTCCTTCCTCCCCACTCTCCTTCCTCCCCACTCTCCTTCCTCCCCACTCTCCTTCCTCCCCACTTTCCATTCTCCCCACTCTCCTTCCTCCCCACTCTCCTTCCTCCCCACTCTCCTTCCTCCCCACTTTTCATTCTCCCCACTCTCCTTCCTCCCCACCTCCATCCTCCCCATTCTCCTTCATCCCACTCTCCTTCATCCCACTCTCCTTCATCCCACTCTCTTTCATCCCACTCTCCTTCATCCCACTCTCCTTCATCCCACTCTCTTTCATCCCATTCTCCTTTCTCCCCACTCTCCATCCTCCCTCCACGCTTCTATCCTTGTCCCTAATCCTCTGTCCATCCCCAGCTCCATTTTCTTCCCCCCTTCATCTAGACAAAGCCATAGTCAGAATCTGACCTGAATGACCTCCAGATCCTGTCACGTGGCTGACAAGTGACAGAGCCATGGCCAGACATTCTCAGCTCACCCACTGTCCCAGTTGCTCAGGACGAGCACTGAGTTAGGTGCTGGGCTCAGAGCAGAGATCCCATCGCAGCCAGTCTCTCTGTGCACCTCTTATCCAGTCCCTGGGCCCCTGAGGGCTTGTTTGAGCAGAGTGACCTCATTCTCCACTGGCTTCGAGGATGCATGCCTGGCTGGCATTTGGGCACGTACTCGGGTATATCTCCTGCTTCTTGCTGAATCCCTGGGACACTCTGGACTTGGAGCCCACACGCTGTTGACAGTTTGATTTGTCCCGAGTACCCCAAAGGGACTGCTCTGACATGGTCCAGCCGGCCTATCCCAGCCACTGCAGAGCCAGAATGCCACCTCCCTTTCCTGGGGCTCCTGTGCAAGCTGAGCCCAGAGGTGGCCGGCGTCTCCACCCTGGCTCATAGCCTCAGGCCTGGGCGCTGTTGGAGTCTCCGCCCAGGTGCCCTTTCCAGGAGCCCTGGAGCCGGACGTCCACACGGGTTTCCTGCACAGCAACTCCTGCGGGCAGGTCTATGGCCCCCGGGAGGACTGCAGAGCACGTGGCTGTTGGCGTGGACGGCAGCCTCGTGGCCTCTGTGTGGCCGGGGACGGCCCTTGGCTGCCACCTGAGCTCCGTGAGGCACGTGAGGGTGGCCATGTCCAGGAGCCCAGCGCCCTGTGGATTCAGGACTCATGAGCTTCTCAGCTGAGTGCGGTGTGTGGACACATGCCCCTCCTCCCCGGGCTGTCTCCGCAGGAGCCTGGCCACAGCCTGCAAGCCTGCACTCCTGGCATGGGCAGGTGCCGAGGACTCTCCCCTCAGGTGTCGCTGTGCCCTGTGTCTCTAACATCTCCTGGGAACATCTGGGCCTGAGCACAGACCACAGGACAGGGCCTGGAGAGAGCTGGCACTAGGCGCAGCACCCCCAGGGCTTCCACAGCAGCCTCCACTGCTGCCAGACAGCCATGTGGGGCCACACGTAACAAACACACCGCCCCCAGTGGGGGCCAGTCCTAGCTCCACGTCCCACTGCCACCATCAATGACAGGAAGACCTGGCCTCCTCTTGGACCTGGCTATGGTTCCACTGGGCATGAATGGGGGGTGCTGGGACGTGGGCAGGAAGATCTGGGACGTGGGCAGAAAGTGCTGGGACGTGGGCAGGAAGTGCTGGGATGTGGACAGGAAGTGCTGGAATGTGGGCAGGAAGAGCTGGCATGGGCAGGAAGTGTTGGAACATAGGCAGGAAGTGCTAGGAGGTGGGCAGGAAGTGCTGGGAGGTGGGCAGGGAGATCTGGGAGGTGGGCAGGAAGAGCTGGCATGTGGGCAGGAAGTGCTGGGACGTGGGCAGGAAGAGCTGGCATGTGGGCAGGAAGTGCTGGGACATGGACAGGAAGTGCTTGGGAAACATGCAGGGCTGGAGAAAGTGCAGCCACATGACCAGGTTCTGGGCTTTTCTCAGCTCCCCTCAGAGAACTGCCCAAGGACAGTCTCAGTCTGCATGTGAGAGAAGTGACCCCAGTGTCCACAGGATGAGCCCTGAGGGAAGGCCCCATGCAGCCTGCAGCCGGGGACATGGGCTCAGCACGCGTGTCCAGTGAGGAGGTCATAGCTGAGGCCTGAGGAGGTCACCTGGTCTCAGGGAGCGTGTGGTCACCTGGGCTCTGTGACTGACCAGGATGTGGAGGGGCAGCTGTGGCCCTGCTGTGGCTTCGGTGGACTGGTCTGGACAGTGAAGCTTCAGAGAGTCACGGGGTGTGTTGACCGGCCCTGGGGTCACTCTGCAGCCAATTGTCACACATTCGTCGAGTCTGTCGCCAGGTCACTTCTAGGGTGTCCCGAGCTGCTCCGGGCGCCCACACCCAGCTGGCCCCTTGTCAGGATAGACACTGGCACGGGTGACATCCTGCCCAGCTGGCCGTGCCCGTGGGCCCCACACACAGGCCCAGAAGCCTCACCCCCCCGCCTGCAGACCTGGGCACCGCCTGTGTCCCCCGTGCAGGGGCCATGGCCCAGCTGAGCAGCCTCTGAGTGCTCTCGGCCGGGCGTCCAGGACATGCGGACGCACGGTGGTGACTCTGGGTTCTCTCACACGTCTGTGTTCTCAGGTGTCTGAGAACAGCCCAGGTCGACTCCTGACCCTACTGCCGCCGTGGCTTCTTCCTGCCTCCCGCCCATGCACACACTCACCCCCACTTCCCCCCTCCCCACACACACACACGTGACCAGTGCATGTTCAGCCTCAGCAGCACCTGTGTTCACTCATCCTCATATACACACACTCAGTGACAATCACAGGCACACACTCTTTCACACCTCTTCACATGTACGTTCAGTCACTCATACAATGACAACACACGTGCAAAATCTATGCACCGTAACTTGTATGCACACACAAATAGCACCCAAACACATACTCTTACATCACTGACATACGTGCAACACAGTACATATGTGCACACATGTACAGACGCACACTGCGCACCAGTGTGCTCCTACAGAGCGTGCCCCATGGCAGAGCTCATGGCAGCTGCATGCTCTGTTGTGCTGTTCAGCCGGAGCAGCAAATGTTTGAGATCGCCTTAAGTAAACATCAGAAAGTTGGACGGTTAATTGAGTGTCTTTCCAAATACTCTCTTTGGAGAGCCGTTTGTTTGGCCCAGGGATGACCAAAGCCCTTAAAAACCACACGGACTCAACAATGTGGCCTTTTGAGGCTCCAGCTGTGCTGGGGGCGGGGGTGGATGTGGGTTTGGTGCTTGTCCCCAGGCCAGGAGCACACTCTCCAGAGCATGAGCCGGAGGTTGAGCCTGCTTCCAGCCTGCCCCCGCCCCACTGCCTCTGGACACTTGCTTGCAGGGCCCAGCACCAGGCAGGGGTCCCCTCCTCCACCTGCAGGGCCTGACAGCCTGGCCCGTCTCCCAGGCTCGCCCTCCAAGCTCCGGCCTTTCTAACTCCACGGGAGGTACATGTGCTCCTGTCAACACACGTGGGGCACATGCATGAGGCACACAGCTGCTCACGTCCACACACACGTGAGGCACACAGTGCTCACAGCCACACACGTGGCACATGCCTGCTCCCACATGCAGTTGGGAAGTGGGGGCCTGCGGGAGCCCCCTCACAGACCAGTCTGAGTGGAACGGGCACGACAGGGGTTCCACTCGGAGTTGCACACAGGCGAGTGAGTTGGGGGTGAGTCGAGGTTGTCTTTGCACACATGCCTGCTGCCCTGCACTGCACACCTGGTGCTGGAGGCAGCTCGGGGTGTCCTGGTGTCCGGCTGCTCCCTTGCTGCTGCTTCTCTCTGGCACCTTCTGTGGGAGTCGGTGCCCGGTGGCCGGGCGCCTTGGCTGGGTGCAGGCACCTTAGCCAGTGCTCTCTATGGCCTGCTACGTGCAGCAGCAGGGAACTGGGCGCTAGGTGCAGCAGGAGGAAGGCTGGGGCCCAGAGGTCACTTCCTGGCCAGGAGGCAGAGCTCTCGTCAGCAGCGGGCGGGCGGGATAGGTCCCCACCCACCAGACCCCTGCTGGCGGCCACTCTGCCAAACACCACTGAGCAGGAAGTGGACGAGGACCCGAAGCTTGCCAGAGCGGCCCTCCGAGGCCAGCGGCCAGTCTGCCCTCTGAGCAGCCCGGAGACCCTCCTGCTGCCCGTGTGGGCCTCCGGCTGGGGGCAGCAGCCAGCTCTGCTGGGACGCTGTGGGACGCGGGTGGGGGAGGTGCATCGCCCCTCAGCCCTCGCGTCTCCGCTCCCGGGCGGGGTCCATCAGTGTCCGAGGCTGACAGTGGGCAGGCCCCTTAGCAGCACCAGCGCGAGCCCTGAGGTGCAGGAGGAGGTCGGGGACGAGAAATCTCAACAGGGAGGCTGCGGCACTCCTCCTGGGCTCGGTGCTCCCTTACCCTGGCACGGTGCTCCCTCCTGGGCTCGGTGCTCCCTTACCCTGGCACGGTGCTCCCTCCTGGGCTCGGTGCTCCCTTACCCTGGCACGGTGCTCCTTCCTGGGCTCGGTGCTTCCTTACCCTGGCACGGCGCTGCCTCCTGGGCTCGGTGCTCCCTTACCCTGGCACAGTGCTCCCTTACCCTGGCACGGCGCTCCCTCCTGGGCTCAGAGCTGCATCCCCGCACCTGTGCTCTGGCTTAGACTTGTGTCCGGCTCAGAGCTGCCCTCCCCTGGGTCTTCTCTCCGGGCCTGGGGGCACAGCGGCTCGAGAAGCAGCAGGGGCAGTGTTGGCCCGGGAGCAGCCTCTCCCTGCGGGGCTGGCTGCCAGGGCGGGAGACGGCCCTCTTGCACAGCCGCCACCGCGCATTGTTCTTGGGGCCTGGAGCGCTTCCTTCCCGCCCGCACCCTGATCTCCGGAAGCCCCTTCCTTGTGCCGCCCTCACCCAGCTCAGGCAAGGGCTGGCCCGGGGGCCGTGGGTGTGGCCTGGCTGTTCAGAGGTTCCTCCTGCGGCAGCCGCCCAGGAGAGGGGTCTGGGGTCTGCCCAGGAGAGGGGTCTGCGCCGGGCAGGAAGGGCCACACCCCCCAGGGCCCTGTCCAGGGAAAGCCCAGGGCCCAGGTCTGGGAGGGCCCAGAGCCCAGAGCAGCATCTGCTTCGCAGCCAAAGCACACCCACACCTGCACCCGCACCCACACCCCCACCCACACCTGCACCCCCATCCACACCTGCACCCGCACCCACACCCACACCCACACCTGCACCCACACCCACACCCGCACCCGCACCCGCACTCACACCCACACCCACACCCACACCCGCACCCACACGCTCACTTGCACCCATACTCACACCTGCACCCGCACCCACACCCGCACCCGCACCCACACCTGCACCCACACCCACACCTGCACCCACACCCACACCCACACCTGCACCCACACTCACACCCGCACACACACCCACACCCACACCTGCACCTGCACCCCCATCCACACCCACACCAGCACCCACACCTGAACCCGCACCCACACCTACACCCGCACCCACACCCGCACTCACACCCACACCTGCACCCACACCCGCACCCACACCTGCACCCGCACCCACACCTACACCCGCACCCACACCCGCACCCACACCCGCACTCACACCCACACCCGCACCCACACCCACACCCGCACCCACACCCTCACTTGCACCCACACCCACACCTGCACCCGCACCCACACCCGCACCCACACCTGCACCTACACCCCCATCTGCACCCCCACCCCCACCCACACCCCTACCCACACCCACACCCGCACCCACACCTTCACTTGCACCCATACTCACACCTGCACCCATACCTGCACCCACACCCACACCCCCATTCCGCACCAACACCTGCACCCACACTCACACCCGCACCCACACCCACACCTGCAACCACACCTGCACCCACACTCACACCTGCACCCATACCTGCACCCACATCCATATCCACATCTGCACCCACAACCCCCACCTGCACCCATACCTGCACCCACACCCACACCCCCACCCATACCTGCACCCACACCCACACCCCCACCCATACCTGCACCCACACCCACACCTGCACCCATAATTGCACCTACGCCCACACCCGTGTCCACACCTGCACCTGCGCCCACACCCGCACCACACCTGCACCCACACCTGCATCCACACCTGCACCCACACTCACATCTGCACCCGCACCTGTACCCACACCTGCACCCACACCTGCACCCACTCATACCTGTACCCACACCCACACCTGCATCCATACCTGAACTCACACCCACACCTGCACCCACACATGTACCCACACCTGCACTTACACCTGCTCTGGTACCCACACCTGCTCCCACACCCACCCCTGACCCACCCCTGACCCACACCCGCTCCAACACCTGTTCCAGCTCAGCACCCACATGAACCCCTCACCCGCCCCTGTGCCAGCACCAGCTGGGGACTGTGTGACAACTCCTGCACACATCTGTGCATACTCTCAGCACATGCACCTGCAAACATATACCTTGGCACATGCTCCTGCACACCTGTACACATCGGTGCTCATTCCCACCTATGTGTACACACACTTGTGTATGCTCCACACCTGTGTCCACACTGTCTGGCACACACATCTGTTGTCCATGCTGCACGGGCATGCCGACCGCCGAGGTTCCCTGTCTTTGTTTTGCTCTTTGATCACATGAATGTGTAGCACGAGCTGCTGCCACCCCCAGCCACGAGAGGCGCTTCTGTGAGAACTGGGCCATGCGATGGTGTGTTCTCACCAGGGCTGCTCCGGGACGTGGCCCGGCTGTGCCCTCCACACTGACCCGGGGCAGTGTTGCTTGCTGGGTGCTGCTCCCCACAGCTGAGCTGGGAAGTGTCGCCCAAGCCCAAGTGTTGGTGTGACCATCCCTTTGTAGAAGAATGTCTCCACGTCATTCTCTGGGTCTCGGGCCTCACGCCTCTGAATCTGGGGTCGTGCTGGACCCCTAACAGTGAACGAGCATCTGAGGCCTTGGCATCTGTGACAGGATGGACAGCAGGAGGATCAGGCTGTCTGCTACCCCCGCAGTGGCCCTGAAGCCACTCAGGACTCGAGGGCCCCCACCCTCCCTCCGGGGGCTGCACTCCTGGGGCCAGGGTCTGGGCTGTGGCAAAGGCAGGAGTTCGGGGTGGAGACCAAGGGCCCGAGCCTTCCTGAGACAACCAGGCAGCCCGGCCACAGCCTAGATGACTTTTCCAGACCTTCCACCTGATTTGTTTTTCCACAGGAAAGCCGGAGCCAAGCAGGGGGCTGGGAGCAGCAGAATGCGGGAAGCGGGCACAGCTGGGGAGGTGGGGCGGGCTGCAGAGGCAGTGTCTGCCCCAGGAAGGCCGCAGGGCGCCGGGGTAGAAGGGAGTGGGTGCAGGCCTGTGTGCAGGCCCATCTCTCGCCTCCTTCCTCCCATCCCAGGGCCTGTTTGGGGGTACAGGGAGCAGCCCCCAAGGGTCCTTCCCCCGTCCCAAGGGCTTCCCTCGTGGGGAAGCAGGACAGGTGTGACACTTGGCGTGTGCCTGTAAGTCAAAGCTCTCCTCAAGAAAGGGGATCTGCCCCCAGTGGGCAGCATCCCCTGGGGCAAGCAGTCGTCCACCCTCCGACTGTCCTGGTGTAGGGGAGTGAGACGGGGTGTGAAGGTTCTGCCGTGGTCTGCAAGCACCCACGTGCTCCACGTCCACGTGCTCCACATCCATGTGCTCCCCGTCCACATACTCCACATCCACATGCTCCACATCCATGCATACATGGACTATGTCCACATCCACGTGCTCCACATCCGTGTGTTCCACATCCATGCATACATGGACTATGTCCAGGTCCACGTGCTCCACATCCGTGTGCTCCACATCCATGCATACATGGACTATGTCCACATCCACGTGCTCCACATCCACGTGCTCCACATCCATGAATACATGGACTATGTCCAGGTCCACGTGCTCCACATCCGTGTGCTCCACATCCATGCATACATGGACTATGTCCACATCCACGTGCTCCACATCCGTGTGCTCCACATCCATGCATACATGGACTATGTCCACGTCCACGTGCTCCACGTCCACGTGCTCCACATCCATGAATACATGGACTATGTCCAGGTCCACATGCTCCACATCCGTGTGCTCCACATCCATGCATACATGGACTATGTCCAGGTCCACGTGCTCCACATCCGTGTGCTCATGCACTATGCCCACATCCATGTGCTCCAGGTTCACACACTCCATGTCCACGTGCTTTGTGTCCACGTGCTCCATGTCCACGTGCTCCACGTCCATGTACTCCACACCCTGGGGGGAGAGCGCCCCATCCCCTCCCACACCCCTGAGGGGAGCGAGCCCGCCTGCAGACCACGCCAGGAGCCAAGCGCAGCAAGTGGAGGCCGAGCCCCTCCCCGCCCCTGTGGCCTTGACTTGTGCTCTGACACTGGCATCTGTGTGTGTCCTGGCTCTGGACTGGCCTTCTGGGCAGCCCCAGCCCCAGGGCCCACTTTCGTCCTTTCCAGAGATTCGTGTGTCCTCAGAGAGCACCTGCCAGGCCCCGGGGAGGAGCCCTGCTGCGTGGGGCGTCCCAGGGACCCGGCATGTTCCTGGCGGGGTGGGCTGAGGCCGACTGCAGCGCCGTGGCTTCTGCCCTGATGTTATCTGCAGGGCAGCCTGTCCCTGGGGTTTCCCCACCGCCTGCCTTCCTGTCCGCTGGCTCTTCTGGGAAGTGGGAGGGAGGGACCAGCTGGAGCCGTGTGTCCCAGGGTCACTGTCCTGTGACCCCTTGCCCACTCGCTTTCTGCAGGCTGGTGTCTGGCGCCGTCCCAGGGCAGGTCCTGGTCTGGGGACCCGAGACACAGCTGGCCTTTCCTGCCCGAGTGCCCCTTGGCCACGCCCAGGGCCCCTGCACCGTGCCAGGCTGACAAGGGGCAACACCTGAGGGCCACTCACGTCTGAGGGATCAACCGTCACCTGCAGTGTCTGTCTGCACAGGAGCCCGTGTAGACCAAGTGTGCCAGCCCCGCCCACCTGCCCCACACCTTGCTGCCAGCGACACCCCGATTTCACTCTGCTTTAAGAATAATGACCCTGCCCACAGAGCACCTGCCCTCACCCACTTACCCACACCCCCCGCCCTCACCCTCTGCCCACACCCACTTACCTACACTCCCCTGCCTCCACCCACCTGCCCTGTCACCTGCCCACACCCACCTGCTCACAACTACCGACCCTCAGCCACCTGCCCTCACCCCCTACCTGCACCCCCTGCCTTACTCATCTGCTTGCACCCTCCTTCCCTCACCCCCTACCTGCACCCCCTGCCCTTACTCATCTGCCTGCACCCTCCTTCCCTCACCCCCTACCTGCACCCCCTGCCCTTACTCATCTGCCTGCACCCTCCTGCCCTCACCCCCTACCTGCAACCCCTGCCCTTACTCATCTGCCTGCACCCTCCTGCCCTCACCCCTTACCTGCACCCCCTGCCCTTACTCATCTGCCTGCACCCTCCTGCCCTCACCCCCTACCTGTTCCCCCCTGGCCTCACCTCTGCCCGCAACCACTGGCCCTCACCCCCCTGCCCACACCCCATTACCCGCACCCCCCTGCCCTGTGCTCAGAGCTGCCTGATTAGCTGTTGCCGCAGCAGGGACTGAGCTCTGTTCAGAACCTCTCCTGCGGACAAGGTGCCGTCTCTTCTCCTGTCCCTTCCCTGTGGCCAGCTCTCCCCCACCGGCCTGGAGGTGGAGGCAGACACCCCGCTGCCTTGTCCTCTGAAAGTCTTTTCTCTGCAGACACTCTACAGTGCTCACAGCAGCTGCCACAGACAGCAGGCTGAGCTCTGTGCTGTCTGTGGGGCCCAGGCTGCCGGCCCCAAGTCCAGCACGGGGCTGGGGGGAGGTCAGAGTGTGGTGACCGCCAGGAAGCTGGCCTTCGGCCAGGCTCCAAGGCAGCACCTTGGGGATAGGACAGTGGCTTGGGTGCAGGGGCTGGACAGGCTGGCAGTGCCCACCCTCTTAGCAGAGGCCTGAGCGGGCAGCGGCAGCCAGGAGTCTGCAGCTCTGAGGGGTGGAGGGGGTCCCTTCCTAGTAGGACTGCTGCTCTGGAGGCTGTGTCTGCAGCTGGTGTGAGGGCACGCCGGGCATTGCCCTGGCTCAGGCCAACCTGGCCGGGGGGGTGGGGGGAGGCAGAGGCACACACAGGCAGGCCCGGCCGAGACCCATGGAGAGCCCACGTCGGTTGTGCCTTCTGCAGGGAGACGGCGGCATCCGTGCGTGCACAGGCTTGCGGGTGATGGCCGTGCTGCCTGGTCCTGAGCCCTGCATGCTCGTGTGCTCACCCGTCCCCTCTGTCAGCACCCACAGAAGGTGCCCACAGGGCTCCTGCAGAGCCAGCAGTGCTGCCCTCGTTCATAGTGCTAACCAGAGACAAAAGCTTTGCGCCTGGGAGGGCGCTGGGGCCTGAGCTGGCCCGGAACCCCCAGGAGCCGCCCGGAACCTCGAGGGGTGCTGCGGAGAGCAGCTCGGAGAGACGGTTCCCAAAAGCTTCCTGAGGGACAGGCGTGTCCCCAGCAGAGGCCAGGCCGCCTCCTGGGCTTCTTGTCCTGGGTGTAGCCAGAACTGTGAGGTCGATAAGCGCTCACACACACACATCCATATGTGTGTACACACCCGCACACATGGCAGGAGGGTCCCCGGTAGCTGGTGTGTTAAACCCGTGTGGCCTCCAGTCAGTCCTCCCTGAGATGTGGACACTGTCCATGCTGGCATTGCCCCGAGGGCCTACGATGGACCCTCCCTGCGGACTGGCTCTGGCCCCACCTTCCTCGAGGCTCCTCCCCGGTGGGACCCCCCAGACACAGGGCGTCACCCATACTTGCCCCCAGCACCCACCCCCAGGCCTGCGTTCCTGCTTCTAGAAGCTTCACCAAGCAGATGAGCCCTGCGGGGCAGGCGGGCTGCAGGAGAACATGCTCGTGCCACTCTGGCGGGCCAGCACGGGCCAGTGCCTGGACACCAGGCGGATGGACCTGTGCTTCCTCCGGGAGGCCGTGGGGGATGGGCATGGGGGGACTCGCAGGGGGCGGGCAATGACGGAGTCCCTCCTGGAACCAAGGGTGCGGCCCTACCCAGCCTTCGCACTCCTGGTGAGCCTGCCGCCTGCTGCGGACAGAGCCAGGGGCTCCTCCTGCCGGTCCTGGGGAAGTGTGGAGCGAGCCTTGCCCAGGCCTGCTGATGGCCCGGCAGAGCCCCAGGCTGAGCTGCAGCTCGTGGAGGTCCCCCTGCCGTGCAGTGCAGAGAACAGGGGCCAGTGCTGCCCAGCTGGGCTCTGTCCCTGGAGCCTGCTGGTGATGCCCCTTCTCCAGCAGGCTGGAGGGACGGGTGCTGGACACGTGGGGCCCTGCCCACACCAGCCTGGCTGTCAGGCAGTCATCGGCGCTGGGGCTCGCGAGAGGCTGAGTGGGGGGGCGGCAGGGCTGGTGTCGCGAGGTGGGCGGGGTCCTCTCTGACAGCTGGTGGATGTGGCCACCTGGGGGGCAGCCGTGGGCCTGGGTCAGCAGCAGAGCAGAGCGTGCGTTCCCAGGGCCAGCGCTGGCCCCCAGCGACCAGCACACGCCCATGTGTGGCTGTCACTCAGCAGCCCGGCGCCCCCGAGGGAGCGGAGACACTGCGTCCGGCCGCTGGAACTCGAAACCACCCGCGCTGCAGAGCGGCCGCGTCCAGCCGGGATTGACATCAAAGGCCTCAGCCCCGGGCCTCGCCAGCAGCTGGACGAGGGGCTGCGGCAGCTGAGTGGGGGGCTCGGTGCGCAGCATCTGTCTGAGCCTGGGGCCAGGGCGGGTCAGATGGGACCCTCGGAAGGCCCCGGTCCCAGCCCCCCCGGCCTCTGGACCCTACAGGGCCCGTGCCCACCTGAGCTGGTAACAGGCGCTGCCGGCCCTGTGTGCAGGTGAGGGCCCAATGCTGGGGGCCGGGACGTTCTGCTGTGTGGGGGTAGCAGAGGCCAGAGGCCCTGAGCTGGTTCCTGGGCTGTGGTCTGATTTGGAGGCCAGGGTCTAACGTGGAGCAGGGCCGCGGCTGCCCAGGCCCCAGGGTGGGTGGCCCCGGCCGGGAACCAGATGGGAACCGAGCAATGCACTCTGCATCGTTGGAGTGAGGAAGGTTGACAGCGAGTGTCCCCACACCTCAGGCTGGAGCGGTGGCCTGTCCACGCTGTCCCCTTGAACCCAGGCTCCTATTCTCCAGGAGAGATGCTCGGACCTGCTGTTTACTGCTGGCTGCAGCGGGGGCAGCCCGTGGTCCTCACCTCCCGCCCTCTTGTGATTTCCCCCCAGGAACTTTTCTGTTATGGTTTGGTCTGGTGCCTCCCCTGGCAGGGCTTCCTCCCGCTCTGCACCCAGGGCTCACTCCTGGTGGGCTCAGAAGGCTGTTGGGGTGCGGGGACCAAACCTGGGCCCAGTGTGTGCAGGCCGAGCGCTCTCCCCACTGTGCTATCTCTCAGTCCTCCCCTAAGGGGCTTTATTGTTATGATCACAAACTTATTTTAGTGATATATGTATGTGACCAACATTTACACAGGGATTACATTGTTTTGGTTTTGAGTTTGGACCATACCTGGCAGTGCTCCTGGGTTACTCATGGTTCTCACTCAGGGCTCACTCTGGCAGAGCTTGGGAGTGCCGGGGATCAAACCAGATCGAGCGTGTCCAAGGCAAGCACTCTCCCCACAGTTCTATCTCTTCTCCCTCCATACAGATCTTAAGAAATCTTCTGTTTCGGGGATCAGGGATCAGCCCTGGGTCAACAGACCTGAAGCAGGGGCACTGTGAGGATTAAGAAAAGGGACATTGGGACTGGAGCGATAGTTAAAAACAAGAGAGACAGAAATGAGAGAGGAGAAGCATGGGGGTGGGGGGCTGAGAGACCGACTGTCCTCCACCAACAGCATATGTTACTCGGAACCAATAATCATTAAAAGGAGAAAAACAGCATTCTAACAATCTTGCTCTATCCAGGCGAGACTATTGCATATCTGAGGGAGTTTATCAGAATAAATATAGATGTAAGGGGCTTTCTTAAGAGGACTCTTCCAGGAGGGGGAACAGAGAGAGCAGACAGGACCCCCGCCAGGACCAGCATTCCAGGGCAGCATTCCATGTCTGGACTCCAGCATTCTGGATTCTGGTTCCCACCACACATGTACACATGCCTGTATATGCACTGCATCCTGGAAACAGCAAGCACCTATGTGCACATGCCTGTACATGCTCTGTGTCCCTGGAACAGCAAGCACATGTATACACATGCCAATACATGCACTATATCCCCTGGAATAGCACGCACATGTGTGCATATGACTGTACATGTACTGTTCCCCAGTAACACCAAGCACACATACACACATGCCTGTATACACCATGTGCCCAGAAACAGCAAGCACACATGCACATATGCTTCTACATGCACAGCATCTCAGGAACTGCAAGCATGCATGTGCATGCATTTATACACAGATCGTGTCTCTGGGTAAAGCAAGCACATATGTGCATATTCCTTACACAGACAGCATCCCCATAAATATCAAGTAACTGTGCATATGCCTGTATGTCACTGCATCCTGGGAATAAAGAGCACACATGTGCATATGCCTGTACATACAGCTCATTCTGGGAACAGCAAGCACACATATACCATGCCCAGATCTGCACACATACAAACACATCCACACCTGCATACATACACATGCCCACACCTGCTCACATATGCACACACACATCTGCACATATACAAACACGCCCACACTGCACACACACCCATATCTGTATACATACATATGCCCACATCTGTACACACACATATCTACACATATGCACACACTTACATCTGATACACATGCACCTATACCTGCTCACATGCCCACATCTGCACACACATACATGCTCACATCTTCACACATCCACACATGCCAACATCTGTACACATACACATGCCTACACCTACACACACACCCCTACATCTGCACACATATGCACATGTTCATATCTGCACACATGCGCACATCTGCATGCACACATATGCTCACATCTGTACACGGCACATCTGAACACATATGCTTGCCCACATTGTATCCATGCACAGGCACACACAATGCACATACACATGCCCAGGCTCACATAGTGCACATGTGAGCACATGCACAGTCTGAGTGACCGTGGTATCTGTGTGGCGAGGGCCGGCTGTGGCAGCCCCGCGTCCCGGGGACAGGGGAGCTGACCTGCTCCAGACGCTCCCGTTGTCTCCGCTCTGGCTGGTCACTAGGCAACGGGAGTTGAGGCTCAGAATAGATGCTGCTTGTGATTGTTCACCCAGTTACCCTAGAAATCCTCAAAGGATTCCCTTATAGGAGCCTCAGTTCAACCCCACAGCTGCTGGCCAGCTCTCCAAGACCAGAGAGCCTTCCCTTCTGGGCCTGAGGCAGTGGAAGTCCTGCCAGCCCTCCCCCCCAACGGCCAGTGCAGCCAGAGGCACCGTTGCCGCCGTGGACAGGTGTGGGGCCACGGAGGAGCCGAGTGGAGCTTGGGGGGGAGTGGCGAAGGGGCCTCAGGAGCAGCAAGGAGGAGAGAGACAGGGTGTGACACCACGGGTCAGCTCTCGGCAGAGGTGTCCGTGCATCCTTGGTAGTGGGTGGCCGCAGCTGCTTGGACAGAGCTGAGTCACTTCTTAGGGAAGCTGACACAGTCCTGCAGGATGGGGGCTCCTGGCTCTCTCTTGTGCATCTCTCAGGGTAGCTGAGGGACAGAACCTACTGGGGACATGCCCCAGCCAGGCCGCATGCCTGTCCACACTGACGCCGGTGTCCACAAGAGAAGGACACACTGTTCACGTAGAGAAAGACTTAGTACCAGCAGTACTACAGTCTACTTCTACCATGTGCAGTACTGTTCACAGGGAAGGAGCGAGGGAGGGGAGGAAAAGGAAAGGAGAAGAAAGAAGGAAAGAAAGAAAGAAAGAAAGAAAGAAAGAAAGAAAGAAAGAAAGAAAGAAAGAAAGAAAGAAAGAAAGAAAGAAAGAAAGAAAGAAAGAAAGAAAGGAAGGAAGGAAGGAAGGAAGGAAGGAAGGAAGGAAGGAAGGAAGGAAGGAAGGAAGGAAGGAAGGAAGAAAGGAAGGAAGAAAGAAAGAGAAAAAAAGAAAAAGAAAAAGAAAGAAAGAAGGAAGGAAGGAAGGAAGAAAGAAAGAAAGAAAGAAAGAAAGAAAGAAAGAAAGAAAGAAAGAAAGAAAGAAAGAAAGAAAGAGAGAGAGAGAGAGGGAGGGAGAGAGGGAGGGAGGGAGGAAGGAAGGAAGGAAGGAAGGAAGGATGGAAGGAAGAAAGAAAGAAAGAAAGAAAGAAAGAAAGAAAGAAAGAAAGAAAGAAAGAAAGAAAGAAAGAAAGAAAGAAAGAAAGAAAGAAAGAAAGAAAGAAAGAAAGAGGAAGGAAGGAAAAAAGGAAGGAAGAAAGAAAGAGAAAAAAGAAAAAGAAAGAAAGAAGGAAGGAAGGAAGGAAGGAAGAAAGAAAGAAAGAAAGAAAGAAAGAAAGAAAGAAAGAAAGAAAGAAAGAAAGAAAGAAAGAAAGAAAGAAAGAGAGAGAGAGGGAGAGAGGGAGGAAGGGAGAGAGGGAGGAAGAGAGGGAGGGAGGGAGGGAGGAAGGAAGGAAGGAAGGAAGGAAGGAAGGAAGGAAGAAGGAAGGAATGAGGAAGGGAAAGATGGAGAGAAGGAGGGAGAGAAGGAGAGGGAGAGAGGGAGGGAGGGGAGGAAGAAAGGAAGGAAGGAGCAGCCTTAATAACCAAGGGCTCTATTTAGAGGATCAGGAGGACCCTCGGTCAGGGCTGGGCTGTGGTGCCGGGGAGGGGCAGGCACCGAATGTGGCCACCTGGTGAACATGAGTCCGGGTGTCCCGCAGCCTTGAGCTCTGCCACTGACCTGGCAGCTCCTGGGTGGGGCCCAGAGCTGGGCCTGGGTCGTCATGGGGCCACAGTACTGTGCTCAGGTGGCGGCTGACCCAGAGGGGACCTAGCAGGACCGTGGGCAGGGACAGAGCCGGCTCCCTCCCCAGGGCCTGCCCACGGCCGGGCCGTGCTCCAGCCATTCTTCTCCATTTACAGATGAGGAAGTGGTGGCTTAGTGGGGTTATGTACACACGGGAAGGTCAGACGAGCAATCAGGCATCTGACCAGAGCTGCCCTAAATTACTGCCTGACACCACCGTCCCCAGGTGCCCTGCGGAGAGATCAGACAAGAAGGGCGCCCACCCGCCCAGCCAACCTGCCCCCACGCTGAGGAGACAAAGGCCCCAGGACCAGCTGGCTTCACAGTGACAGGAGCTGGGGACGCTGCCTCCCTCCTACCCCATGAGTGGTAGGCCTGGCCTTTCCCAAGGCCCAAATGCCACAGAAAGTGCCACCAGCTTCAGGCCTTGGCATCCAGCTGCTGGTTCCCTGAGCGCACGAACCTCGGAGCCTCGGATGGAGCCAGTACGCTCTCTCGCCAGAGTTGTTCTATTCTGCTGCATGCTGCTGGGGTGGATTTGCCGTGAGAACAAACCTTCCTGGGAGCAGGAGATGGATTGGGTGGTCCTGAGCCTCACAGGGACACACGTCAGCCCAGGCCTGGGCCAAAAGAGCAGGTCAGGGAGAGGTGTCCTCAGGGACGAGGCTGGTGAGGGGACATCAGCCAGGATGAGACACGATCAGGGCAGGAACTCAGGGTTCTGGTAGCTCTGAGTCAGCCTCTTCCTGGCCATTGCCTCAGCAGGTTCCAGCTTCTCACACAGACTGTGTGTCCAGCCTGGCTGTCCTGAGGTCCTCTCACCTGTGTGTGTGTGTGTGCGCGCGCACACACACACGTGTGCATGTGTGAGAGAGAGGGGGGAGGGAGAGAGAGGGAGGGAGGGAGAGAGAGGGAGTGAGAGAGAGAGGAGAGAGGTAGAGAGAGGGAGTGAGAGAGAGAGAGGGAGAGAGAGGGAGAGGGAGAGAGAGGGAGGGAGGGAGAGAGAGGGAGTGAGAGAGAGAGGGAGAGAGATAGAGAGAGGGAGGGAGAGAGAGGGAGGGAGGGAGAGAGAGAGGGAGTGAGAGAGAGAGGGAGAGAGGTAGAGAGAGGGAGTGAGAGAGAGAGAGGGAGAGAGAGGGAGAGGGAGAGAGAGGGAGGGAGGGAGAGAGAGGGAGTGAGAGAGAGAGGGAGAGAGATAGAGAGAGGGAGGGAGAGAGAGGGAGGGAGGGAGAGGTGTCCCTGTTGTCTTTGAAGAACAGAGGGGCCTGGATGGGTCTGGGGAATATTTCATTCCTGAGCTGGATCCTGTTGGACTGGACGGAACCATCTTGTGTTTGTCATTGGGTGTGTTTGCTGCTTGTCTGCTTTCACGATTGTCTTGGGTATAGCAGATCTGGGTTCAACCCCTGGTACCCCCAAGTGGTCCCTGAGTTCCACCAGGAGTGATCCTCGAGTTTAGAGCTAGGAGTAAGTTCTGAGCACCACAGAGGGTGGCAAAAAAAAATCAAAATAAAACAATAACAACAACAAAATCAACCAAATATCTTCTCGTTTTCCTCAAGATTGCTGTAGCTACTCAAGGTCTTCTATGATTCATATAAAGCTTAGAAGTTTTGTTCTATTTTCTTAAAAGTTTGAAACTTTTATCGTGGTTGCATTAAATCTGTGTATTGCTTTTGGAAAAATAGATGTTTTGCCTATGGAGCTAGAGTGATAGCACAGCGGGTAGGGCGTTTGCCTTGCAGGCGGCCAACCCGGGTTCGATTCCCAGCATCCCATATGGTCCCCTGAGCACCACCAGGGGTAATTCCTGAGTGCAGAGCCAGGAGTGACCCCTGTGCATCGCCCAGTGTGACCCAAAAAGCAAAAAAAAAAAAAAAATAGATGTCTTGCCTATTCTGAAGTTTAATGGAAATAATGACATGTCTCTAGTGACTCAGAGAAGGTTTGCAGGGTATGACGTCAAGGACTGTTTTTATATGTCATCTTTGCATGGATCTGGGACCCCGGCACCAGCACCAGAACGTGAACTCACACGTCCAGCAGTCAGACCTACCAGCAGTGGTTTCCAACACACATCCTTGACCAGCCAAGTCTAAATCAGCACAAACCTCACTGTCTGCTCACCATAACGCTCCCCTGAACAGCCATATATCAGCCCCCGCGTCTATCCCTACGCCTCCTCCCAGCCATTCGTACTTACTCTCATCCACCTCTATGTCCTTCCGTCCATGCCCTTCTATCCTTATGTCCATCCCCCAGTCTGTTCATACATACCCCCACCCACATATCCACCCTTGTATTCATTCATCCATCCTCCACCTCTCCATCTTTCATTCTATCTTCCTTTAGTTCATCCTCTTATCCATCACCCACCATCCATCCACCTATCCATCACCCATCCTCCCTTCAACCCTCTTATCCATCCACCCATCCATCTCCCACCCATCCATCCTCCCATCCTCTTACCCATCATCCATCCTCCAATCCACCACACATCCATTCATCAGTCCTCCATTTTCCCACCCATTTATCTTCCCATCTACCCATCCATCCTCCCATATCTATCCATCCATTCTCCCTTTCATTCTCTCACCCACCAACCCATCCATCCACCTTCCCGTCAATCCTTCCATCCACCTGCCTATTATCCATTCATCATCCATCCATCCTCCCACCATAATCCATCTATTCATCCATCCCCATCCATCCATCCATCCATCCATCCATCCATCCATCCATCCATCCATCCCCCATTCTTTCATCCATCCATATACACAACATTCATTTATATATCCAATTCCTTATCTATGCAGTGTCTGTCTATCCCTAAACATGGTATACCCATTGATCCATCTGAGTGTCTACCTATCTATGTGTCTATTAAGACTCTCTTCTCTGCCTGTCCATCCTTATGGCTACTTGTGCCTGGACCATCCATTTGTCTGTCAGAATATATACCTACTCATTGAAATCCCCATAGATCATCCATGTGTCCACTTCTCTATCCAGAGGCCACCTACCCATTCACCTATTCATCCTATGTCCATCTTCCCACCTGTCCATCTACCTGCCCGCTGGGTGTCCACCGACCCACCAACATGCTGCAAGTGACCTAGGATGATGCCAAGACTGGCTGCTGGGGACATGGTAAGAAATTCCAGTGGGGTAAAAGTGTGGTGCCAGGTGCACGCAAAGAGATGGATGCAGGTGCAATAAGGGATTTCAGGCACAGAGATGTGTGTGAGAGGTGCAGGTGCACGGATGTGGCATGAGGGGTGAAGGCTCACAGACGTCATGCGTATGCAAGTGTATCTGTGTACATGCACAGTGTGCACAAGTATGTGCGTGGTGTTTGTGCACTCAGGTGTATACTAACTGTATTTCCTATGGTGTGGGAGTGTGTGCACGGTGTGTGCATGAAATTTTTTGCAAGTATGTGCAGTGTGTGAAAGTGAGTGTTCAAGTGTGTGCAAGTCTGTGTACAAGTGTTTGCATCAGCGTATGTGTATAACTGTGTGCAGCTTTTTAATTGAATCTCTGTGAGATAGGCTATTATAAAGATATTTATGATTGTCTTTCAGTCATACAGTATTCCAACATTCGTCCCTCTACCAGTGTACATTTCCCACCATTGTCCCCAGTTTACCTCCCACCCTCCCCAACCCACTCCCCACCTGCACCTCTATGGCAGGCACCTATCTTCTCTCTCTCTCTCTCTCTCTCTCTCTCTCTCTCTCTCTCTCTCTCTCTCTCTCTCTTTCTCTCTCTCTGTGCCTCTCTTCCACAACCCCTTTTGTGCATTATGGTTTGTAATACAGGTGTAGGTGTTGAATATGTTTGTTCAGGGTGTTTAATATTTTTATTGGGAATGTACATCTGAGTAGCTTTCTTTAGCTGGTGGCAGCTTTGGGGTGTGGACCTGACTGTAGAGGCTTCGAGAGGTACAGGGAGGTGGGGAGAGGTATCTCATCCCAATTCCAAGAAAGCCTGGATATTTCAACCACAAAATCTGCCACCTAAATTTGCAGCAGATTAATATCTCGGTGAGGTTCATCCCAAAACACTGAAGTCTGACAAGGGGCATGGTGGCATTTTGGATTGTGGGAACAAGTGACTTCCAGGGGCTCTGCTTGGGCGGGCACCAGGCTGGCCTGCCCTCTGATTTACCCCAGTTTATTCAGCCTTGTGTGGGTCCAAGATTATCTGCAGCTTCTGGTCTCCTTCAAGATTTATCTGTGGGTCTCTGGGGCAAGGCCGGTACATGAGCTTGTCCGGCCGAGCCGGAGGGGGCTTGTGGGCGTGGTTCCACGTACCTGATATTCGGCAGCTTAATTTCTCAGAAAACTTGGTCCTGGGCTGTGGGAGCCTGGCCAGAGGCCCAGCGGTGACTCGGGTCAGGGTGGCCCAGGGCACGGCCAGGCGCTGATGTCCTCCCCTCGCCCCCCGTGTCCAGGCTGACCCTCTGGTGGAGCTGCGTCCTCTGGGCCTCGTGGTGGCAGCCACGGCCCGGCAGGGATAGGACCAAGGCCAGGGCTGCTCTGACAGGAGCCACCGGTCTGGCAGGGCCTGCCCCGGGCCGTCTGCACGCGGCCCCCTCGCGGTCTCCCTCGTGGCGCCAGTTTGGTCCCGCTGAACACCACTGTGTCTGAGAGAAAATATTTACAGGCACTCAGAGTCATTCCCACAGAAACTCTGTGACCCTGTCGGTCCCGCTGTTAGAGCTGAGAGCTGTCGCGCCCTGCCAGCTCCCCGCCTGCCGCCACCCTGCCAGCTCCCCACCTGCCGCACGCGCCGGCTCCTCTCCCCTCTGTGTGCAGTTTTGAATGCATGCAGTATATGTGCACAACTGTGCAAAAATATTGTGTGCGTAGTGAGTACAAATGCGCTTATGCAGTGTATATGTGCACAGCATGTGTGTGATGCAGTGTGTGTGTGTGCAAGTTGTGGTGCAAAGCGTGCGAAAGTGTGTGTGTTTGTAGTGTGAACAATGTACGTGTGCATGCAGTGTATGTGTGTGCGTGCAGGTCTGCAACAGGCCAGGACCATTTCGGGGAGGAGGACAGCACACGAGGACCATGTCCTGGGCACGGGAGTCCACAGGTCTGGGCGCACAAGGACTCCCAGGATGTGTGTTCACTCGGGTGCACGTTGGGTGCTCCTGTGGAGCCGCTCGGCCACAGGCCCACCCTCAGGAAGGACAGTGGGAGACGGGCACCCTCTGTCGCCTGGCCTCTGCAGCCTCAGCGACTCAGCACAGCGTGCAGCGCCCCCAGAAGGGACTGGGGACTGGCTCCCACAGCAAGCTGGACTCCGCATGGAGGTACCTGTAAGATCACCACCCGCTCAGGCCCGGTCCCCCGGGACCACACTAGCCAGGCTCATGGACAGCCAGACAGCCGGGGACAGACCCCCCTCTGCTCAGCTCGTGAGGGAGAAACAGAGATGGGCAGAGATGGAGAGATGGACGGGGAGAGAGCCTGAGACGGAGAGGGACGGGCAGAGATGGGGACAGGGAGTGAAGGGGTGCATAGGTGGCCTGGCGTCTGTCTGTCCCTTTGCCCCCGTACAGTCTCTGGCTTTCTGTGCTGCCCGGGGCCTGGACACTCCCCACGTGCAGCACCGCAGGGGAGCCTCCGGGCCCTCAGTGCCCCTTCCCGTCAGTGGCCTCTGCTCTGCCCATCCAGAAGCTTCTAGAAGCCCCGCTAAGAAGGGGGTGGCCACTCCCTCCCACTGACGCCACATACTGTGTCAGGCCCGGGCTGATAGGGGGTCAGTCGCACAGAGCGCTGTCCCATGGGACACACGGGCCCAGAGGAGGGCACCCTGCAGCCCTTGGGCCCTTGGCCAGATGTGCCACAAGCACCACACCCCGTGCCCAGCTCCGGGAACTGGCCACTCATTTCCCAGCTGTGACCTGGCAACAGCCCAAACTGTGCAGCTGGACAGCGAGTAAATATTTACAGAGTCCACTGAGGGCCCATACTAGACGGCCTTACCCTGGACAGCCCCACACGGACAGTCCCACACTGGACAGAACCACCTGGACAGCCCCACCCTGGACAGAACCACCTGGACAGTCCTACTCTGGACAGCCCCACCCTGGACAGAACCACCTGGACAGCCCCACCCTGGACAGAACCACCTGGACAGTCCCACCCTGGACAGAACCACCTGGACAGCATCACCCTGGACAGAGCAACCTGGACAGAGCCACCTGGACAACCCCACCCTGAACAGTCCCACCCTGGACAGCCCACACTGGACATCATCACCCTGGACAGCTCCACACTGGACAGCATCACCCTGGACAACCCCACACTGGACAGCCCCACACTAGACAGCATCACACTGGACAGCCCCACACTGGACAGCCCCACACTGAACAGTATCACCCTGGACAGTCCCACACTGGACAGCCCCACCCTGCACAGCCCCACCCTGGACAACCCCACACTGGACAGCATCACACTGGACAGCCCCACACTGGAAAGCATCACACTGGACAGCCCCACACTGGACAGCATCACCCTGGACAGCATCACTCTGGACAGCCCCACACTAGACAGCATCACCGTGGACTGCCTCACACTGGATAGTCCCACCCTGGACAGCCCCACCCTGGACAGCCCCACACTGGACAGCCCCACCCTGGACAGCCCCACACTGGAAGCCCCACCCTGGACAGCTCCACACTGGACGGCCTGACACTGAACAGTATCACCCTGGACAGTCCCACACTGGATAGTCCCACCCTGGACAACCCCACACTGGACAACATCATACTGGACAGCCCCACACTGGAAAGCATCACACTCGACAGCCCCACCCTGGACAGCATCACCCTGAACAGCATCACCCTGGACAGCCCCACACTAGACAGCATCACCGTGGACTGCCTCACACTGGACAGCCCCACACTGGACAGTACCACACAGGACAGCATCACCCTGGACAGTCCCACACTGGACAGTGTCACTCTGGACAGCCTTACACTAGACAGAGCCACATTGGAAAGCCCCCCCAGATGGTCCTACCCTGGACAACCCTACACTGGAAAGCTCCACACTGGACAGAGCTACATTGGACAGCTCTCACAGTGGGCAGCATGGTGACCACCATAGACGACCCCCACAATGACCAGCCCCATACTGGGCAGTCCCACCCTGGACAGCTTCCACACTGGGCATTATGGACCCCACCATTGGCAACACTACACAGCCAAACCCTGGACAGCCCCCCTGACTGCCCTACACTGGACGGCATGGTCCCCCAACACAGAGACCCCCAGGAGGAAGCAGGGCAGCCATTGGGAGTGGGACATGGTCTGAGGGGCCAGGAGTGTGGCCACCACACACCTCTGGGTGAGTCCCAGGGACCCTCTGTGCAGAGTGCTTGCATGTTCCTGCATGCTCTCACATGCTCCTGCAGCTCTCATGCATGTTCAAGTGATCTCATGTGTTCACAATGTTCCTTCTCATGTTTTTGTGTGATCCCACAGTTTATGCATGTTTTCACATGTTCCTGCATGATTGTATGCTTGCAACGTTCACGTGCTATCACACATTCTTGTGTGCCATTGCATGTTCCTGCGTGCTCCTTCAGGAACACAGATCTGGGGATATGTGCCCCCTGTGGCCCCAGCCACGGGCCCTCCCCCGTGTTCCCACCCATTCCCTTCCTCGACCTGGGCCCCCAGCATCAGACGTGTTGGCGGGGCCCCCCAGCCCCCGCTCCTCAACTCCCAACCACCCAAACCCACCCGCCCCGAAGCTCCTCACACCCACGTCACCCACTCGGCTCCCAAGTAGATGGAGGTTGGGCAGACACTGAGGTCCCAGGCGGGGCCAGGGGCCCTGACGCCACCATCAGGGGAACCAGAATGGCCCCAGCCTGGCCACCGCTCTGGCCGCCTTAGCCCAGTGGACACCCTTCACTCTCCGTGTGGCCGCACACTTGGGCCCCGGCTTCCAGGGAGACAGCACGGCCCATCCTGGAGCCATGGCAGGTGGGCCCTTCCTGTGCCCCCCAACCCCCCCACACTGCCCCTTCCCCTGTGAGTGCCCCAGAGTCGCCAGTGCAGTGGCCCCAGGACCTTGTGAGGCCAGGAGGGAGTGGGCAGCCACGGTCTGGCCTGAACTGAGGCTCTCACTCTGTCCTGCTCTCCCTGTGTGTCCACGCTCACACAGATATGGCTGTGGGTCTGTGAGGCCTCTACCACCAGACACCCGCCCTTGCTGCCCGCGGGCTCCCAGCCCTTCCCTGCCACACACCACACAGCGCCTGGACAGTGCCTGGTGGCCAGCGGGCAGAGCAGGGCCCCCTCCGAAGCTGCCGCACACCCAGGACCCCCGAGACTGAGAAGAGGAAGGGGGAGGCGTGGTGGCCGGCACCTTCCCCAGGCGGGGCTCACAGCTGCCGGACTGGCCCTTTAAGAGGGAGCCCTGTTTGCCAGCAGGGCCTGGAACATTCATCTTCCCTTCTCAGCACCCTGACCCCATGACCCCGCCAGGGCACAGGAGCCCCTCCCCGAGCCGCTGGGGGTCACTCACACCCCAGGGCCACGCGTCTGCGATTCCCATCAGAGTCCAGGCACACGTGGCAGGGGAGGGGGCCAGGGGCTGGGCAGCAGCCCCCCTCAGGCCCTGCAGGCCTGACCCCCCTGCACCCCACTCCCGGTGGGAGCCGCTGCCTTGTTTATGGAGCCACATCCCGTGGCATTCCCTGGACAGCTGTGCACAGGCCGGGCTGGGCCTTGGGGACTGACCCGCCCCTCCCGGGCTCCCGGCAGGAGGCTCTCAGCACTGGGCCCTCCCGCTGCCTGACGCTCGGCGGGGGCTGAGAGCTAGGGGCTTCCCAGGATGCAGGCACTCTGAGGGGGTGGCTGGGGCAGGGGCAGGAGCGACACGGCGGAGACCAGGAGGGGGCCACAGTCAGCTGGGCTGACAACTGTGCCAGGGCGAGGAGTCCCAGGAGGGCACACGCCCCCCACCGAGCCCTGGAGAAGTCCCCCGATGCAGGGCCCTGGGTCCCAGAGACGCCCCAGAGACGCAGGGTCCCGGATGCACGGTCCCGGGTCCCAGAGACGCCCCAGTGGGGTGGGGGCTCCACACATGGCTCTGCCAGGGTCTCTAGACCTCGCTGGCCTGAAGGGTCATTCCAGACAGACTCTCCCAGATGCCTGCTGCACACAGGGGCCAGGAGGGACTGGAGCACATCCCCCATCCCCTGAATGTCACCCTCGGCTCTGCTGCAGAGACCCCTCAGTCCACAGCACTCTGAGAGGCCCCAGCAGAAAAGAGACACCCAACACACAGAGACGAAGATCCCAGCACAGAGATGAGGGACCCCAACACAGAGATGAGAGACCCCAACACAGAGATGAGAGACCCAAACAGAGATGAGAGACCCCCCCAACCCAGAGATGAGAGACCCCAAGACAGAGATGAGAGACCCAAGCACAGAGATGAGAGACCCAAGCACAGAGATGAGAGACCCAAACAGAGATGAGAGACCCCCCAACACAGAGATGAGAGACCCAAGCACAGAGATGAGAGACCCAAACAGAGATGAGAGACCCCCCAAACACAGAGATGAGAGACCCAAACAGAGATGAGAGACCCCCCCAACACAGAGATGAGAGACCCAAACAGAGATGAGAGACCTCAACACAGAAATGAGAGACCCCAGTATAGAGATGAGACACCTCAACAGAAATGTGAGGCCCCAACAGAGAGATGAAGACCCCAACACAGAGAGACAAGAGACCTAAACGCAGAGACGAGAGACTCAAACAGAGACGAGAGACCCCCGCACAGGCAGGCCCAAACCCTTTGGAACTGATTCTTCTGTGGTTCCTCCAGGGGCACTCAGAGCCCAGGACCCTGGTTTCCCACGTGACTGCAGGCTGGCCAGGTGAGAAGCCATCAGCCAGGCCTCAGGCAGCCCCGGGTGCTGCACCTCAGGCTGGTGCCACCTGCCTCAGGTCCCAGAGCTCACGGGAGTCTCCCTCTCCCCAGCGCCAGCCTGCAAAGGCAAACGGGCGTAGGAGCCACCAACAGGGCGGGGCCGTGCCAGCGAGCCCCTCAAGGGGCATGGGTGGGGCAGACAAGGGTTGCAGGACGACACCCCCACCCCCGCTTTCCTGGTGCTGCTCCAGAGGCAGACTCCGCAGGAGGGGTCTCTCCCAGGGAGGACCCCGCGAGCCCAGATCTCCAGGGCCCCTGCAGGACTGGCTGGAGGCCCTGCACACAGCTCCTGCTCCTGGCCTGTGGGGGTCCCGGGACCACCCCAATGCTTCCACCTCTGTGTGCGTAGCTGTGTGTGTGAGCATGGGCTGTGAGTGTGTGCTCTGTGATGAGTCCAGTGTGTGTCCGCATGTGAGTGTGTGAATCATGTGTATTATGCTTACCTGTGAGTGTGTGTCTGAGTTGTGAATGTGTGTGTGTGACTGTCTGTGTGTGCAGAGTGTGAGGGATGCTCAGGGTCTGAGTGTGCAGATCATGTACATGCGCCTGTGAGCACATGTGAGGCCCATCCCTGTCCCCTCACTTCCACTGAGGCCGTCCCTCTGTCCTCACCTCCACCTACAGGAGGCCAGGGAGGAGACTCTGTATCAACAGCCTTTGTCCACGAGGCCAGAACCCTGGAGACAGGCCTGGACCAGCGCCCTGCCCTGCCCTGACGATTGCAGCCACCCGTGGTCCCAGACAGGCCACTCTACTGCCCGTGTGCCCAAGGTGCTCAGAGAGCAGGAGCAGTTTCCTGGCCCGTCTGGTCCCTGAGGATCCCTCAGGTGGACGCTGGGCCCTAGGGTGTGGACCTCACTTTCCTGTCCAGTGTGGCTCCTCCTGTGCTCTCGTGGCCCCAGGCCCAGGTCCCGTCTGACCTTCAGCCTCGTCTCATCATTGCAGCTTCCCTCTCCACGGCCGTCATTTGTGGTCAGTGCTGAGAAATAAAACAGCTTGGGGGGTGGGGTGGTCTCTGGTCGGTTCCGTTGTGCTTCTCACTGCCTCCCTCTGTGGCATTCTGTCTGTACAAGGAAGGCCCTCGTGTGCGCCTCCCTCTCTTCCCCGCCGCTTGCTCGGCCAAGGTGTGGGCGGGTCCTTCCCCCCCCCCATTTGAGGGCAGGCCCCCCGGCCTCCCGCTGTTGCCGTGGCTGCTCAGCGTTGCATTCTGTGGGCTGCTGCCTGCAGCCGTGAAACAGTGCTCTTCCTGCCAGAGTCGGGGCTCGCCCACTGAGACACGTACCATGAGTGCTCCCTCCTGCTTCCACGGGCTTGGGAGATTGTCTGTTAGCCATGCTGGGACATCACCTCCTACAGCGGTTTGTTCTTCCCTCCTGCTCCTGCCACCCCGGCTGTGCCCACAGGTGAGTGGGGATGGTTCCCTCGTAGCCCTTGAAGGGCTTGTGTGTGATTTGCCACTGTTTCCCCAAAGTGGGAAATAACGGACCAGTGGGGGCATCTGGGCCTGAGCTTTCTTAGTGGGTGGTTCTGGTCACACGTTTAATTCCCTTAACAGGTCCAGGACTGTCCTTGCCACCTCTCTTTTTGAATAAAGCTGGTGCTGTGTGTCTTTCCTGGAATTTGACCCTTCGGCTGGGTTGTGGGACGTGCTGCTGCCTGAATCCAACCACGGGGGACACCAGTGCTCTGTCCACTCTGTCTTCTGTGCGGGTGCCCGTGGCCCCCTGCTCTGCGGTGCCGTACCCACGCCCTTACAGTTCCCGTGGCTGGTCAGCCTGTGTCTGCCCTGCTCCAAAGTGCTCTCTGCCATCACAGTCACAGACCCACCGAGTACCACGTCCGTTCAGTCGCGGAGAGCAGGGCCACCGCTCAGCCTGGCAGGAACTGCTTCCGTGGCTGCTCCCAGCATGCTTCTCACTGAGTTGAAACGGCTCATGGACACTGTTCACGGAGACCAGCTGGTCATGAAAACACATTTCCAGAGGCCAGGCCACTGTGTCACTACATGTGTGTCCTCAGGAGAAGCCCCCGGGAATGTGCTTCTTGTAAGCGAGTGGTGTTAATTTAGCAGAACAATGGCTGTCGGCTGGGCTCAGAGCCCACATGCAGTGGGAGCGTGCGTGTCTCCGGGGCACATCCCCTCCCACGGCCACCCTACCTAGCCGCCCCCTGGGCTCCAGCTGCTGGGGGGCCCCGGGGCGTCCAGGAGGAGCCCTGGCTCCTCTCAAGCTGTGACAAAGGAAACACTTTGCTCCCCAACCCAGGAACTGGAGTCAGGTCAAGACCCTGGCAGGCACCGGGGCACTGAGGCTGGAAGAGAGTCCCAGGCACCTGGCCCAGTGGGCAGCAAGGAGGGTCGTGTGTGCCCCAGGGCGGAGCCCACCCACAGCCCCAACCTGGTTGTGATGCCCACTGAAGCCACCCGAACCCATGTCCACACTCAGGCCAGTATCACACCCGTTCACACACATGCCAATACTACACACATGACATGTTCCATACACACTCACACAACACCACGATCCACACACACGCCAGTACCACATGCATTCACACACACACCAATACCACACACGCCAATACCACACACACGCCAATGCCACATGCATTCACACACAAGCCAATACCACACACATGCCAATACCATGCACATTCATATACAAGCTAATACTACACATGCCACATTCCATCCATGTTCCACACACACACACCATGTTCCACACACATGCCAATACTACATACATTCACACAGAAGCCAATACCGCATACATTCACACACACGCCAATACCTCACATATCCATGCACAAGCCATGTTCCACACATCCACACGTCAGCTGGGCACAGCCTCCAGGGGAGGCACAGCCAGGTGGGCATGGCCTCCTGGGCAGGAGTTGCTCACAGGAGTGGAGAGATCGGGAAAGGCCTGGCTGCAAAGGCGAGTAGCCACAGTGCCCCACGCATGCCATGAGCGTTTCCCGAGTGCAGTTGGGAGTAAACCCTGAACATCTCTGGGTACGCCGCCCCCAAAAATGGTGAGTAGCCCCTGGAACCAACAGTAGGGCCTTAAGGATGGGACCACATGAAACCAGGGGCCCCTGACACCCATCAGTGTCCCTGGGCCCTGCCCCTCCTGGCACCCTTGCCCCACATCAGGGAAGGGTGGGTGGGAGCCTGGATGGTGGGCCTTGAGACAAGAAGTGGCCTGAGTGGGCCCCTGAGGCCTGGCATTCTGGGTGTCCAGCCCTGGGCACCAGCTGTTCTGAGTGGTGGAGCCGTCCAGGGAGTTTAGACAGAAATGGCGGGGTCCTGTGAGACGCCTCCACTGTAACCTTGCAGGGAGTGAGCAGCCTAGTAGCCTAGGGCCAGGAGGCCAGTGGTCCGTGCCTGGAGGTAGCCATCCTCCAGAGGGTCCACGTGAGGGGCCTGGAGCTGCCCCTTCCACAGTGCCTTCCCTCAGGCACCTGCTGGCTGGCCTGAGCCCAGAGCCAGAGGCTTGAGGGAGCAGAGTTTCTCTCTGTCCAGCCTTAGACCAGGAGCCGGGCCACGGGGTGGGGGTGGGGGGCTCTGACAGAGAAGAGGGAGGGAGGAGGGGGTAAGAGGAGAGGGGGAGGAGGGGAGGGAGAGAGGGGAGGGGGAGGAGGAGAGAGCAGCAGGGACCAGGGCCCAGGAGGTGAATTCCATCAGTCTCGTCCGTCTTCCCACAGCCCGGCTCCTCCCAGAGCTGGAACCGCCTGCAGCATCCTGGAGGCTCCCTGGTCGCTGGCCGCTGGTCAGGGGCCAGGCGAGGCCAGCGCAGGGCAGCTCCTGCCTGCTGCCACAGCCCCTGGGAGCCGGGCGTGCGTGAGTCGCTGGGAGGCGGGCGGCAGCCCTGGTGCACAGATGGTTCTTTGTCCCCCTGACACCTGCCATCTGCTTGTTTGTCTACAGGCCGGGCCCAGTCTGCTGCCTGGCGCCCCCCGCCCGCGGCGACCTCGCGACCCCGGCCAGTCAGGTCTGAGTTTGTTCTCCCGGCTCTGCACACCCCTTGCCACGGCCTTTGGGCTGGCGCGGGGGGCCGGGCAGACGGTCAGGAGCAGGTACCAAGCGCCCAGGGAAGGAGAAACTGGGGCACAGCTGCCCAGTGTCCTCCTGTCGGGGGTCAGGCTGGACACAGGCCTCCCAGGAGTGGCCTCAGCACCTGCTGGTTTTGAGCAGACGGGCCACAGTGTGGGCACTGCAGAGGGGGTCTGGGTGGGGCCAGGCCAGAGGCATGAGCCGGCACGCAGGGCCACTTTTCAGGGGGTCGGAGAATCCCACGGTGGCCCTGGGAGAGCCCTGGGGCTCCCTGGCCTGCCCAGCTCACCCGGCTGGGGCCCCGGCTCTGGCCCCTGTGCCCAGAGCCGCTGAGTCCCGGGAGCCGCTCTCAGCCTCAGGAGCCCGGGAGAGAGGGCAGCGCCCTGGGATGTGGTGCCCTGCCTGCCCCCGAGATGGCCACGTGTGCCTGCAGACTCGGGAGCACTGGGCGCTGGCCTCCCGGCTGGGTCGGCCGCAGGCGGAGCCCACAGGCACGCGAGGGCTGCGCTCCAGCACTTCCGGAGCTGTGGGGGCCGGGCCGGATCCCTCCCATGGACGCACATGGGACACGGCCTGGCCGGCCCAGCTCTGCAGCTCGGCTGTTCCTCTCCCATGCTCCGAGGGCAGCGGGTCTGTTTGCTCTAGATTTCAGCCCCAGGGTTCCGTCTTCTCCTGAGCCCGGGGATGGCTCAGGGGCTAGCACAGCTGCCTTACCCTAAGGCCACAAAACCAGGGCAGGTGCCCACACTTCATGCACTGGGCACAGTCCCGGAAGCTCTGTGATTACAGCTGTGCTGAACCAAGTTTGTGAGCACTGCGGCAGGAGTATGAGCACTGTGGCCAGGAGTGTGAGCACTGCGGCCAGACGTGTGGCTGCACCAGGCGTGTGGTTGAGCCAGGCATGGGCCTGCACCAGGTGTGGGGCAGCCCCGTTGAGGCCAGCCCGGAGAGCACTTTAGCCAGAGCAAGCAAGAGGCGCTGAGCGGGAGGTGGGTGGTGTGAGGGCCCACTCACTGCAGTGGGTGGGGTGGGAGGGGATCCGGGACATGCCTTCCCAGACTCAGAGAAGGCATCTGCAGGTGTGCAAATGACCACAGTCTTTGAAGCTGTGGATCCACTGCAGTCAGGCCCTGGGTCCTGCCCACCTGCCCAGGTAAACAGGCCTCCATCTATGAGGTCTGCTCAGCAGGTGTGTCAGGCAGGCCCACCCTGGCTCTGTACATCAGAGGCCCTCCCCCTCCCCACACAGTGCCTCTGCTCCTGCCGGCCCAGCCACCTTGGTCCCCTGCCCACACGCTCCCCCCAAGGCCACTGGCTGGTTCTGTCCCCTCCCAGGGGGGACCCTGCTGTGGTCAGGCCAGGGACAGAGGCAGGTGCAGCAGGACAGCAGCAGGTGTCCTCCGCCCCAGGGGCAGGAGGGCTCTCTGGTGGCCTGGGTGGAGGCTGGGCCAGGACTGAGGGGCCATGACCAGCTCTCCAGGGCTCAGCTGCCCCCTACTCCTCCTCCCTGCCCTGGAGGCACCCAGAGAAAGCCCACAGTGTCCCGACACATACCAGCCGTCTTCTTCAACAGCACAGCCACTGCCTGCCTTCCTGTCCCTCCTCCTGTCCCTCCTGTCCCCTCCTGTCCCCTCCTGTCCCTCCTATCCCCTCCTGTTCCTCCTGTCCCCTCCTGTGCCCTCCTGACTCTCCTGTCCCCTCCTATCCCCTCCTGTCCCTCCTATTTCCTCCTGTCCCTCCTGTCCCTCCTGTCCCCTCCTGTCCCTCCTATCCCCTCCTGTCCCTCCTGTCCCCTCCTGTCCCTCCTATCCCCTCCTGTCCCTCCTGTCCCTCCTGTCCCCTCCTGTCCCCTCCTGTCCCCTACTGTCCCTCCTGTCCCTCCTGTCCCCTCCTGTCCCCTCCTGTCCCTCCTATCCCCTCCTGTTCCTCCTGTCCCCTCCTGTGCCCTCCTGACTCTCCTGTCCCCTCCTATCCCCTCCTGTCCCTCCTATTTCCTCCTGTCCCTCCTGTCCCTCCTGTCCCCTCCTGTCCCTCCTATCCCCTCCTGTCCCTCCTGTCCCCTCCTGTCCCTCCTATCCCCTCCTGTCCCTCCTGTCCCTCCTGTCCCCTCCTGTCCCCTCCTGTCCCCTACTGTCCCTCCTGTCCCCTCCTGTCCCCTCCTGTCCCTCCTATCCCCTCCTGTCCCTCCTGTCCCCTCCTGTCCCCTTCTGTCCCCTCCTGTCCCTCCTGTTCCCTCCTGTCCCCTACTGTCCCTCCTGTCCCCTACTGTCCCTCCTGTTCCCTCCTGTCCCTCCTGTCCCCTCCTGTCCCCTACTGTCCCTCCTGTTCCCTCCTGTCCCTCCTGTCCCTCCTGTCCCCTCCTGTCCCTCCTGTCCCCTCCTGTCCCTCCTATCCCCTCCTGTCCCTCCTGTCCCCTCCTGTCCCTCCTCTCCCCTCCTGTCCCTCCTATCCCCTCCTGTCCCCTCCTGTCCCTCCTATCCCCTCCTGTCCCTCCTGTCCCCTCCTGTCCCTCCTGTCCCCTCCTGTCCTTCCTGTCCCCTCCTGTCCCTCCTGTCCCCTCCTGTCCCTCCTGTCCCCTCCTGTCCCTCCTATCCCCTCCTGTCCCTCCTGTCCCCTCCTGTCCCTCCTGTCCCCTCCGGTCTCTCCTATCTTACCTGTCCCTCCTGTCCCCTCCTGACCCTCCTGTCCCTCCTGTCCCCTCCGGTCTCTCCTGTCTTACCTGTCCCTCCTGTCCTACCTGTCTCTCCTGCCTTCTCCTGCCCCTCCCGTCTCTCCTGTCCCCTCCTGTCTCTCCTGTCTTACCTGTCCCTCCTGTCCCCCCATCCCCTCCTGATCACTTCTGCCCACCTGTCCTCTCCTATACCTCCTGTCCCTGGGCACTTCCATATCCCACACCTTCTGGGAGACGAAGCTGCAGCTTGTGACCCTCCATGGTTGCTCTGTGGGGGGACGGCTGGGCACGTGTCCTTGGTGCCCTGTGCAGACCTCTGGGTCACAGCCCCAGGTGAGGGCACTCCTTTGCCCTGGGCCCGTCTGGCCGTGGAGGCACCTCGGAGCATGGGTACAGCAGGCAGAGTGCCACAGCGCCCCTCCGCTTCAGCTCAGCCAGAAGGAAAGTGGCTCCTGCTCCTGCCCGGCTCCAGCCAACCCTATGTTTAAGGTCTCGTTGCCTACAAATAACACTGCTTGTCACTAGAGCTACTTCTTAAGTTTCTTTCTCTTTCCTCACGACACGAACAAGTCTCTCCCAACGCTGTTAGGCGGTTGAAGTATGCTTCTGGTGGCTGGACCGCTGTCCTGAAAGGACCGTTTTCCTCATCAAGGTTGGTTGACTGTTGTTTGTGACACCTGGCCTTCACAGAGTTTCTGAAGGCACTTACACCCTGCTTTTTGCATTTTGTGTTTTATGTGGGTGTGGAACACTATGAACTGATGCTGATTAATGACGAACCTTATGAAGGCTTTTTTTCCACTCCCACCAAGTGACAGGTTTTCTGCCAATATTGTAAACAAGAAAGTGCTGTTGAACTACCTTTCCACTCTCGGGGCTAAGTCCTCCCAGATGATCATATATTGCCTTTGAAATAGAATATTAGATCCAGCTGGGTAGTATTTCATTTGGAATTTTGCATCTGTGTTCACAAGTAAAATGACCCTACAGTTTCTTTCACATATAACACCCTTATCCTCTTCTGGATTCAAGATGCAGCTAGTTCCATAGTGGGGTACACACTAACCCCCGCCTCTAGAGCACCTCAGCCTTGAGGGGTTAGGTTCCATAGCTGTTTATTATTCATCTAGAAAAGCTTCGTATTGCGAGCAGCATGATGCCCCCCCATAGCCATGCCACTGGACTCGGCACCAGGTTGTTTCACTCGGGACGCCCCAAAGGGGGACGGGTGAAAGCCCTCCCCACCCCAAGGGACCCAGCCCCAGCAGCCAACTCTCCAGAACCCGGCCGCCGCCATGCTCAAGGCTGCTCCCCATACGCTCAGGCCGAGCCTCACGCATGAGTGAACGTATTCCTGGACTATGCGGCCACAAGTGCGGCCACATGACAAATCATAAGACACTACCTACCATTTTTTATACGTACCACACCACATTTGATGGGGTTCAAATTGTAGGCAACGTATCATAGAGGAAAATATATATATGCATATATACTTATTTTCAGATATATATATGAAAGCTCACATCATTCGACTTTTAACAACATGTTATTGATATCCTAAAGAATATCTTAATGGCTTCTGCCAAAATAGAACAATCTTCACACTGTTTCCTCTATGGATACTTTTGTAGCATTTTCAGTGGTTTTTCATAACAGAGAATACAAAATACATTATTTTGGTTGTGCTTTGGGATAGGGATTTGAGCTTGGGATGGAAACATCCCAAATTTGGTAGTGGGAAGGTGTAATGATGGTGGGTTTGGTGTCTGAACATTAAATGCAATCAAATACTGTGAACTACTTTATAAAATAAAAAAATTTTAATTTTAAAAAAAGAAAAGCTTACTATTTTCCTATCAAACTGGCATTCCAGTTTCCCCAGGAATGTATCTTATCTATATTTCCAAGTGTATTCATTCATATTTGTTCACAATATTCTTTCATTGCTGGTTTCTCTCTCTATTCTAACTGCTTATTTACCTAGTCATCTTTCTGCGTATATTCTTGACTTGTCATGTTTGCATTTTATCAGTCTCAAGATTCCTTCAAAGATGGAGGGACGCTGTCGCTGAGTTGTCCAGGTAGGCCCAACTCCCGGTTGAGATTTCCAGGGGGCTGGGGTGGGCCAAGTCCTCACCGTGCCCCACCCACACCCGACCTCCTCTGCCATGTGAAAGGCCAAGCCTCACAGCTCCATGACTAATCTCAGGGATGTCAACCACTGCACTGCCCCATCCCATAGATCCTGGCGTGTGCGGCCACACAGGCAGCCACATCATCTCCAAACTTCACAGTACTGATAGTGCAGCGGGAGCACGGTAAGCCCGATGGGAAAGTTGCACAGCTGCCCACCAAGCTCAGAGGGAGAAAACACTCTGAGCACAGAGGGCGCAAGCAGCACCAAACAGCTCAGAATAGCCTCAAAGAAGGACTTTAGTAAGATTAGTATAATACCAATATAAAATAAATTCTTTTATGCCTGCTAAGGGGGCAGCTTTGGGGGTTGGTGGGAAATTGGGGACATTGGTAGAGAGAGGGTCACACTGGTGGTGGGACTGGTGTTGGAACATTGAATACTTGAGACAACTGTATTATGAATACAGTTTGGTGTTTTTACAAAGTCTCAAGCTGGGGCTGGGGCAATAGCACAGCAGGTAGGGTGTTTGCCTTGCATGTGGCTGACCCAGGTTCGATTCTCAGCATCCCATATGGTCCCCCGAGCACCGCCAGGACTAATTCCTGAGTGCATGAGCCAGGAGTACCTCTGTGCATCACCGGGTGTGACCCAAAAGCAAAAAATAAAAGTCTCAAACACAAAATTTTAAAAATATTCCTTCGAGGAAACTGGCTTTCTCGTGCCCATCTTTCCCACTGAGTTTTGTCCCTACATGCTCCATATTACTGATTTCCCTTTTACTCCCCTTCTTGTTCTGAGTTTGATCTCTTGCTTTTTCAAAGTTCTAGAGAATCACCACTTCCTGTCTGTGTGCTGTCGCGTGCCCAGCAAGCACTGAGGGTCCTGTTTGCACAGCAGCCAGCAGGGTGCTGCAGAGCGGCGTGTGGACAGAGAGACGCCCCCTCCCCTGGCACAACGCTCTTCCCTCCTGCTCACCTGCATACTTGCTGTCCTATGCAGCCACCCCCACCACCCTGGCACATCACACCTGTGGCACGTGCTCCCCCTGCCCCTACCCTAGGCCACGCTCCTCCCTCCCACCTGCGCCTCCTAGGCCAGCCTGCTGCCCTCTGCCTGCGGAGCCCTGGCCTGTGGTCGCTCCCCAGGCGGGCACCCTCTCTGGGTGGTCTCAGCACAGGCCTGCAGGCAGAGGTGCCCGCACATCTGTTGTGGGAATGAGAGAGAAGCTGGGCAGCTGTAGCGGGCAGCCAGTGTGTGAGTGTGGGCACCTCATGGGTGCCAGGGGGCTCCTGCAGTCCCCATGCACGCGGGTGGGGTGTTGTCTGTGTGTCTCCCCTGTGTCCCAGTATGTCCCCCTGTGACCCTGCGTGTCGCCCTGTGTGTCTGTGTGTCCCTGTGTGTCCCTGTGTCCCAGTGTGTCCCCCTGTGACCCTGTGTGTCCCCCTGTGTGTCTGTGTGTCCCTATGTGTCCCTGTGTCCCAGTGTGTCCCCCTGTGACCCTTCGTGTCCCCCTATGTGTCTGTGTGTCCCTGTGTCCCTGTGTGTCCCCTGTGACCCTGTGTGACCCCTTGTGTGTCTGTGTGTCCCTGTGTGTCCCTGTGTGTCCCCTGTGACCCTGCATGTCCCCCTGTGTGTCTGTGTGTCCCTGTGTGTCCCTGTGTGTCCCCTGTGACCCTGCATGTCCCCCTGTGTGTCTGTGTGTCCCTGTGTGTCCCTGTGTCTCAGTGTGTCCCCTGTGTGTCCCCTGTGACCCTGCATGTCCCCCTGTGTGTCTGTGTGTCCCTGTGTGTCCCCCGTGTCCCCCCCGTGTTCCCTGTGTCCCCGTGTGCTGACCCTGTGTGCTCCTCCTTTGTGTCCCCTGGCCTCGCCTGTCCCCCCATTTGTCCTGTGTTCTGAGTCACTCACACATGGCCTGTCCCCTGCTCCCACCCACCTCCACATGCCTTGCTCCCCCATCCTCCAGACCCGCCACCCCATTACCCCCACCCTGCATGTTCAGTGCATCCCCATGGCACTGTGGCCACCAGCCATCCTCCGCCGGAGTCGGGCCCCTGGGAAGCCCCGGACAGGGTTTCCTACACCATGGGGCCAGGTTCCCAATGTTGGGTGCTGCGGCCCAAGGGATGGTGAGGCATTCTGGCTCCCACACAAGCGCTCCCAGGAGGTGGTGGACAGGGACCCCCGCAGGGGTTTCTGGGAACCCTGCGCATGTCTGGCCTAGTCCATCTTGTCTTCCAGAATCCACCTGAGGGCCAAGGCACACAGGTGCCTCAGTGATGACCCAGCCCCTCGTCCTGCACGTGTCCACTCAACTTCCCCTGACTCAGACCCTACCCCGTGCCTGGCCGTCGGGCCAACAGGGCTGGAACCCGGGCCTGCCACTCCGTCTCCCGCGTGGGGGCTGCCCTAGCGTCAGGTGTGAGTCTGCTCTCACCCCAGGCCCCGGCACCCCGACAAGCAGGCACGGCGGGCAGAGGGGTGCCCTGACAGGGACCCTGTTGTGAAAACAGCAAGTGTTGGGTCATGGTGGGCTGTCCCACTCTGTACCCCACTCCGCACCCCACTCTACCCACATGAATTACCCACCTGTTCTTCACTGTACCCCAATTGCACCCCCTCTGTGCCCCCCTCTACCCTCCTCTGTACCCTACACAACTCCGTTCTGCACCCCTGCACTCCACTCTGCTCGTGCTGAGTGAGGGTGCTGTGAGGAAACAGGAGTGCTGTGCACAGGCCCCCACACCCACATCTAACCGGGGTCAGGGCAGATGGCAGCTGAGCACGGGGACCCAGGCCTGGCCAGGTGGATTCCGGCAGAGAAGTGGGCCAGGGTCTGGCCACACGGTCTCCAAGCATTGTCATGGTGCTTCTGCAAAGTGGCCCCATGTTCCTCCTTCACAGCCCAGAGAGAGGGGCCTCCCTCCCCAGAGCCCCCAGCTGCAGGCCTGGGGCTTTCCAGGGTCCAGACCCTGTGTCCATCTGCAGGGAGACCAGGGCCTGCCTTCCATCAGCGAGAGTGGGGTCAGCACCTCCGGGGAGTACCACCCGCTGCTGCCAGCGCTGGGGGCTGTGCTGGACCAGCTCCAGAGCCCCATCTTGCCTGACGCCCTGAGCAGAACCAGTGCTCAGTGGGCACAAGAGGACAGGGCAGGAACCATGCCTCCACTCACACCCACACACAGGTGCACGCCAAGGCACATGTGGATACAGGCATGAGCAAAGCACATGTGTGCACACAGAGCACACAATGCACATGTGTATGCAGCATGAGCATAAGCACATGTGCACATATGTATGCAGGCATGAACACATGCACACACGTGCACATGAGCACACAATGCATACATGTATGCGGGCACAAGCACATGCACACACCTGAACAGGAGTTTATAATGCACACACGTGTGCATGCATACTTATGAACACATGCATGCATGAACACCAAGCACACACAATTCACATGTGTGTGCATGCATATGCATGAGTATAAGCACAAATACTGATCACAGAGTGCACATGTATTGCATGCACTCACGAACACATGCATACCCATGCTCATGACTGAGCTATGTGCATGAACACCCCTCCCAGACCTCCAGACCCTTCCTGTACCCACACTTCCTCCATCTCTGCACCTTCATCTCCCAAGCACCCACACTCTTTCCTATACCCCATACCCCCTCTAACACACACATACCCCCCTGAACCCCACAACCCTCCACACCTCACAACCCTCACACTTTCCTCTGTGTTTTGCTTCATTCTGGTCTGGCCCGTGTGTGGCTCTACTCCCCGTAGTCCCTGTGTGGTTCTGTTCCCCGTGGCCCTTGTGTGGCTCTGCTCCCCGTGGCCCCTGTGTAGTTCTGCTCCCCATGGCCCGTGTGTGACTCTACATCCATAGACCCTGTGTGGCTCTGCTCCCCATGGCCCCTGTGTGGCTCTGCTCCCCGTGGCCCCTGTGTGGCTCTGCTCCCTGTGGCCTGTGCCCATGTGGGTCTGCTCCCCGTGGCCCGTGTGTGGGTCTGCTCCCCGTAGCCCGTGTGTGGCTCTGCTCCCTGTGGCCCATGTGTGGCTCTGCTCCCCGTGGCCCGTGTGTGGCTCTGCTCCCCATGGCCCATGTGTCTGGCTCTGGGGTGGAGTCTGACCAGTCCCCCAGGCCACAGCAGGTCCAGCTGCATCCTGATGACTGCCTTGGGCTGAGCCTACCTGCCTGGCCACTCTTGGACCTGCCCGTGGCTGCACCACCTGTCCCTGGTCACACTCAGGCTTCCTCGGTTGCTCAGGGGCTCTCGCCACATCTCGCTGGTCTCTACCTGCTGACCAGCTGCTGGCCTGTCTGCCTGTGCACGGTAGCCTAGGTGGGCTCTGGAATAGCCATGGTCAGCTGCCCACACACTTCCTGCCTGCTCAGTCCCTGCAGGTGCCCTGAGTCCAGTGGACCTCCCCAGGGCCACACCAGGAGCCAGCAGGACTGCCTCCTGGTAATGCACATACATTGGAACAGGAATCAGCTCCTGAAGTGAGACTCAGTTTTTCAAGGAGCACCAGAGTCACTGCCTGGATGGGTGCTCCTGCACAGGGCATTCATGCCTTCGGAGCCTGGAGAAGCCCGGGCCCTGGTCAGCTCTGAGCACACTCCTGAGATCCCCAGGGGAAGCCTTGCTCTCACAGCCACCCCCAGTCTACATGGTGGCCCCCAGACTCTGAAGAAGGTGAGGACTCGTGGGTTTGTCTGCACTGAGAGGTCTGTGCTGTGCCCATACAGCCCAAAACTCCAAGATCATGGGTGCTGACACTGGCCCTCGCCCAGATTTGTACTCAGCTCTGCCAAGTCCCTCCACCAGGACCCTCTGTCTGTGCCAAGCCAACTGCTCTGGCTGCAACCACTGAACTCGTCCAGAAAGCCAGAGTCCACTCCAGCCTCTGGGAGCACCAACATGCCTCTTGACAGTGTTTGTCATCTCCCTGTGGTGGGGCCCAGTCACTTTGGGCAGTTGCCCTCTGCCATGACCCCCATGGAGACCCCCCAAGTCATCACACAGTAAAGGAGGTTGATTTCCAGGCAGAAGCAAGCGTGCAGGCTCCCCAGCTAGGCGAAGGCCACTTACCTAGGAGAGATTATTCATGACTCTGGGAGCCAAATCTGCACTTTCCAGGAAGAAAATAGACAGCAGGCCACAGGAGAATGGAGCTGGGCAGCACAGCTCCATGCTGCTTAGTGCTGGCCAAGGAGGGACACTGGTAGCTAGCATGTCACTCCTGCCTCCACCACACAGCCTGGGTCAGCCACAAGCAGACAGGCTCCAGTTCAGGATTTCCACAACCCCTAGTGCTACCTCAGTAACCACTTCCTGGGCAGAAACCATAGACCTTACACATATTCTTGGGAGCACAGGAAAGGAACAGAGAAAAATATTCCACCTAGAGCTGGTTCAGGAAAAATGACAGCAGAATGAAGCTTGATCCTGGATAGAAAAATATGTCAACTGGCTCTCAAATAGGCAGGGGACAATTGAGTAAATCAGAGCAGGAAATAGAACAGGAACTACAGCAGAAACTGGACAGAAATCATAAGCGGAACCACACAGATGCCACGGCAAGAAACAGAAGGAAACACAGCAGGAACCACAGAAGGACCACAGCAGGAACCACAGAGAAGCCACAGCAGGAACCACAGAAGAACCACAGCAGGAACCACAGAAGGACCACAGCAGGAACCACAGAAGGACCACAGCAGGAACCACAGAGAAGCCACAGCAGGAACCACAGAAGAACCACAGCAGGAACCACAGAAGGACCACAGCAGGAACCACAGAAGCCACAGCAAGAACCACAGAGGAACCACAGCAGGAACCACAGAAGAACCACAGCAAGAACCACAGAGAAACCACAGCAGGAACCACAGAGGAACCACAGCAGGAACCACAGAAGAACCACAGCAGAAATCACAGAAATCACAGCAGGAACCACAGTGGAACCACATCAGGAACCGCAGGAACCACAGTAAGAACCACAGCAGGAACCACAGAAGGACCACAGCAGAAATCAAGAAACCACAGCAGGAACCACAGAGGAACCAAAGAAAGACCACAGCAGGAACCACAGAGGAACCACAACAGGAACCACAGAAGAACCACAGCAGAAACCACAGGAACCACAGCATGAACCACAGAAGGACCACAGCAGAAACAGCAGGAACCACAGTAAGAACCACAGCAGGAACCAAGGATTAATCACAGCAGGAACCACAGGAATCACAGCAGGAACCACAGGAACCACAGAGAAACCAGAGCAGGATCCACAGATGAGCCACAGTAAAAGCAACAGCAGAAACCACAGAAGTAACCACAGCAGGAACCAGAGCAGGAGCCACCACAGGAGCCACAGCAGGAGCCACAGCAGGAGCCACAGCAGGAGCCACAGCCTGTTTCCCCTCTCCTTCGGGACCCTCAGCATTGAGCTCCTCCCGAGTGTTCTGGACAGGGTGTTTTCTCTGTCCATTGTCCTCTGTCTGTCCTCAGTCCATCCCTGGGAAGACCCGGTCACTGAGCCAGTACTCACACACAGCTGGCACATGGAGCTCAGCTTCCTTCCAGGGACGCCCCTGCGCCCTCCCTGTGCCCTCCTGCTGGGTGCCAGGTTCCACGGCACTGAGGGATGACCCTAGAGGGTTGGTTCTGGCTGGCTGCCCCCCACCTCTAGAGACCAAGCTAGCACCCAGACCCATGCAAGCAGGCAGAGAAAGAGGGTCCTTGCAGACCTCCCTTGGGGCATGCTGGCCTGTGTGCCCACCAGGCTGGCCTTGTCCCCTCTGCGGAGGACTCAGCGGGGCCTGGCAGGAGTTGGCATGGGCACTGAGTGAGAGATGGATTCCGGACACATCTGAGACCCCAATTATCCCCATGACTCAGCACCTCTGCTCAACAGGAGGCCTGGCGTGTGCCCAAACGTCTGTCCACAGGGGCATGACCTCGGCCCTGGTGCCTGCCTGCCACATCCTGTGTGCCCCAGTAACCAGGGCAGCCAGCAGGCCCTCAGGGGCTCCTGTCAGGGGGCTCCCGGGGCCACACAGCCCTCCTCAGGATCTTGGTAGAAGATGCCCTCAGGGCCCACCCCCGCCCTTTCCCTGACCTAGTGACAGGTCTCAGTTGCTCACGTCTCAGGGTTGAAGGGAGCTCTTTGCTGGCTGGGGTCACACTTGGGTGCAGCCGTCTGCACCCATCTCCAACACAGGAGACAAGGACCAAGTCCACCCCTGCCCAGAGCCACACAGATCCTCCTCTTACCCTGGGCCATCTGTGGGGACGTCCTGAACCTACAAATGCCCCCACTCTTCAAGCGGCCACTATACTGGAGCTGCTGACCAGCGGCCCTGCACGCCTTCCGGGAGGACCACGGGCCTGTGGGTCAGGGGACTTCCCTGCAGGGTATCTCTGAGCCAGGCCAGGCAGTGGCCGCCTTTTCCAACCTCGGGAGGTTCACCTGAAACATTCCACAGGGTGGTGCTTGTCTTTTTTTTTTTTTTTAATTTTATTGATTCACCGTGATATAGTTACAAGCTTTCATGTTTGGGTTACAATCTCACAATGATCAAACACTCATCCCTCCACCAGTGCACATTCCCCACCACCAATATCCCCAGTATACCCCCCCTTTCCCACCCTCCCCCTGCCTCCATGGCAGACAATATTCCCCATACTCTCTCTCTACTTTTGGGCATTATAGCTTGCAACACAGACACTGAGAGGCCATCATGTTTGGTCCATTATCTACTTTCGGCATACATCTCCCATCCCAACTGGTTCCTCCAGCCATCACTTTCTTAGTGATCCCTTCTCTATTCCATCTGCCTTCTCCCCTCTGCTCATGAAGCAGGCTTCCAGCTATGGGGCAATCCCCCTGGCCCTTGTATCTACTATCCTTGGGTGTCAGCTTCATGTGATGTTATTCTATACTCCACAAATGAGTGCAGTCCTTCTATGTCTGTCCCTCTCTTTCTGACTCATTTCACTTAGCATGGTACTCTCCACGTATATCCATTTATAAGCAAATTTCATGACTTCATCTCTCCTAACAGTTGCATAGTATTCCATTGTGTAGATGTACCAAAGTTTTTTTAACCAGTCATCTGTTTTAGGGCACTCAGATTGTCTCCAGAATTTGGCTATTGTGAACAGTGCTGCAATGAATATATAGGTAAGATGTTATCTCTACTGTGCTTTTTTGCATCCTCGGGATATATTTCCAGCAGTGGTATTGCGAGGTCATATGGAAGCTCATTTTCTAGTTTTTGAAGGACTGTCCATATCGTTTTCCAGAAAGGCTGGACCAGTCGGCATTCCCACCAACAGTGAAGGAACGTCCCTTTTTCCCCACATCCATGCCAGCACTGGTTGCTTTTGTTCTTTTGAATGTGTGCCGGTCTCTGTGGTGTGAGATGATATCTCATTGTTGTTTTGATTTGCATCTCCCTGATGACTAGTGATGTGGAGCATTTTTTCATGTGTCTTTTGGCCATTTGTATTCCTTTTTTGAGGAAACTTCTGTTCATTTCTTCTCCCCATTTTTTGATGGGGTTGGAGGTTTTTTCCTTATACAATTCTACTAGTGTCTTGTATATCCTTGATATTAATCCCTTATCAGATGGATATTGGATAAATATTCTTTCCCATTCTGTGGGCTCTTTTTGTATTTTGGTCACTGTTTCTTTTGAAGTACAGAAGCTTCTTAGTTTGATGTAGTCCCATTTGTTTATGTTTGCTTCCACTTGCATGGTCAATGCTATTTCATCCTTAGAGATGCTTTTAGCTTCAATGTCATGGAGAGTTCTGCCTACATTTTCTTCTATGAACTTCATGAGATTCATGTCTGATATTGAGGTCTTTAATCCACTTTGATCTGACTTTTGTGCCTGGCATTAGACAGAGGTCAGAGTTCATTTTTTTGCAGGTAGCTGTCCAGTTTTCCCAGCAAGTGGTGCATGTCTTGAGGGGTTTGGTCTGAGTAGCATCTCCGACAGGTGTCCTGGGTCCCCTGTATCCCCTCACCCCTGCACCACTGTGTTCTTCACCCTCACTCCTCACTCCCTTCACCCGTGTGCCCCTCACCTCTGCACTTCTTTACCCCCTCACCCTGGTGCCCCCAATTCTTCCCCTGGACCTCCATGCCCTCATGCCCCCTTGCTCCTTTTCCCTCTCACCTCCTCGCCTCTTCACCCCTCACCCCATACCCCCTTACTTCCGAGCCCCTTCACCCTCCACTTGCATTCCCATACTCTCATGCCCCCTTACTTCCGAGCCCCTTCACCCTCCACTTGCATTCCCATACTCTCATGCCCCCTTACTCCCTCACCCCTCACCCTGTGCCCCCTCAACCCATCCTTGACTCTGCAACCCCTGTTCCCTGTGCCCCCTGCAGTTTCCTTCTGTGTATCATCTGCACAGGCCCCCAGGAGCCCCACCCTGAGCACAGCAGGTCTGCAGGGTGGGCTGGGTGGTCAGTGGTCTGTGGCGAAGGCCCTGAGCCCCCTCCCAGAGACCCCTCTTCCCATGGTTCTCTGGGCCACTCTGGATGGGGTCCTGTGCTTGGCTGGAAATTTTCCAGCTGGACCTGGCATAGCAGGCAGGGGCTGCAGCCTCATTAGCCCCCCGTGGTGTGCTCTGCTCATTACTCCACAGATTAACTCTGGGGTTTGGCCCGGTCACCTGCCCACTGCGATTGGTCAGCATCAGTGGCTTCACCGCTGGGCAGCAGACAGGACAAACAGATACCCTCGGTGCCCTTGCCACAGCAGACACAGTGGTCCCGGGCAAGTAAGCGCACCCAGGGGGGCACCCTCACCGTGACAGAGCAGCTGCACCCGGGGCCGTGGCTATGCCCTGAACTCCACCTGGATGCAGCAGCCACGAGGGGCAGACGGGATTCACTGCACCCCCTTCACATGGGCAGGGCCCTGCCCCCTCAACACCCTCCAGCCACTTGCTGGGCTGTGTGGGGCAGGGCTGCCGAGGGCCGCACCCTGCCAGACCCCACACCCAGGCTGGGGTTGGGTAGAGAAGCGCCAGGGCACCACAGAGCACCCAGGGCAGTTACTGACCAGCTCCTACACCCCAACGTCAGAGTCCAGTGGAGACACCAGAGCATCTGGCCTGAGACGCTGACGCCGACACAGCAAGAGCCGCCAGCCTCCGTCCCTCTGCCTGAGTCCCAGTTACGCCAGACATGCACACACGGACTGTTGTCCCACAAGCCTGAGTGTGGAGACCTGGGCAGGGACAGGGCCAGCCAGGAGTGACACTGCACCCGACCAAGTGGACTGTGTGTGTGATATACACCCCCACACATGTGCCCACTGATGCACATGTATACTGTGCATGTGATATGAACCCTACACACATGTGCCCACTGTTGCACACATGTACTGTGTGATATACACCCTCTCCACATGTGTCCATTAATGCACATGTGTAGTGTATGTGTGATATGTACCCCACACACGTGCCTACTGATATGCACGTGTACTATATGTGTGCTATGCACCTCAAACACATGTGTCCACTGATACACACGTATACTGTGTGTGTGCTATGCACCCACCCCACACATGTGCCCGCTGTTGTGCATGTGTACAGAACATGTGATATGCACCCCACACACATGTGCCCACTGATGTACGCATGTACTGTGTGTGATATACACCCCCACACATATGCCAGAGGTAACTGCATGGGCTGTATGTCACACACATGTGCATCAGTGAACAAATATATGCACAAAATGTATATAATACACATATGCATACACATATGCCCACTGATGCACATGTGTACTATATATGTGATATGTACCCCACACACATATGTGTCCACTGATGCGCATATGTACTGTACATGTGATATGCACCCCACACACATGTGTCCACTGATGCACACATGTACTATGTGTAGTATACACCCCACATACATGTGCCCACTGATATGCGCATGCACTGTGTGTGATATACACCCCCACACATGTGTGCCCACTGATATACATGTGTACTATACGTGTGATATATACCCTATGCACACAGGTGCCCACTGATGCACACATGTACTATGTGTATAATATACACCCCACACACATGTGCCCACTGATGTACACATGTACTGTACATGTGTGACATACGTATACATGTGCCCACCGGTACTTAGATATACTGTACATGTATTTTATATACAACTCATATTCACACATATGCACTAAGGCACAGGAGCATGCACATGTGTGTTATATACGTCTTGTGCATACATATATTCACTGATGCACATGTGTGTGACATACAGCCCATGCAGTGACCTCTGGCTGGGCCTTCATCTCCTGCCCCATTGGTCTGTGAGTAGCAGGACCAGCTGGGTTGCCGGCTGGGTGCCCACACTGACCACTGCCTGACTGGCCCAACACTGTGGGCCGGGCACTGGCCTTGTACTCGGCCGACCCAGGTTCACTCCCCTAGTCCTGCCAGAACTGGGTCCTGAGCGCCACAGGGTGCGCCCAAAGACAGACCATGCTGTGGACTCTCGTGGACACAGTCCTGCCTCCTCAGTGGGACGCAGAATGGCAGACAGGAGGGAAACTCGCTTCCCTGTGTGGCTCCTTAGCTTCGGGGCCACCTTAGGAGGCAGTCCCGGGGGCATGGAAACCTGAGCCCGTCTCCCCACAGCTCTGAGAGGCTGGCTGCCCAGGACGCGCAGGTGCACCCAGCACAGCCCGAGCAGGACGCCCGGGGTGGGCCCACAGCACGGCTACATCCCAGGGAGCCCAAGCAACGCGAGGCGGGGCCGTCTCTGAGCCACGGTGGAGATTAGGGAGCTGCAGGGGCGAGATCACGTGTGCAGACACTTTATCTTCTTCCGCAAGTGCTGGAAGATTGAAGTTCCTTCCCTGAGAGAGAGACTGTGGCAAGGCCCCAGGGGTGCTGGGAGGTAACACCGGCTATGGGGGTCCTGACCTGAGCCAGGGAGGACTGAGATGCAAGGGTGGCTTTCCTGCCAGTCCCAAGGGAACAGTCAGACCACATAGGCTGAGCCTGATTCTGCAGGGCCCAGAGGCCCCCTGTGCCCGCTCCCTTCATGTCTCCCTCCTCGTGCCTCCTGGGCCTGCCAGTCTAGGACCAAACCCCCAGGTCCACGAGTGCCCTGAGAAGTCTGGCTCCACCCTCCATGTCCCTGCTGTGCGGCTGAACTGCCGGGACAGAGGTCCAGGCCCAGGGGAGCGTGACTGGGACTCGGAACCCGTGGATGCTGTTTCAGCCGGAAAGTCAACCTGGCAAGCAGCCTCTTTGGCACAGCAGCTGAGACCTGATGTCGGTCCCTCGGCCCCTGCACCAGTTCTCTGCCGCCTGGCTGCCCTCACTGCCAGCACTGGTGAGTCTGGAGAACAAAGAGCTGCACCCAAAGTCCTAACCCCAGGACAGCCCTCTGCACAGACCAACACTGCAGGGGAAGGCAGCTCCGCTCTGGGGTCCTCAGACAGCTTCTGATGCATGTCCCCAGGCACAGCCAAACCCACACGACCCATGGCTATGTCAACCAATCTGACCAGCACCATGTTCCTGGTGTGATGGTGTCCCATGAGAGCGGGCGTTCAGTGGATGAGAGTTCCCCATGAGTCATGGTGTCGCAGTGGGTGAGGGCATCCTTGTGAGTGAGGGTGTCCCTGTGAGTGAGGGCGTCCCCGTGAGTGAGGGTGTCCCTGTGAGTGAGGGTGTCCCTGTGAGTGAGGGTGTCTCCATGAGTGAGGGTGTCTCCATGAGTGAGGGTGTCCCCATGAGTGAAAGTTTCCCTGTGAGTGAGTGTCCCTGTGAGTGAGTGTCCCTGTGAGTGAGGGTGTCCCCATGAGTGAGGGTGTCCCCATGAGTGAAAGTTTCCCTGTGAGTGAGTATCCCTGTGAGTGAGGGTCCCTGTGAGTGAGGGTCCCTGTGAGTGAGTGTCCCTGTGAGTGAGGGTCACTGTGAGTGAGTGTCCCTGTGAGTGAGGGTTTCTGTGAGTGAGGGTGTCCCTGTGAGTGAGGGCGTCCCTGTGAGTGAGGGCGTCCCCATGAGTGAGGGTGTCCCCATGAGTGAGGACATCCCTGTGAGTGAGGGTGTCCCCATGAGTGAAAATTTCCCCGTGAGTGAGTGTCCCTGTGAGTGAGGGTTTCTGTGAGTGAAGGCGTATCCGTGAGTGAGGGCATCCCCGTAAGTGAGGGCATCCCCATGAGTGAGGGCATCCCCATGAGTGAAAGTTTCCTCGTTAGTGAGTGTCCCTGTGAGTGAAGGTCCATGTGAATGAGGGTGTCCCTGTAAGTAAGGGTCCCTGTGAGTGAGGGTTCCTGTGAGTGAGGGTCCCTGTGAGTGAGGGTCCCTGTGAGTGAGGGTTCCTGTGAGTGAGGGCCCCTGTGAGTGAGGGTCCCTGTGAGAGTTCCTGTGAGTGAGGGTCCCCGGTAGGGAGTGAGGGCCCCTGTGAGTGAGTGTCCCTGTGAGTGAGTGTCCCTGTGAGTGAGGGTCCCCGTGAGTGAGGGTCCCTGTCAGTGAGGGTCCCTGTGAATGAGGGTGACCCTGTGAGTAAGGGTTCCTGTGAGTGAGGGGCCCTGCAAGAGTCCCTGTGAGTGAGGGGCCCTGTGAGTGAGGGTCCCCATGAGTGAGGGTTCCTGTGACTGAGGGTCCCCATGAGTGAGGATCCCTGTGAGTGAGGGTTCCTGTGAGTGAGGGTCCCTGTGAGTGAGGGTTCCTGTGAGTGAGGGTCCCTGTGAGTGAGGGTCCCTGTGAGAGTCCCTGTGAGTGAGGGTCCCCGGGAGGGAGTGAGGGCCCCTGTGAGTGAGGGTTCCTGTGAGTGAGGGTCCCTGTGAGTGAGGGTCCCTGTGAGAGTTCCTGTGAGTGAGGGTCCCCGGTAGGGAGTGAAGGCCCCTGTGAGTGAGTGTCCCTGTGAGTGAGTGTCCCTGTGAGTGAGGGTCCCTGTGAGTGAGGGTTTCTGTGAGTGAGGGTCCCTGTGAGTGAGGGTCCCCGTGAGTGAGGGTTCCTGTGAGTGAGGGTCCCTGTGAGTGAGGGTCCCTGTCAGTGAGGGTCCCTGTGAATGAGGGTGACCCTGTGAGTAAGGGTTCCTGTGAGTGAGGGGCCCTGCAAGAGTCCCTGTGAGTGAGGGGCCCTGTGAGTGAGGGTCCCCATGAGTGAGGGTTCCTGTGACTGAGGGTCCCCATGAGTGAGGAGCCCTGTGAGTGAGGGTCCCTGTGAGTGAGGGTTCCTATGAGTGAGGGTCCCTGTGAGTGAGGGTCCCTGTGAGAGTCCCTGTGAGTGAGGGTCCCCGGGAGGGAGTGAGGGCCCCTGGGAGTGAGGGTCCCTGGGAGTGAGAGTCCCTGTGAGTGAAAGTTTTCCCATGAGTGAGGGTGTCCCCATGAGTGAAAGTTTCCCTGTGAGGGAGGGTGTCCCGTGACTGAGGTACCTGTGTACAGATCACTTCCAGATCTGTGCATGGGACCCAGCACACAAAGTTTCCAGAACCCCTGGGTGCTCCACCATGGACCAACCCTGAGGGCCAGCATGGCTGCCTGTGGCATCTGACCTCCTCAGAGTCTCACGTGACAGTATGAACATGGAAGGAATCTAACAGCCTTGCAAAGAGACATGAGCATCCTCTGACTGAACTTCAGGGTAGAATCGTGGCAGCAGATGCCATTGGCTCTTAGGGCAATCCATGCGGACACAGAACCTTCAGGCTACATTGAGAATTTCTCGGCCGTGAGGCACAGAGGCTGCCCCAGCCTTGTGCACCCGTGCCTGTGGCCCCAGGTGAGGAGCATAAGCATCTGTCCCTGAGATTTGAGTCTCATGGACCTCACTCCTCCATCCTAGGGGACACTGGACACAGGACTTGAGGCTTGGTCCTCTGCTCCTTCTCCCAGGCCCTCTTGGGCCCCTAGAACTTCCCCCCAGATTCTGTGGGGCAGCAGTCAGTGCTTATTGCTGCAAGGTCATACAGGCCAGACCTCTGGTCAGCACAGAGCCACCACTGCTCAGGGTGGGCCTTCCTCTTGTCAATCGTCAGGAGGGAGGGCGGGCCTTCCTCCTGTCAATCGTCAGGAGGGTGGGCAATTCTTCAATCAATCATCAGAAACGAATGGTCCCGCTCCCTGTCCATCACAAGAGTGGATGGCCCTTCCCCATGCCCGTGAGGACAGGAGGTGAGATCAACAGAGAATCAGGAGGTCAGTGTTCAGGCCTCCCCCACACAGGAGCTTAAGCAGAGCAAAGACGGAAGGACCCCTGTGGGGGGCAGCACCTACCCAGTAGCAGGACACAGGGCCAGAGCTCAGCTGTTCCCACCACCGGACAGCTGAGGGACACTGGACACGGGCAAGGGGCTCTGAGTCAGCCTGGGCCCCAGCAGCTGGCAGCCAGGAGCCAGAGGCATCCGCACAGCAAGAGTAGGGGTTCTTGGTCCCACCCCCAGTGCCCTGTGGAAGGTCTGAGTTGTACCCCAGTGTCCTGTGGGGTCTCCCACCCCCAGCCTGGCTCCCCTCACAGAACCGGACACACGGGCCCAGCTGGAGGCTCGGTGATGGCACATGCAGACTCAGCTTCTGGGGAACACGGGGCTGTCAGGGGCATCCTCGGCCAGGCTCAGGGGTCACCGGAGCCTCCCTGCCTGGTAGGGCCTGCCTGCTGCCACCGCCGGCCTGCAGCCCCGAGGGCACCAACAGGAGGTGGGGGCTCCAGAGGGCTCTGAGGAGTCTTGGCGTGGACGGGGCCCCACTGTCGTCTCCTCTGCCTGCCTGCAGCAGTCAGCCGGCCCTCCCGGGGTGAGTGGGCTGTAAACAGCGATTACCCTGATCAAAGCAACCGCCAGACCTAGTGACAGTGCTCAGACGCCAGCGAAGGCCTTCCCAGGAGGGGCTGGATGTGGAGGGTCGCACCGTGCTTCCTGGCACCACATGTGGGCAGCTGACCCTCGGCAGTGGGCACAGTGAAGTGCCACGGCTACCACTACTGATAAGAGCGGGGAGACAACATGGTGGCCAGCACTGCCCCTCCTCAGGGCGCACGCAGGAGGGATGCAGTGACCAGCCCCAGGATGCAGGAGGGACGCAGCGACCAGCCCCAGCACGCAGGAGGGATGCAGCGACCAGCACGCAGGAGGGACGCAGCGACCAGCCCCAGCACGCAGGAGGGACGCAGCGACCAGCCCCGGCACGCAGGAGGGATGCAGCGACCAGCTCAGGACACAGGAGGGATGCAGTGACCAGCCCCAGCACGCAGGAGGGATTCAGCGACCAGCCCCAGCACACAGGAGGGACGCAGCGACCAGCCCCAGCACGCAGGAGGGACGCAGCAACCAGCCCCAGCACGCAGGAGGGACGCAGCGACCAGCCCCAGCACGCTGGAGGGATGCAGCGACCAGCCCCAGCACGCAGGAGGGACGCAGCGACCAGCCCCAGCACGCAGGAGGGATGCAGTGACCAGCCCCAGCACACAGGAAGGATGCAATGACCAGCATGCAGGAGGGATGCAGCGACCAGCCCCAGGACACAGGAGGGACGCAGCGACCAGCCCCAGCACGCAGGAGGGACGCAGCGACCAGCCCCAGCACGCAGGAGGGATGCAGTGAACAGCACGCAGGAGGGACGCAGCGACTAGCCCCGGCACGCAGGAGGGATGCAGCGACCAGCCCCAGCACGCAGGAAGGACGCAGCGACCAGCCCCAGCACGCAGGAGGGACGCAGTGACCAGCCCCAGCACGCAGGAGGGATGCAGTGACCAGCCCCAGCACGCAGGAGAGATGCAGCGACCAGCCCCACCAGTAGCAACCTCTCCCAGGGAGGAGGTGATCTGACCAGCCTGCTAAAGCTGCTTCAGAGCCCAGCCCCCGGTGCCCTGGACGTCGTGGGCCCACAGTCACCTTCCCACCAGAGGACAGATGCTGAGGACCAGGCCGCTGCTGCCTCTGCTGGCCATGCCCCAGAACCCCAGCCACTCCCAGGCTCGCACTGTCCAGACACCCCGGCCCAGGTAGAGCACCGGGCACCGGCAGTTGGTGCTGCTTAGCCACCAGCCCAGACCCTGAGAGGACCAGGCAGGGGCCTGTCGGGCAGAGCAAAGCAGAGAGCCTTCAGCTGGAGTCACCCCTGGAGAGCCACTGAGGCCCCGTGTCTCCGGAACAGGGCCACCACCTGGGACGGCGGGGCCCGTCCTCCCCTCAGGGTTCGGGCTCCCAGCCGCCCCCCTCCCGGACTCTGTCCTGGAGCCCAACCGCCACAAGAATCATCTGCTCCCGTGACTAAGCTAGGGCTTAGGGACACAAGTGGTGGCTGCCAGCAGGAGGCAACTCCAGGCCCTGTTCAACAGGAACCCATGGGAATCAGCAGAGGGCCAGACGGCCACGACTAAGTCCCAGCACATCTCAACCCCGACATACACACACGTGCCAGTTCCACACACACGCTCAGTCACACACACACACACACACGTGCTCAGTCCCACACATACGTGCTCAGTCCCACACACACATGCTCAGTCCCACACACATGTTCAGTCCCACACACATGCTCAGTCCCACACACATGCTTAGTCCTACACACACATGTGCTCAGTCACACACACACATCTCAATCCCACACACATGCTCAGTCCCATACACATGCTCAGTCCCACACACACATGCTCAGTCCCACACACATACTCAGCCCCACACATACATGCTCAGTCCCAACATACACACGTGTGCTCAGTCCCTGCGCCCAGCTACAGACCAGGGCCCTACGCCCAAGCCCGGGTGCTGGCAGCACAGCTCTCTCGGTCTTCCCCTTGCCCAGGGCACCACTGTTCCTGCCTTCATCCCCACACATACCAGAGGAAGCTGCTTCTCAGTCCCAAGTCACACTCTCTGGCCCTCTCCCGCTGCATCCGTGCTCACATGTTCCTCTCACACTCACCCGTGTCTGTGCCCATGTGCTCCTCACACTCTGATGAGCCGTTCACTGTTCCCCATCCACACAGAGGGCAGAATGGCTATCCTGAGTCCTTGCGACCCCACGATCCTGCCCCCGGTGACCTGGGGGCCCAGCTCACAGCCTGCATGCCCTCCCCGGAGCCACACACACACGTGGAAGCGAACACAGCTGCAGGCGTGGGCTTTGCAGGGAGGCAGGTGCAGCAGCTGGGCCTGTGGGAAAGTCTCTCGCATTTGTGCTGAAGACAAACAAGCAGCCAGCAGCGGGCTGGTCTGACAGCACGGGCAGTGCTGACCCGGCCAGTCGGGCCTGCTCCTCAGAGGGTACCCACACCCGTCACCCCAAACAGCGGCTGGCCCCTCTGCAGACCACCCCCTCCTGAGGCATGGGGGGTTGCTGCTAGGGGCCGTGTCTCTGTCCCTCCTCTGGAGCCTGGCCCACTGGTCTCCAGAATCCCGGGAGCTGTCCCTCCTTTCCCACTCAACACTGTCCCCGGGCCCACTGCCTCCGGCACCATGGTTGGCAGAGTCCAGGAGACAGCCACGAGGCTCCAGAACCAAGTGGGGCGAGCCACAGCATTGGTCCTGGACTGGACGCAGCACACTCCAGTCCCCAGCACCCTGCAGGCTGGGAGAAGGACTCTGTAAAGCACCCACAAATGCCCAGAAAAACAGAGCAGGCAACAAGAAACATATGACCCAAAAGAACATTCTGGAGGCAAACAAGCACAGGAGGGTGTTCTGTCCACCTGTCCTGGGAAAATGCAGGAGATCCCAGAACAGTTCTTTATTTAAGAGGAAGGGTTGCACCAAAGGCCAGCAAGAATGTAGACACGTGGAGTAGAAGACAGTCGGAGCTTCCGCTGAACGGGTGTGGGTTCTCCAGGGCCAGAACTGCAGGCATCACATTGCCCAGCTTTGTGGGTCAGACCCAAACACACGATGATTTTGTTCTCCTTCCCGTGTATTGGTCTCACTGGTTTGGTTGATTTCCCCGATGACCAGAGGTGGGGAACAGCAGGTAGGAGGAGAGGGACCGGGCAGGATGACCCTCTCAGGCGACAGGAAGACACATAGCTCAAAGCAGCAGGAGTGAAGGATTGGTCCAGGGAGCTGAGCCTGCGGTGGGGAAGGGGGTTGGGAGGGGCTCCTGGGATGTGGCCAGAGGACCTGAGGATCCAGGAGAGATGGTGTTGGAGCCACAGTGCTCGAGGCCTATCATTAACAGTACTTAAAGCACCGTGCTTCAAATAAAAACTAAACTGGTTTTTAAAATAAGAAAAACATAAAATTAGAACAAGGACAAACACTTTTGAAGCCATTTTCCCCGTGGCCCTGGTAGAAGTTCTGAGAACAGACGCCTCCTCCCACACTCCCTGCTGTCTCACTCGGCTGACCCGGCTCTCCCCGGTGTCCTCAGAGAGGTCTCAGAGACGCCAGACCATGCGTGTGTCCGTCTGCCAGTCCCCTGTCTTCTGACTGGAGGGTTGGGCTAGCAGGAAGGAGCCTGATGCTGTCACCAACACTGTGCAGCCCATTTCCCACGTACTTCACAGGTGCTGGGGTCCCTCTCGTCCTTCATCACTGCGGGCATTTGTAGTGTTTTGTAGTCAAATGTTTCAATTCCTCTTAAATTTCCTTTTGTACCGATTCTATAGCTCTTTGTAGTTGACATGAGATCAATTATGCTTAGCAACCTAAGTGATTCACATTCTGATTTTGTCAGCTGACTTCAAGAGCAATCAAAAATTCCCTTTTTTCCTATCTCTCCATCCATCACAGCTGTGAATGTCACAAAATTGCATCTTTTTCTCCTAAATGCCCCAGAACATGAGCTAACAATTTTTTTCAATTCAACCTTATCTTAAATTATATGAAAAACAAGAATTGGAGCTAGGACTTCTGTACTAAGCATGTTATTTTTTTTAAAGAAAAAAATTTTTGTCTTTATGGGGCCGGAGCGATAGCACAGCGGGTAGGGCGTTTGCCTTGCACGCGGCCGACCCGGGTTCGATCCCCGGCATCCCATATGGTCCCCCAAGCACTGCCAGGAGTAATTCCTGAGTGCAAAGCCAGGAGTAACCCCTGAGCATCGCTGGGTGTGACCCAAAAAGCAAAAAAAAAAAAAAAAAAAAATTTGTCTTTAAAAAAATTGGTCTCTAAAATATCATAGGAAAGAGATAATGACAAGCTATTTTTCCAATAATCTGAACTTTCATGAAGCTGGACACACTTGGAGAGCTCAGTTTCCCCACAGAGCGTCAAGTTACTGTCCACTGTTCTTTCAGTCACCTTTAGGGCTCCCTGAGCTGTTCTTACATGCTGTTCTCATTACTATGAAGTGCAACTCAGCTTTGGTTTATTGGGGAATGTCTTGATTCCTCCCCCACACTGGAGAAAGTTTCAGAAGACACAGGATTCTTAGTTTTCACTCCCCCCCCCCTTTGAGACAGCTGTATCTGTTCTCCAAATTTTCTGATGAGAAATCTGCTGCTGGTCTCAGTGGATGTGTACCTTAAATGTGATGTGCTGTTTTTCTCTTGGGATGTCGTGATTTCCTTCACATCTATGTCTTTCAAAGGTCTGGGCCTGGGTTTATTTGCGTACACCTTGCTTGGGATACAGTGAGTTCTTAAATTGGTATATGGTGTCTTTCGTCAAACTTGGGAGCTTTAAAGACATTATACCTTCAAATAAACATTCTCTCTCTCTCCCTCTCCCTCCCTCCCTCCCTCCCTCCTTCCCCCATTCTGAGACTCCCCAGATATGTTGGCCCACCTAATGGTGTGCATTACCGACTTCAGATACTTTACAAGGTCCTCCATCAGTTCTTTGAGCACCAAGAACAGCTGTCTTTGAAGGTCTGACTTGTACACCTTTGGTTTGATCTTTCTAAAGGACAGTTTCATTGACATTTTTTCCTTTGAATGGACCAAACTTTCTGTTTCTTTGTGCTGTATGGTATTGTTGTTACTGCTGCTGCTAAACACTGAGCATGTACATTTAACAATGGGTGAAAATGATCTCACCGCCTTTCCCCGGGCTTCTGTTATTTTAAGTATGGCAGCTACGTCTGTGCCTGTGCAAGTATTGCCCCAAGTGGGCACTGTATGTCTTTTCAGCCTACGACTAGCCCTCCTGTGCATCGCATTACCCCATGTGCAGCTGTTTGGAACATCCTAGTCTTTAATGTCTGAATCCCAAAGGGAAAAAGTAAAAGTGAGGTGGGAAACAGGAGCTGGTGTCTCAGTTCCCCTGAAAGCCAGAGGGAGGGGGGGTTTCCCCAGCTGCCTTCTTGCCTCTGCGGTCAGGCCCCAAGCCACGGCATCTGCATACATGTTTCAGCTCACCCTGGCTTTCCTGTTCTGGGCTTCTGCTGCTTCAGGAACACGTGCCCAGCTGCCTGCGAGGGGAAGGTGAGGACAGGCAGTCTGGCAGAGGCATCCAACAAAATGAGCACGACTCCCTGAGGAAGCTGTGTGTCCCCCAGAGTTCCACGCCTTGGCCCCGCAGGCCGAGGTGCAGCTGCTGTCTGAGTGGGGGCAGTTGGGCTTAACCATCTTTCTAGAGTCCTGAAAACACGGCATCTTGGTAAAATAGCACTAGACACGCTCTTACCCCACACTCCTACAACCAGGGTTCCTAGAGACAACTTTCTGTAGAGACTCACTTTTTCTTTAAGAGTTTAATTTTTTATGTATTTATTTACTTATTATTGAATCACCGTGAGATACACTTACAAAGCTTTTATGATTGAGTTTCAGTCATACGATGACGAACACCGATCACTCCACCAGTCTCCACCAGTGCACATTTCCCACCGTCAATGTCTCCAATAATCCCCCCCCCCCCCCGCATCCCAACCCTCCCTCTGCCTCTGTGGCAGACAATTTCCCCTACACTTTCTCTCTACTTTGGGGCATTATGGTTTGCAGTATAGATACTGAGAGGCTATCACATTTGTTCCTTTATCTACTTTCAGCACACATCTCCCATCCTGAACGATCCCTCCAACCATCATTCATTGACTTAGTGACCCCTTCTGTAGAGATCACTTTTAAAATCTGTTCCTTTATACACTGTGTTCAGTGTAGCACAAATGACCATATTCATTCACTGAAACCCAGCACCAGAGCGTAATAAAATCTTGTCACTCCTAGGTAAACACTGCATTTTGTTGTTGTTGTTGTTGCTCAATGAGTATAAAATTTCTGTTCTGCTAGATGAAAAAGTTTTAGAGAGCTGTTCTTCAATATCTTTCTATAGCTAGCAGCACAGTACTGCACACTCTGAAGTACATTATTAAGATAAAACTAATCAAGTATTCTTGTCACACACACAGAAAGAAATTTTCAAAGGTGCCGGATGCTTTGAACCTTGATAAATAGTATAATGGGTATATGCTCATATCCAAACTCATCAAGATACAGATATTAGCCATGTGCAATTTTATCAATTACTCCTTATTAATATGCTTGATATGTGTCACAGTACAATTTTAAATTAACCAGAAATGTGTAGTGAAGAAGGGCCATCACCTCCTTCTGGGGGGTGAGATCCTGGATATGGAGGAAGAGAGCAGGACGTCAATGAGGGCTTGGCCAGTGAGTGAATCTCAAGCCTGTGTTGATTCAGGAGACACGTCAGTCTTACTGAAAAATCCACATAATGATGAAATGTAGCTAACCAAGCAATCTATCATGATAAGTAGCTCCAATCTACAATCACTGAAGGAAAACTCACTGGGTAGAATCAACTCTAATGTGAATGTGTCAAATATATTTGTTTCATATTTGGAAGATTGAAAACTTGGCATTGAGTAGCAGATATACTGTAGGATAAGAGTGATGGGGCTGGAGTAAGAGCCGAAAGGACTCATGTCCAAAACAAAGACTGCCACACAACTCACTTCTTAGCTCTTACCCCAAAAACACAAAAACATTTCTAAAAGATCAGTGTGTTCAGATGTTCATTGTAGCACTAAGTATAATAGCCAGGCTGTGGAAACAACCCAAATCCCCAATGACAGGCGACTAGATAAAGAATCTGTGCTACATACAGAATATAGATAGAATATTGCACAACTTTTTTTTGAAGGGGAGGTATGCATCTAGTGATGCTCAGGGCTTACTCCTGGCAGGCTCTGGAGATCATATGGGATGTCAGAGATCAAACCCAGATTGGCTGCACGTGAGACAAACACCCTACCTGCTGTACTATCACTCAGCGCTCCACACAGCTTTTCAAAAGGTGAAATCTTATAATTTGCTACAACTTGAATAGAACTGCAGGGCATCACGTTAAGGAAAATAGGTAGGAGCTGGAGAGATATCATAGTGGGTAAGGCATTTGCCTTGCACGTGGCTGATCCAGGTTCAATCCCCAGCATCCCAGATGGTCCCCCAAGCACCACCAGGACTAATTCCTGAGTGCAGAGCCAGGAGTAACCCCTGCGCATCTCCAAGTGTGGCTCAAAAACGTCAAAAAAAAGTAAGTGAGAGGGAGAAGAATAAATATTGGATGATCTCACTCACTGGTGGTATATAGATGAGTATAAAACAAGGGAGTAGAAGTATAAAAGAAGCGAATAGACAGCAGCAAATGAGGACAATTCCTTGGCCTTTGCAGAACAGACATTATTACCAAGCAGTGGGGAGGGACTGGGGAGGCAGAGGGGGTGACATCTGGCTGTGAAGAGGGGTCTGGGGGCCTTTGATGGCCGTGGAGATGTAGTAACTACACCAATGTCGTAACATGAACACGATGGCAGCCATCTTGCTAGACTACAATAAATATTTTTTAAATGTTTAAAGAAAGATCATTGTAGGGACCAGAGCAGCAGGGCAGTGGGTAGGGGACTTGCCTTGCATGTGATCTACCCAGATTCAATCCTTAGCACCACATCTGGTCCCGCAAGTGTTGCCTGGAGTGACCCGTGAGCACAGCTGGGTCTGGCCCCTGCCGGCACCCCCACACTGCCCACCAAGACTGTGGAATGGAGACATCTTAGTTCTTCTAAAAAAGACCAGGAGTGGGTAAGCTCAGAGACTAAGGAGGGGGTAAGATTCCTCCCTCAAGGGGGCTGAGTCAGATGGGAAGTGTATGCGCCGGGGCAGGGGGCAGGGATCAGCCGGGGCAGATGACCCGAGTGTCAGGTGAGAAAAGGAGAGTTTGTTCATCCTCATCAAGTCCTAGAAAACTTCTGTAAAATCACTTTGGGTTTTGAAATGAAAATAACAGCCATTTGAAAGAGGAAATGTTCAGAGATGACTATGACTTGTTATAGCTGGAAGAGGGGAGAAAATTTGAATCATTTCCCTAAAATTTCAAAAAGGAATTAGTTGTACATGTTTAACCTCTCACTGAACTGTCTGCTATTAAAGTTTTTATAAAGTTTCTAGTACAATAGTAGTATAATCATTTGCTTTGCTTTGGCATGACCCTTCAGCATCATATTAAATAAAATTCATAATATTAGTATTCATATCATTTAACTTTAAAGATTCCATTTATAATGAACAATGATTTTTTACATATTGAGATATTGCCCCCAAAACAAAAGCACTTTGAACAAATAGGAGTTCTAGCACAGTGGGTAGGCGCTTGTCTTGCACATGGCTGGCCCCTGTTCCAGCCCAGCACCCCAGAAGGTCCCCTGTTTCCTGCCAGGAGTAATCCCCGAGCCCAGAGGCAGGAGTAAGGCCTGAGCACCACCAAGTGTGACCCCCAAAACCAAAAAATAAAACTAATTATTCTTACTATTCTCTCTCCCACTAATCCCTTCCTCCCTCCCTCAGAAACCTCTGAATAAAATCTATTTACTTCAAAAAAATAAATAAATAAAACTAATTATAAAATTAAACTAATAAAAAAAATAAAGTAAGGTCCCATTTACCAGCTAGTTGTATGACAATTTGCTCTCTTTAATATGTAATATTTTAATATGTAATATTTTAAATCAAACACTTTCTGTACTTAGTTGAATGTAATGCATTTTGTGATAACTGTACAGCAGGTAAGGCGCTTACCTTGCACGCGGCCAACCTAGGTTTGATCTTCAGCACCCCATACGGTCCCTCCCAATTCCACCAAGAGTGATCCCTGAGTGCAGCGCCGGGAGTAAGCCCTGAGCACTGCCAGGTGTGCCTCCCCTACAATGTTTTTTTGTCCTAAAAAGAGAATGTTGGCTTTACATTAAAAAGCATTACATTATAGAGAGTGCCTATGTATCTGCTGTAATAAGAAATATCTAATAAAAATCTCCCTCAATATAAAAAAATAACCTGAGTGGACATAGCACATTCAAATAAATGAGACATTAATTCCTTTTTGGAAAAGTACAAAGTCCCCCAGCAAGCCAAGAAGAGAGGGCATTCTTAATCTTACAGAGGGACTCCATAGCTGTGAGGGAGCACCATATTCAGTGGCCACATACTGGGAAGTTTATTTTGTCTTTTAAAGATGCTTCCTTAGTGCTTCTTTAAAAACTGGTGAAACACTATGGATTCCCTAGGCTGTTGCCTGTCCATGAATTGCTGAGTTATTGCTTCAAATATAAATGATAATCAAGCTGGGTAATGTATTCTTTTTTTTTTCTTTTTGGGTCACACCCAGCAATGCAAAGGGGTTACTCCTGGCTCATGCACTCAGGAATTACTCCTGGTGGTTCTCAGGGGACCATATGTGATGCTGGGGATCGAACCCGGGTCGACCACGTGCAAGGCAAATGCCCTACCCGCTGTGCTATTGCTTCAGCCCCCTGGGTAGAGTATTCTTGGTGAGTGTTCGTTCCATGAGTTTTTGTTTTAGTCTTCCGTTCTCCTCTGGCTCATAGAATCTCATTTGACACATCTGCTGTGAATTTTGTGCTATTTCCTTTGCTTCTAAGTTTCTTTAGGTCTTGCTGCTTTCATGATTCTGTCTCTATCTTTGACTTTTGTCATTCAGATCATGAAATATCTTGGAGTTAATATATTTGAGTCTACTTTCATGGAGACCCTTTGGGCCTCTCGGTGCCTGCACTCCTCCGCTCTGGGGCACCCCTTATGTAGGATCTCGTTAGTGATTCCTCAGCAGACTCTCCTTTCCATCTTTCAAGGACCCGACATTCTCTATTCCTTTAATCTCATCCCACAGTGCTCCAATGTGCTGCTTCCTTTGTAACTCTTTTTCATCTTCTGTTGTTGTTGAGCTTTCCTGTATCTTGGAGCTCATCAATCTCCTCAGCTGCTCAGACCTTCTATCACATGTTTATGTCACCTACCATACTCTTCATTCCTGTCACTTCTGACTGCATTTGCTCATTTCTGCTTAAAATTACTTGTGTTTTGCTAACTACCAGTGCCTATGTTTCTCTGAATTCATGAAACATCCTCAACATGATACGATGGCACTGAAGTCGCTCTGACAGGACGTATAAGCTATGTGACCTACATGAGATGTGGTGAGTGAATCCCCAGGGATGTCAGTCAGGAGCTTACTGTCACCTGGGGGTGAGGAGCAAAAGAGGATCAGGAGATGGGGAGGTGGGTGCTCAATTATTAGGTGTTTTAAAAAATTAATTGTGTGCACAAAATTATTTACTCCTTGCTCCATGTACAACACACATCTTCAAGACAGTTCACGGACCCAATCAACACCTAGAGCAGCACAGAGCAGCTTAAGATCAAGTCACAAGGAGCCCTGACAGAGACAGAAGCACCCTCAGCCCCACGTGTGAACTGGCATGTGTGTGAGCATGTGTGAGCATAGTCAGGGTGAGAAAACATGTGTATGTCAATATGAACATGTGTGGTCACACATATGTATGAGTATGTGTGAGTGTGTATGACTATATGTGAGTCTGCATGAGAGTGTGTGATCATGAGTATGAGTGAGAATACATATGAGTGTGTGCATGAGTGTGTGTGAGCACTTCAAGTGTGTGAGACTGTAGATATGAGCATGACTGTGATTGTGCATGTGAGTGTGTGAATGTACGTGAGCATGAGCACATGAGTATGGGCATGAGCATAAATGTGAGTGTGATTCAGCATGAGTATGCATGTGAGCATGTATGAACATGAGCATGTGTGAGCATGAGAGTTTTGAGTGAGTGTGCATGAGCATGAGTGTGCATGGGTATGTGTGTGAACATGTGTGAGCACGAATGTGTGTGTGAGTATGAGTGTGCATGAGCACATATGAGAACATGTGTGAGCACAGATGTGTATCAGTGTGTGAGCATGAGAGTGAGAGGACACGAATCTGTGTGGGAGTGGGAGAGTGAGAGGGAAGTGTGTATGTGGGTGTGTGAGCATGAGAGTGTGTGTGTGCTCTACCCTGTGTCGACTTGGGGTAGTGACCATCCCCGCGCCCTCTGCACACACAGGCCGCTTTCACCGGACAGCCGGGTGCCGCACCTGTGCTCTTGGCACTGTCCCCGCTGACCGCCGTGGGCCGGGGCTGGAGCCAGGAGGAAGCTGAAGGGCAGTATTGATGCAGCACAGCTGGCCGAGGCACTCGCAGAGACTGGTCGGGAGCAGGGCCAGCCCTCCTTCCTCCGGGCTGCAGGGAGCTCCTGTGCTCATCTGGGAACAGGGCAGGGTGCCGTGCTCACAGACCGGCCCTCCGGGCGTCAGGGAACAGGTGAGCAGCTCAGCAACACTCAGAGAGGGGACGAGGACTGTGGGGCCCACAGCTGAGGGGCCCTGCTGGTAGCAGCAAGGCCGCAGCCCTGAGCAAGCCACGGCCTCTTGGCATCTTATGTTCCCAGCTTGATGCTCAAACCTGTGCCACACAGCTCAGCTCCCCTGGGGTGCCAGGCCCCTTGCCCTTGCCACTTCCATCAACCCTGTGGGCTCTGGCTCCCTCCCTCCCGCACAGGTCCACCCTCTGGGTGGGGAGCAGCACGTCTCTGGTGGTCATCTTCCTGTGCCAGGGACCAGAGGGCAGTGGTCACAGTGCCAGAATCAAATCGCCTTTTCCAGAAGAATCCAGAGCCACGTCAAAAACAAAGCAAAATAAACCCAGAACCTAGCACTCACCCCAGCAGACACATCGTTCTGTCTGGGGCTTCCTTTGGCTTTTGTTCAGGGGAAGAGTGTGGGGACACTGAAGTCCAGTCTCCCCAGGAGAACAGGGATCTGGTCAGTGTTGGGTAAAATGGAGCCAGGAGTGGCCACTCACATCACCCTGGACCTGATCTCATGCCCACTACAGACCCCTGGGGTCCCCTGGGAGGAGTCGAGGCTCTGTGCTGGCCTCCAGGGTATGAGGCCTCGGGAGCAAATGCTCGGATCTCCGTGCAGCTCCGTGCCCATGGGTGGGCTCGGCACCCTAGTCTGGGCGTCCACCAGCAAGTCAGGCCTCCCCCCTCCACAGACTGGCCTGAACAACCCTCCACAGAACACAGCCCAGCACATCTCCACAGGCAAGGGATCCCAGCCCTGACATCTGTGATGGATGTCAGGTGACATTGTGGGAGCCTGTGCCCCCAGAGAAGGCCCCGGTGGTCAGGAACCCGGGCGTTGGGTGCCCAGTCCTCAGAGGGGCCCGGAGCAGCAGATCTCCTCAGCCCAGGCAGGCTGCACCGCTTGGTAGCACTTTCAGAATTGCTGGGGGGGATGTGAGCAGTGCCTGTACTCCAAAAATATGGTTCACGCATGAGCTTTGCGACCGTCGAACCACAGAGCTTCCTCCACACTCACGGGACCCCCACAGACCCTAAAGATCACAAAACCCAAAGACCCATAGACCCTCAGACCCACAGAAGCCATAGGTCCACAGAACCCACAGACCCCACAGACACCATAGCCCCTCGCACACACAGACCCATAGACCCACAGATCCTCAGAACCACAGACCCCACAAGCCACACAGACCCTCAGACCCTCAGACTCACAGACCCACAAACCCTTAGATCCATAGATCCCACAGACCCCCACAGATCCCACAGGCCCTCAGACCCTCAGACTCACAGACCCAAAAACCCTTAGATACATAGATCCCATAGACCCCCATAGATCCCACAGACTCACAGACCCCACAGATTCACAAAACCCATAGACCCACAGATCCACAGACACCACAGACCCCCTCACAGGCCCTCCCCCAGACCCCACAGACTGCACAGAGCCCATTCCTCAGATGGAGTCCAGCTGCTGTCTTCCCAGGGTGCCAAGCTCGAGGCTCCTTGCGCTAATAGCTTGCAGGGGGTGCCCAGAAGAGGCAGAAAGTGGGACAGGGCACCCTGAATGGATCTGTGCTGAGAGAGGCTGGCCTCCATGGGAAAGTTTTCTAGATAAAGCAGGGACAGGAGGCAAACCAACACCCTGGAAGTTTTGGAAAGAAGGTCCAGGAAGAAGCCTAGCTTATTATCTCATGTGTTCTCAGCAATGTCCTTCACCATCTTCCAGGAGTGAGCGAGGTGTCATGCCAACCTAAAATGAGGCTCTCCAGCTCAGATAGAGAAGGGACCACCAAGTAAAGGGTGCTTGGAGGGCCCGCTCGGGGAGGGAGATGAGAGCTAAAAGTAGACCATAGACCGAACATGATGGCCACTCAATACCTATATTGCAAACCACAACACCCCAAAAGAGAGAGAGAGAGTAAAAGGGAATGCCCTGCCACAGAGGCAGGGTGGGGTGGGGGATGGGGTGGGGGTGGTGGAGAATGGGCATTGGTGGAGGGATGGGTACTTGATCATTGTATGACTGAAACGTAAGCACGAAAGTTTGTAAGTCTATAACTGTACCTCACAGTGATTCATTTAAAATTTAAATTAAAAAAAATAAAGTGAGCCTCTCAGGGGAGGTGTAAGGGTAAGTGTGCAGAGGCAGGTGTGCTGGTCAGGTGCAGAGGGCAGTGTGCAGAGGCAGGTGTGCTGAGAGGTTGGGGAGTCTGCAGAGGCAGGTGCTCTGGTGTGCTGGTGCCAACAAAGTCTCATGATTAACCTTTGCCACCACAGATACTTTCCTTTCTAAGAAACATGCCTCGCTTCCCCGCGTGGTGACCCCAAGTCACTGCAGAAGCCAAGGATGTGTGTGCAGCTCTCAGGCTAAAGGAGCTGGATCCCGCTTGGCGCATCAATGAGCCAAGCCCACAGGTCTCTGCCTGGTCCCTGCCCAAGAAGATGGAGCAGGACATGGACACCTCGTGAGGGTTGGGGGCCTCTGGACCCCAGGGATTAGGAGAGCATGGGCAGGACTGAATCCCTCGCTGAGGTCAGGCCTGGGACCCACCACTGAGGTCAGGGCCGTCCTTCGTGGGGTAGTGAGGGTGTGCAGATGTGCAGAGAGCACGGGCCCAGGGTTCCAGCAGAAGGGACAGTCGCCCCCGGCCCTGCCAGCTCCCTCTGCTTTGGGCCATGCGGGGAGGCAAGAGGCCAGGCCAGGAGCACGCGGGCAGCTGCAAGCAGTGGCGGGGAGAGACAAGCTGACACTGCAGGCGCCAGATCAGGGGGTGTGTGGGAGAAGAGCACCCAGCGCCTGGTGAGTCGGGTCCAAGGCCTGCGGGACTCCAGCGCCTCAGCTGCGCACCCACTCCTGAGACTGGTGCAGTTCCGAGACCCTCACACCTGCCTGGTGCTCCCAGCTCGGACGCTGTCCTGGCCTGAAGGAGGGGACTGGCCATGCCCCAGTCTCCAGCAGCTCTGCAGAGCCGAGAGCCCAGGACAGGCCCCATGCCCCTGTGGCACGTCACCAGACACACCCTCAGACCCAGGGGGACCTGGGATTGGAGGGCAGAGACAGCCCTGCACAGACGGGAGCCAGAGCAGCTGTGCAGCCTTGGGGGGCGCAGACCAGGGGCAGGGTCAGCCCGCTTGCTGACGAGACGCGGGAAACGTTGATGCCCAGCGGGCTCCCGTCACCGATGCTGGTCATCAGCAGGCCAGCGGCACTGAGAGACCCTGGCGGGTACCCAAGTTTCTCCAGGAGACACAGCCCTGCCCCCCAGGGGTCGTTTCTCAGCAGAGCTAGTCCCCCTGGCTCAGAGCACAGGGAAGACCCTGCACAGCTGGCGGAGGGACGGGGGTCTTCGTGTGAGTGCGGTGGGGCTGTGGACCCCCGAACTCCAGCAACAGGCTACAATGGCCTACTCACCTTTGCTTTTATTTTTCCTTCCTTCTGCCTCAGTGGCAGTGCTGGGGGTCACTCCTGGGGTGCTGGGGGCTGTGTGGTGTCAGGGTGGAACTCACACCGTGCTCCGCCCTTTCAGCCTCTCCACCACTGCCAGGAATGCAGGACTCCCCCTAACGTGCAGTCGTGGCCCAGTTTCCGTGACAGCACCCCCGAGGGGGCAGCACAGCCAGTTTCAGCACGTGCCCTCTGACCGAACGCCCCCTGGGCTCCCTGCTGGGCCCTCCCTGCCCAACTGCACTCGGAAACGCGTTGGCACAGCAGAAGGGTCCCAATCCCAGGAACCCGGACCCCCAGCCTGACCGGGGCTGCTACTCAAGGCCAAGCAGCAGTGCAGGGACCCCCAAGGGCCTGTCACGGGCGCCAGCCCCCTCGCAGAAGCTCTCCAGCTGCAGACTCTGGAACCGGGGTCCTGAGAGCCGGAGTCCCGGAGGAGGGTGAGGACTCAGGGCCCGAGGGAGGAGGACAGTGTCCCTGTGTCCCCTCCCCCGGTGCTTGATGTGCCCACACCACTGGTGTCACAATTCTTCTGGGTGTCCCGTCCCCTGCACCGCGGTGCCCCCGCCTGGACCAGCCCCTGCACCGTAAGCCGCATCCCTAAGGCACCACCAGCTCGTGGCTTGGGGTGCTGAGGGGCAGGCAGGCCACCGCTTGTCCCTCCTTTCCGGAGGCTCCGCCCCCCCGCCCTGCCCGGGCACTGGCTCACGCCACACAAGCCCACACGCGCCTGTCGGGGGCAGCCTCCCCGCCGCTCGCATTCCTGGCCCTGCCATGAGGGTGCAGGCTCAGGAATGCACTTCCCGCCTGCCTGCCGTGGCCTGGCCCGTGCCCGAGGCCACACGAGTCCCATCTGCTCCTCGGCAGCAGCGAGCCCCGCCCGGGCCGCGAGTGGAGCCGGGAAGCACCACCTCGGCAGCCCCCGGCAGGCGCGGGTCAGCAGTGCCCAGGTGCAGCCAGGGCGCTGGTGGCTGGCAGAGGGAGCTGTCGCCCACAGGACTGCCCCTGAGAAGGGCTGTGCCCATAGCACAGCCAAGATCAATAGGCCTGAGGCTCGAGGCCGGAGAAAGGAGTGCAGGCGCAGCAACGGTGCCTCCAGCTGTGCTCACCTGGCCGTGCCTGCCGGGCTTCAAGTGCTCCCTGCAGGGGGTGGGCATCGGCCCTGCCTGTCCACTCCCCAGAAAGGCCTGTCCCCACACCCGCCAGCACAACCCGGAAAACCACAGCACCAAGCCCACTCGGAGAAGGTGGGGCGCACGAGCCCAGCGGGAGCCAGCCCACACGTGGCCCCGGGTCTGCACGCGCCAGGCCACGTCCCAGCCCCGCGCCGCACTCTGACGCCTGCAGCGTGAGTCACAGCTTGAGGTCGGATTCCGGCAGATCCCATGAGCTTCCTCCTTGCCTGCACGAGCTCATACTTGCCGGCAGCCCACACCTGCCCTGGCACCACCGAGGCCTGGCCCCAGGGCAGCCAGGCCCTCTGTCCACCCCTTGCCAGGACTCTGAGCTCCAGCACCAGCTGGCGACTATCCCCATTTCACAGTCACACTCACAAGCACACTCAGGTCAGGGACAAATATCTGTGGGATGCAGGGTGCCGGGCGGGTCCCCTGGGCTGACGGGGGCTCCTGTGCCTCCTCCCACCAGTGTCTGACCCGTATATACCACCTGCATGAACCCACCCGTGTGCCCCACCTGTGTGCACCCCCTGTGTTTATCCACCTACGTGATGGTCGGGGAGGGGATGGACAGGGATGGGGGCACGGAGGGGATGGTCAGGGATGGAGGGGTGGGAGAGCGGAGACTTCTGTGGCGTCTGAGGAGGCAGCGGCAGCCAAGGTTTCCTGGTGAGCTGCCCAGGGCTCCTGTGACCTCCAGCTCAGCAAACAGGGACAGGGACTCCAGGCTCTGTGGCAACTGGGCCGCAGCCCTGCAGACACCTGCACTGATTGCATCTGCTGCCTGCAGAGCTGCGCGCTCGGGCCCACACCCCACCAGCCTGGCGAGATGCAGGCCTCCTCTCCCGCTCCACCCTGCTGCCGGGGACGCAGCAGGACCTGGAAGCACTCGGGCTGTCCCGAGTTCCAGGGTCACCACAGCACTTGTCTTCACTTGGCTCCCCAGAGCGTGTGGGTTTAAGGTGCACGGAGGTCAGGACTGGGCAATCCCAGGGCAATGCCAAGCCTGGTTGCTGGAGGGGCCATCTGAACTGACCCAGCAGCACAGGCCTGTCCAGAACCTGGCCAGTGAGCCAGCTGCCCTCCAGGGCACACCGAAAGGCCAGCTGCAGTGGGAGTGTGCATGGGTGGGACTGTGTGCTCATGTGCTTATGTCTTGTGAACACGTGCACATGTGATTGTGTGTACATGTACAGTTGACACATGTGTCTCTCGTGTGCACCTGTGTACATGAATGTCGGTGAGGGAACACCCATAGGCTTCCAGTATCTGTAAGAGCAAGGAGTAAGCGGAACGCACGCTCGTGGTCACGGACATGCAGGCAGCAGAAAGAAGGAATCACAGGGCATCATGTCTCAGGGAGACCGAGAAGCAGGAGTGCTGAGAGAGAAGAGTGAGGAGAAGGGAGGAGAGTGCCAGCCCCAGCTAGAAGGGAACTGCAGGACTGACGTGCCAGAGCCCAGTGCCCCCACAGTGCAACAAGACTGGCCCACCGTGCCCTGGTCCATGCCCCCTGTATGCAGCAGGCCACGTTTGCACGTTGAGAGAACACTTGCAGGCCAGCCACCATGCTGGTGGCAGAGAAAGGAATCTGGGCACTGAGCCCTTCCTCAAGGCACAAGGCTCTGACTTTCCCAAGGGACAGTCTTGGGGCACCAGCAGCCAGGTTCAAAGGCTGTGTCACCCTCCCTCTGGCGGGGGCCCCATCTGCTTTAAAAGGCAAAGCTATCCCCAGAAGTATGTCTCTTGGGTGCCTTCATGCACTCCAGACACAAGGCCACCTGCAGGGCAGGTGCAACGAAGACAGGGGCACCGAAGAGGCCACAGTGGAAACCCAGGTATGTGAGCAAAGTCCTCAGTGGAAACCCAGGTGTATGAGGAAAGTCCTCAGTGGAAACCCAGGTGTATGAGGAGAGCCCTCAGTGGAAACCCAGGTGTATGAGGAGAGCCCTCAGTGGAAACCCAGGTGTATGAGGAGAGCCCTCAGTGGAAACCCAGGTGTATGAGGAGCGCCCCCAGTGAAAACCAGCTATATGAGGAGAGCCCTCAGTGGAAACCCAGGTATATGAGGAGAGCCCTCAGTGGAAACCCAGGTGTATGAGGAGAGCCCTCAGTGGAAACCAGCTGTATGAGGAGAGCCCTCAGTGGAAACCCAGGTGTGCAGGGGAGTCCTCAGTGGAAACCCAGGTGTATGAGGAAAAACCCCAGTGAAAACCAGCTGTATGAGGAGAGCCCTCAGTGGAAACCCAGGTGTATGGGGAGAGCCCTCAGTGGAAACCCAGGTGTATGAGGAGAGTCCTCAGTGGAAACCCAGGTGTATGAGGAGAAACTCCAGTGAAAACCAGCTGTATGAGGAGAGCCCTCAGTGGAAACCCAGGTGTGCAGGGGAGTCCTCAGTGGAAACCTAGGTGTATGAGGAGAGCCCCCAGTGAAAACCAGCTGTATGAGGAGAGCCCTCAGTGGAAACCCAGGTGTATGAGGAGAGCCCTCAGTGGAAACCCAGGTGTATGAGGAGAGCCCTCAGTGGAAACCAGATGTGTGAGGAGAGCCCTCAGTGGAAACCCAGGTGTGCAGGGGAGTCCTCAGTGGAAACCCAGGTGTATGGAGAGAGCCCTCAGTGGAAACCCAGGTGTATGGAGAGAGCCCTCAGTGGAAACCCAGGTGTATGGAGAGAGCCCTCAGTGGAAACCCAGGTGTTCAGAGCCCTCAGTGGAAACCCAGGTGTATGGAGAGAGCCCTCAGTGGAAACTCAGAAACATAAATAGTCTGTGTGGAAACCAGCGGTGTGAGGAGAGTCCACAGTGGAAATCGGGTGCATGCAAAGAGCCCCGTTGCATATCAAATTTCAGGAGGAGAGCCTGAATGGAACCCAGAGAGCCCCAAAGGGAAGCATGCTGGCTCCATCACCAGGACATGTTCAGGTCTTGGTCCTCGGCCCCGGAAGACACCTGCACGGGCAACAAGCTGCTCTGTTTCTGCAGTCGGCCCCCGGGACCACAGCCAGCGCCTGCTCTCTGGAGCGCGGCAGCTTCTGAGGAAAAGGCCACCATGCAGCTGTCTTGTGAGCTCTGCAGCTGGTGGTCCCAGGGGACACAGAGACAATGACACAGGCGCAACCGAGCCCCCCGGCTTTGTGCTGGCCAACGGGGAAGTGTGCACAAGAGTAGAGTGTGCTGGCTGCTTCCAAGAAGCCCCAAGCCCCAAATCCCCATGTCCCACGACCAGACCTGAGCCTGCTAGAGTCAGCGGGTGACATGGGGCCGCAGGGGCTGTGAGGACTGTGGGGGCTTTGGGACTGTGGGGCTGTGAGGACTGTGGGGGCTGTGAGGACTGTGGGGCTGTGGGACTATGGGGGCTATGAGGACTGTGGGGGCTGTGAGGACTGTGGGGGCTGTGGGGCTGTGGGACTGTGGGGGCCGTGAGGACTGTGGGGGTTGTGGGACTGTGGGGCTGTGGGGCTGTGGGACTGTGGGGGCTGTGAGGACTGTGGGGGCTGTGGGGCTGTGGGACTGTGGGGGCTGTGAGGACTGTGGGGCTGTGGGGCTGTGGGACTGTGGGGGCTGTGAGGACTGTGGGGGCTGTGGGGCTGTGGGACTGTGGGGGCTGTGAGGACTGTGGGGCTGTGGGGCTGTGGGACTGTGGGGGCTGTGAGGACTGTGGGGCTATGGGACTATGGGACTGTGGGGGCTGTGAGGACTGTGGGGCTGTGGGGCTGTGGAACTGTGGGGGCTGTGGGACTGTGGGGGCTGTGAGGACTGTGGGGGCTGTGAGGACTGTGGGGCTGTGGGGCTGTGGGACTGTGGGGGCTGTGAGGACTGTGGGGGCTGTGGAAGCCGTGGGGGCTGTGGAGGTCTATGAGAACTGTAGGGGCTGTGGGGACTCTGGGGGACTCTGGGGCACAGGGGACAGTCAGGCATGGCCATGAGAACCATGGGGCTCTGCCCTGAGGCTGCAGCTGGTGTGAATGTAGCCCCTGTACTCAGCCTGCTCACAGCCTACTGGAGCACCATGTCTCCGTCCAGTCTCACATGAAGTGTCCAGCAGGGTCTGTAGAGGCCTGCCTGCATACCCGGCTGGGTCCGCTGCTCCCAAAAATGCAGGACTCGGCTCTAAGTGTGGGAACCTCCATTGTGGCCAGTCCACTCTACATCAAGACTGGCAGAGTCTCAGACCGGGAGGACCAAGGGTGCAAAGGACAGGATGGCTATGGACTGCAGAGCCTGAGCATATCCATGGCCTAGGCTGAAAGCATATTCTTCACTGCACCTGCAGCAGGGGTCTCCTGGTTCCCAGCAGGCCTTCTGTGCAGGAGTGGACACCAACCTGCCTGGACATCCTTCATGGTGACGGACAAATGCCATCCTCAGCATCTGGTTCTAGGGATACCCCTTCCTTGGAGTTCTGTGAGTCTGCCTGCTTCCCTGGACCCATCTACACCAACGCTCAAAGGGGTCTGTACCCCATTCACAGCTGGCACAGGGCACTGCACCCCATCCATGCTGACAGTCACTGCACTCCCATCCATGCTGACATAGTCACTGCACCCCCATCCATGCTGACACAGGGCATTACACCCCCATCCATGCTGACAGAGTCACTTCACCCCATCCATGCTGGCAGTCACTGCACCCCCATCCATGCTGGCACAGTCACTGCACCCCATCCACGCTGACACAGTCACTGCACCCCCATCCACGCTGACAGTTACTGCACCCCCATCCACGCTGACAGTCACTGCACCCCCATCCACGCTGACACAGTCACTGCACCCTCCCCCATGCTGTCACAGTCACTGCACCCCCATCCATGCTGACATAGTCACTGCATCCCCATCCATGCTGTCACAGTCACTGCACCCCATCCACGCTGACAGTCACTGCACCCCCATCCATGCTGACATAGTCACTGCACCCCCATCCACGCTGACACAGTCACTGCACCCTCCCCCATGCTGTCACAGTCACTGCACCCCCATCCATACTGACACAGTCACTGCACCCCCATCCATGCTGACATAGTCACTGCACCCCCATCCATGCTGTCACAGTCACTGCCACCACGCTGGCATAGGACACTGTACTCCCACCCGTGCTGTCACACTGTACGCCATCCATGCAGGCACAGGGCACTGCACCCCATCCATGCTGACCCACGGGCGGCACCCCCATTCACCTGAGAGTTCCCAGTGGGAGTTCAGACAAGTACTCTGAGAACAAGGGGATGGTGCCCATGTGCTCAACAGAAGTGTGGGTGAGAGGACCATGAAGCAACAAGCCCATTCACTCCACCAACTCAGGCCAGCGCACATGGACTTGGGAACAGTGGGGACTCCCAGGCCAGCTGCAGTGAGAGGGGAAGGAGCCGCTGCAGGCACCCCAGCCTGACTGGAGTGAGCCCACTCTGGGGACCACATGCATAGTGACTGTGCTCACTGAACCACAGCCTGTGGCACCCTGACTCCGCCCAACAGGAGGCTCTCTCAGAGCCAGCGTCAAGGCAGACGGGGTCTCTGGCCTGCTCTGTGTGGGGTGTGCAGGGGCCATGCAGGGGCAGGAACCTTCTAGGCTGCAGCCGCTGACCATGTCTGGGACCACGATCACTGGGCTCAGCCGAGCTCTGTGTTCCAGAGTACACACCGGTTTCTAAACACATTGTGGACGGGCCTCCACCCTCCAGGGTCCCCTTTGTCCCCACCACAAGGGATTCAGGATGTGCAGGTCTAAGGACCCCACTGCCTCAGAACTGCTTGCAGGCACCAGTCCATCCACCTTCTCATCCTGTGAGAGGGAGGAGCACTGGGGAGGAGCATTGCTCAAGAAGTCAGACAAGCCAGATGGTCTGAGGTTCTGGAAGTTTCCGGAAGCAGAGACCACCATGCCCAGTCACCTGCTCCATGCAGGGGAGCTCTGCTGCCCAGCAGGGTCCAGGGCTATCTATGTTCAGTGGACAGCAGGATGGAGGGTTCAGGCCTGGCCCAAGGCACTGCATCAGGTACATGGAATAGAACTTCTGGAGGCCTGGCCCGTGTCCTCACACCACGTGGCCACGTGCTCATGCGGTGGAGACGTTCCGTGGGCTCTGTGGGACTTTGTCAGAGGCTCAGCTTAGCTGTGTCACCCTGACACGGCAGCTCTATGCAGAAACCCTAAAAGCACAATGGTTCTGAGAAGCGGAAGATGAAACAAGAATCTGCCTGAGCAGAGTGTTGGGGCTACTGATCTGAGGCCCAGCTCGGGTCTCCACCAAAGTGGACAGCCTCTGTGAGAGCTGGGGCCTGCTGGGCCAGGCCATGTGCCCACCCAGCCCAGCTCACAGCAGCTCTGTCCAGCTGCTCACTCGAGTCGGCTTCTGGTTCTAAGAGCCGCAGATCGTGAATACAGACAGAGAGCAGGTCCCAGGCCAGGTCAGCACAGCAGTGTGTGTGTGTGGTGGGGGTGGGGGCAGCGCGGGACCCTGCCAGCCCCTCCCCCAGCCACCAGCAGCAAAGACCCCCCCCAGTTCCACTACGCTCTCTCCAAGCAGAGGTCCACTGTCCACTGAGTCCCTTTCACTCTCAGCTCTCCCTGGACTCTGCTGGGGTGTTTGATCTGCCAAAGATGTCATAGGACAGTTTGTTTTATGTGTTGACAAGTCCACTGAAACTGGGTGAACAAACTATTCTTAGGAAAAAGAGGAACAGTAAAAATGTACACTTGGAAGAAAACCCAAGATTCTGCCAAAGGGGAAAGCTAGGGGCGGGGGGCCTGAGTTGGGGAACACCCTATCTCTCTTTTCTTCCTCTCCTTTTCACACACCGCCAATTAGATGGATTTAAAATTCAACCAAGGCATTTTTTATTGAAAGGAGACCTTTTTATTTGAAGAGGAGCGGATTTAAAGCAGAAATTCTTCCCCCCTGCTGTGCCCTGATCAGCTATTGATTAGGGGAGGGGTGTTGGCCTCAGCCCCCAATTCAGATAATAGGCACCCGTGGAAGGTCTGGCCCCAGCACATTTGTTATCGAAAAGACCAGCTGACCTTTGTGGGGATCCAAAGGCACCGGCTCTGGACGAAAAGAAATGTTAATTAGAAAATTCCTTACATAGGTGCAGGCTCTGAGCTGCTTTACATAAAAGGTGTGAGGGCAGGGAAGAAAGGGCCCGCCCCTCACACGGGAGTTCCTCCCTAATGGTGCTGATTAAGTTTCCATTTGGGGCTGAGAGAAAGGCCTTTCAGCAAAGGGACCAGGCAGCTGGGCCTGCGGGCACAGGGGGTCCGAACTAATTGGCTCCTTGACGAGGAAATTCAAGCAAAGAAGCTTCCTAAGGGTTGAGGAGAAATAAAACCTGATGGTGTATAGATAAGCAATGCCTAGCATCCCCTCTGCGGTCAGCTTACGACCTCGGAGAGCCCCCTTTGCCTCGGATATCGCTTCAGGATCCTGGAGCTCTCACTGGGGAAAGGGAAGCGCCTTGGTCCCCCTCAGCTCTCCTCTGTGGAGCCGTCTCTGCAGACTAAAGGAGAAGGAAGCCCGTGGAGAGTGGAGCTGGGCGGAGCGTGCAGCCGGCATAGAATGAAGCTGGCGTAGTATGGAGCCAGCGTAGAGTGGGCCCCGAACAAAGTGGAGCTGGTGTAGAGTGGACCCAATGTAGAATAGAGCCCTTGTGGTCAATGTAGTGGACCCAGGGCAGAGTGGACCTAAGAGTGGACCCAGCGTAAAGTGGAGCTAGTGTAGAGGGAAGCTGGTGTAGAGTGGAACCAGTATGGAGTGGACCCAAGAGTGGAACTGGCATAGAGAAGAGCCAATGTGGCATGTGGCCAGTGTAGAGCAGAGCCAGTGTAGAGTGGACCCAAGAGAGGACCTGGTGTAGAGTGGACCCAGTATAGAGTGGACCCAGTGTAGATCGGATTCTGTGTAGAGTGGAGCTAGTGTGGAGCGGAGCCGGTGTAGGGGGGAGCCGGAGTAGAGGGGGACTGGTGTAGCGGGGAGCTGGTGTAGGGGAGCTGGTGTAGGGGAGCTGGTGTAGGGGAGCTGGTGTAGGGGGGAGCTGGTGTAGGGGAGCTGGTGTAGGGGGGAGCTGGTGTAGGGGGGAGCCAGTGTGGGGGCACCAGTGTAGGGGGGGCCAGTGTAGGGGGGAGCCAGTGTAGGGGGGAGCTGGTATGGAGGGAGCCGGTGTAGGGGACCCGGTGTAAGGGACCTGGTGTAGGGGGGCGCCGGTGTAGGGGAGCTGGTATAGAGGGAAGCCAGTCGGGGAGGGCCGGTGTAGGGGGGCCGGTGTAGGGGAGCCGGTTTTAGGGGGGGCCAGTGTAGGGGGGAGCCGGTGTCGGGGGGAGCCACCACTTGGGCAGAGGGGCCTTACAGGAATGAGTGGCCCCAGGGTGTTTCCCCCAGCGCTGCCCGACTCTCCTCCCACTTCCACAACTGCAGGCCCAGCCCTCCTGCCCTCCCCTTGTTCTCTGGACCTTTCGCACTGTCCACATCACTGGCCAGAAATTACAGACGCACTCTGGTGCCACCCATCCCCCCACCCCCACCCCCTTTGAGCCCTGGCTGCTCCACCCAGAGCTTCCGCAGGTGAGGGGTCCCAGGAAAAGCCTGAGCCCAAACTTGCACACCCTCACTCCCCTTCCTATAACATGAGTGTGTACATCGGACAAACCACAGCAACTGTGCCCAGACCCAAGGGAGCTTCTCACAGTGACTCCCCATGAGACGCTCCTCAGTGGCTCTTAGCCAAGCAGGCCTGGCCATGGGGAACTCTCCTGAACACAGGACATGGACGTCCGTCCTGTGTAGTGAGGTCGCATGCACATTTGGGGGAAGGAGGAGCTTGCTGAGACCAGTGTGTTCTGTCCCCCCCCCCCCCACAACCCCTGCTGGCACTTCCATTGAGTGGCAGGAAAGTCAGCATCACACACAGCCTGGTCTGAGTGAAGGAACCTGGACACCAGAGGTGGGCTGGCCAGACCGGCCCTGTGGTGAGGATGAGAGGTGACGGGCAGTGACAGGTCTCCACAGAGACAGCAGGAGCCCTGGGCCTGACCCCAGCAGGTGGGCACGAGGTATTCCTGTATGTGCCAGAGCAAAGCAGCAGAGGCAAACGCTGGCACCTGCCCTGAAGTCCGCAGCGCTGAGAGCTGGCAGGAAGGCGTCCACCCTGACCAAGATGCAGGTCAGGGTGGGGTCTCTGCCCTCTCCTCTCAGCTCGAGGCCTCCCTCGCGCCAGCCGCTGTCCCTGAACCAATGGCACCCACCCTGAGGGCCTTGGCAGGAACGGGAGTGGGCCTGGTGCTGGCCTTGTCAGGCCAGGAAGGTCCTGGGCCAACCACCTCTGAGCTCCCAGGAAACGAGACCCGCCCACACCAGAGAGGCTGCAGGCCACAGGGTGGACGGGCCAGAAGCATTAGCATTAGCCTAAACATCAGCTACTCGCGCCAGTGAGCTGCCAGGTACTTAGCATCTGCCTCCCCGATGCTGCTACACAGGAAGAGATGGGGCTGGGCGAGGGAGTAGGGGCGTAGGGGTGGAGCCCAGCCAGGCCAAGGTGGTCACTTAATGTGTGTCAGAGGCCTAGACTTTGACCCCCTTGGAGGCACAGATGATTAATGCCGCACCGCGTGGTCTCCTCTGCCTGACCTGAGCTCATCAAACCCACCGCACCATCTGCTGTTTTTAATTCCTCTGCAATATTTGTGTTTGCTGCTGCCACCGACAAAGGCAGGGGCGGGGCACGGCTCCTCGCTCACTCGGGTGGCGGGAGCGGGTTGGCTGGCTGCACCCGGCCAGAAGGCATCTGTCGCGAGACTCCCGCAGCATCTGCTGCTATTTCTCGCTTTCCCCGCACGCGGCGGGTACGGTTTCTCCCAAAGGTGTCTCCGCATGCCCATGTCAATCCCGCCATTGTCTGCCGGCCTGTTCCCACGGCACGGCCAGGCCTGGCGGCCGGTCTCTGCTGGCTGCTGTCTGTAATCCAAGATCCTGTGATTGAGTTATGCCATTAACCCTTTTCCGATGCACCAGGACACGCAATTAGCTAGCAGGAGGAGCAGATTGGAAGGGAGGCTCCTCTGGCCAGAGAGCGGCCAGCCTAGCAGGCTGGAAGGATGCAGGGACAATGACGGCAGCCCCGGACGCAGTCCCCTCGGACAGCCGCAGAGGAGCAGGGCAAGTGGGCAGGACACGTGGCTCCCTGGAAGCTCTTGAACCTAGAATGCTCTCGGGGCTGCGCTGGGCCCTGCAGCCTGTGCACCCTGCCCCCCTCTCATGGCTGAGCCTAGCCACACGCATGGCCCACACTGTCGTCTCTCCTGTCCTCTGTCAGACACGTGCGTGTCCACAGCTTCGGGGCCTCCAGGGCACTCCCAGGCACGCAGCGTGGTGGCCGCTCCCCCCTGGCCCTTGCCCTTTGTCTCCACATGGCACATCCTGGGGGGGTGGGGCACTCACTCACACCACACAGGGAAGTGGCCCCAGACTCACAGCCGGGGGGGGCTCACCCTGAGCCCCTCCCTCACCTCCTGCCACAAAACAGACGTCTCAATTCATCTGTCCAGCGCCCTGACACAGGGGACCTGAACCCACAGGAATCTCAGTCCCGGGCTCAGGACAGGGGATGGAGGAAGTCTGGGGAACAGGCACTGGGCAGGAATGTCCACTTCCTGAACACCTCTGGAGCCCCCAGCTCAGACTTTGCGTGTTTCACCAGCTGATACTCTGCCCACACCACACCACACAGAAGGGACCCACAGGTCAGCTCCTGCCACCCCACATGGACACCACGGGCCCCAAAATCAATGGTCAACCTACACTGGGCAGAGGGGTTAGATCCCATCTGACTGGAGCATCTACCCCACACCTTCCCTCATCAAAAACGTGAATGGAAAACCAACCCACCCCACAGGAAACTCAGGGACGTTCCTCAGGGAAGGCTCCCGCATGCTGCCACAGCCTTGGCAGGACCCCGGCCGGGTCTGGAGAGTGGTATCCCCGTGGTCTTCCCCAGGCACCCCAGGAGCCCTGCCTGGCCCGGGGGCGGGGGGCAGCAAGTGTGAAGAGAACGGGTGTTGGTGTGAGAGCGTGGGAACCAGGCTTTACGAGCGGGGTGTCTGCTCACAAGCCCACGTACGCAATCACCCACGGCGTGTCAGTAATTACAGCATGTCCAACCCAATTAGCGTTTCATTGCCACATAAAACAAGAGACCGGCCGGGACATCCGCCTGGGCCCCTGGGCTGTTTCGGTCCCTGTCAAGGAGCGGTCCCCGCTCCCAGCGAACTCAGGCCTCAGCAACTGCAGACCCTGCCTCACGCCCCACTAGACAGGCCCCCTCTCGGCCCACTGTTAGAGACGTCCTGTAGACACGCCACTGGACAGACCCTGCTTCCGCCCACACCCACAGGCCCAGGTGAGACAGGCCCCTGGTGCAGACCCCGCCGTGGGGTGTAGGGCAGCAGGAGGAGGGGGAAGCAGAGGCTGGTATCCGAGCGTGTCTGAAGCAGTGAGAAGGCCCTTCTCGGGGTCTCTGAGCCCAGACAGACGGTTTTCCGCGACTCCAGGACAAGGCCCAGGGCCAGGGTATGGTCTCGTCACCTGCTGTCCGGGCTGGGGGGCCAGGCAGCCTGTCGTCTGCTCCTGCTCGTGTGAGCTACAGCCAGGGTCCTGCAAGCTCTGACTCTGGGTTCCCACAGGTTCTGCCGCAGCTGCAGGCTGCCGTCGGCTGGGCGGGACGGCCAGGGGCCGCTCCCAGCTGAGAGGGAAGGGTGAGGGTCTGTAAGCCCTGCCCTGGGCCATGCGGCCCCCCTGACCGCCACTGCCGGGAGCAGGCCACACTCCATGGGCTGGGCCAGCAGGGCCTGGTGCTCAAATCCGCGTCAACCAGGCTCGGTGCCCAGGGCGAGGAAAGCTGCTTCCAGCAACTGCTCCCACGAGGCCCACGGCCTCCGCCCACGGCACACAGGACACAGCCTTCCTGGGGCACCGTCCTCCCTGGCCTGGACGCGAAAGCCCTTGGGAGCAGAAACTGTGTTGATCGGTCTCAGCAGAAGGGCGCCGCGTGGGAACTGGCAATTAGCTCGCTCGGCCTGTCTTGGCCGCCACCCAGGAGCACGGCAGGCTGGAGTCCGGGTCCAGATGGGCAGATGGGCCGCAGCTGCAGGAATGGAGAGGGTTAATCTGCTGGCAGCTACAAGGTGACCCTCGCCAGCCAGCGCTCCAGAGGCCCCCCACCCACTCCCCACCAGCCCAGCCCCCATCCAGCCGACCGCTAGCTGCCCTGGCGAGCTGGCCACCGAGCTTTGCTCAGACTCCGGCCAGGGTAAGAGCCTGGCACTAGCTCCAGAGGGCAAGGGGGCTCCAGCTCCTCCCTCCGGGGGCCTGCACACAACCTCTCACTGCCCAAGTGCTCTGAGAGCGGACTCTGCTCAAAGTTCTCCCCAGCATGCACGCACAGGAGCTCACACACACTCATAGTCAAATGCACACACATGTTCACACTCACACTCAAACACTCAAATACACACATGCTCGCGCTCCCACATTCAAATGCACACTCACATGCTCACACACTCAAACTCAAATACATACTCAGATGCTCACACTCACACTCAGAATACACACATATTCAGACTCAAAGGCACACACTCATACATACACTTACATATACCTGCTCCCAATAAGGTCACAATGTAATAGCACCTGTACCCACCAGGGTCATGGTATCACAGCTTCTGTGTCCATCAGGGTCACGGTGTCACAGCTCCTGTGCCCAGCAAGGTCACAGTGTCACTGCTCCTGTGCCCAATAGGGTCACGTTGTCATGGCGCCTGTGCCCAACAGGGTCATGGTGTCACGGTGCCTGTGCCCAGTAGGGTTACAGCGTCACGGCGCCTGTGCCTGGCAAGGTGACAGTGTCACGGCACCTGTGCCCACCAGGGTCACAGTGTCATGGTGACTGTGCCCAGCAGAGTGACGGTGTCACGGCACCTGTGCCCACCAGAGTCACAGTGTCATGGTGACTGTGCCCAGCAGAGTGACGGTGTCACGGCACCTGTGCCCACCAGGGTCACAGTGTCATGGTGACTGTGCCCAGCAGAGTGACGGTGTCACGGCACCTGTGCCCACCAGGTCACAGTGTCATGGTGATTGTGCCCAGCAGAGTGACGGTGTCACGGCACCTGTGCCCACCAGGGTCACAGTGTCATGGTGCCTGTGCCCAGCAGGGTCACAGTGTCACAGCACCTGTGCCCATCAGGGTTATGGTGTCATGGTGCCAATACCCAGCAAGGTCACAGTGTCACAGTTTCTGTGCCCATCAGAGTTATGGTGTCACGGTGCCTGTGCCCAGCAGGGTCATGGTGTCACAGCTCCTGTGCCCAACAGGGTCATGGTGTCAGAGTGCCTGCGTCCAGCAAGGTCACAGTGTCATAGCTCCTGTGTCCATCAGAGTCACGGTGTCACAGCTCCGTGCCCATCAGGGTTACGGTGTCACAGCTCCTGTGCCCAGTAGTGTTACGGTGTCACGGTGCCTGTACCCAGCAGGGTCATGGTATCACAGCTCCTGTGCCCAGCAGGGTTACGGTGTCAGAGTGCCTGCGTCCATCAAGGTCACAGTGTCACAGCTCCGTGCCCATCAGGGTTACGGTGTCACAGCTCCATGCCCATCAGGGTTATGGTGTCACAGCTCCTGTGCCCAGCAGTGCTACGGTGTCTCGGTGCCTGTACCCAGCAAGGTCACAGTGTCACAGCTCCTGTGCCCAGCAGGGTCACGGTGTCACAGCTCCGTGCCCAGCAGGGTCACAGTGTCACGGTGCATGTGCCCAGCAGGGTCAAAGGAACAGCCCTGAACCAGCTCGCCCCATTTAGCAGTGACTGGACTCCAGGCCCAGCCCCGCCACTTGTGAACAAGCAGGAACAGCTCTTGCCCCGGGAGCATTCCACAGGACTCACGTTGGCAAGCTCTGAGGGAACCCAGCAGCCCCGCGGCTCCTTTTCTGCCAGGAGCACACGCCCAGCGCCCTGCAGGCCACAGGCTGGGTGTGGGAGGTGTGCGCTTGCCCAGAGCCTGGCCGTGCACAGCGGCCAGAGCCTCATTGCCCTCCTGGGGAGGAAGGCACCAGCTGTGGGCAGAGCTCTGGAGCTCGGGCGTTTGCTCCGCATGACTGACAGCCCTGCAGGGTGGCTGCATCCAGAGCTTGACCGTGGCAGCTGGGGAGCAGGCTGCAGGGACAGCCTGAGGAAACCCATCTCAGGTCTTCGAATTAGGTCGCCAGAGCTCCAGGGCAGAGACCCAGCACTTGCTCCTCTGCCCTGCCCTGGTGCCGGGCGGCACAGCAGGAGTGCCTAGAGCAGCCTCGGGGCTCTACCAGCTGCTGGGCAGAGGTGTGCATTCATGGCTGAGTTGGGGACAGGCCCTGCTGGACCCTTAGGGAGTGACGAGCCTGCCCCTCACTCAGCTTCCCCCAGCCTCAGTCTCCTGGCCAGAAGCAGAGTGGGGGCTTCTGCTCCAGCAGGAGGCTCGGTGGGGGGGGGGGGGCGGGGGGAGCTACCAGCAAACTGAGGCGGGCCGTCTCGGCACGAGAGCTGGTGCTGCGTGTAGGAAGGACTCAAGGTCACTTCACAGCTGAGTCCCAAGTGACGCCCCCTCCCCCGCCCGTCAGGCCCTGCTGAGGCCCTGCTTGTCACCAGGACACCGCTGACTGCAGACCCTCCCAGCGCTGCCTCTCAGGGACTGTGCCTGCCCCAAAGGGCAAGACAACGAGGCAGGAGTGTACATCCACACGCTGGCCTCACGGGAGCCAGGGCTCCCCCGTCCATACACTGGTCTCCTAGGCACCAGGAGTGCCTGTCCCCACGCTGGCCTCTCAGCGCCCTGTCTGCCACACCGACAGACCTTAGCCCCACCGTATGGACACCCCCTTGTGCCTGGGTCCTGCTCTCCCCCTGCGCACGGGGCCCAGTGCTTAACGAACAGGCGCAGGGCCTGAGCTGAGCTGCAGGAGCAGGGTATGGGCTCATGCGCCCTCTGCACCTGGACACTCAGCCAGAGGGGCTCCGCAGGCTGACCCCACAGCATGCCCACCAGCTTCTCTCCAGGGCAAGATGAGTCCCGTCTGTGCTGAGCTGGGGTCCGCCCAGCAGTGTTCAGGGGCCAGGGCTTGGCTCAGTGCCAGACCACGTGGTGCTGCTCAGGTTGTGTGCTGCTGGGACCAAGCCCGAGCTGGACAGAGGCTGCGGTGCCCTGGTTGTGGTCTGACTCTGCGGGCTTGTTGGTTCTTTTTGTTGGGGCCACACCCTGCTGTCCCCAGGACCTCCTGCTGCTGTCCCTCCTGGTCTGTCCTGCTGGAGTCCGGGGAATGTTTTTATCTCTCCTCTGACTTGCCTGCCTTCCCCTAGCAGAAGGGAGCACTTTTCGGGACTCCCCACCTCCCAGAGGGACAGACAGAGTGGCCGGCCATCGGCCATGCAGCCTCTGCCCACCGCCCTCAGCATCACACAGACGGCCTCAGGAGCACTCCCCGGCTTGGCGGCCCATGGGGGCTGCTGTGCGCTGGCGTTGAGCCTGAGCTCCTGAGAGGGCCCTCCACTCTCGCAGGCAGCCAGGTGCTCCCCACAGGCCCTGAGTCCTAGTCTAAGGTGGAAAAGCAGCGGGGTGCTCCCAGGGCCTTCCAGGGCCGGAGCCGAGGGGCCCTCACTGCTGAGGCCTGAGAACAGCGGCCCACCCCAGCACCAGCCATGGCCAGGTCTCTCTGGGCTTCCCTCTCAGCTTCTGAGTGCCAGCCCCTCCCGGCCTCTGTCTCTGTCTGCCTCTCCATCTCTCTCTCTGCCTCTTTGTCAGTCTCTGTCTCCCTCCCTCTCTCCCTCTCTCTCCCCCCACTTCTAGGATGTTGTAGAATAGGGAGCCCACCTTCTCTGAGTGAGGTGCTCTGTGGTACGGCAGTGTGGACCCTCACTCACCCTGCCACACATTTGCCCAGATCCGGATTTGGAAGCCTGAGCCCCTGGTTCAGAGGCCATGGCCGCGACTTCCCCAGCGCCTTTGCCACTGAGCTCAGAACAAGGCAGGTGGCACCTGTGGGCACGGCTCTGCCCTGGGGCCAGCTGCCTTGGGGGGCTCGAGGCTCCAGCGCTATACGTGGAGAGTCTGGTCCAGCAGCTCTCCCAGGAGACGGGGGCTCTGCGCCTGCACAGACCAGCTGCTCACAGGGAAACTTCAGAGGCTCCAGTTAAGCTGGGGTCAGTGGCAGATGCCGAAAATATCTCACCTTGTGCTGCTATAAATCAGAGCAGCCGCGCCCGCGCTGCAGGGTCAGGCCCAGCCCTGCCGTGGGGCCTCCTGGTCTCCCGAGAGGCAGCTCCCTGCGTCCCACGGCAGAGCCCACACTGGTGTTGCATTCCAGGTCAGGTGAGCCGTCGATGCCACCCTCACTGCTGTTCCACGTGACATCTGCGACTTACATGACGCACAGCGGGTGGTTTACCAAGCATCTCCCTCCGTCTGCCCCGCCCTGGGCGCCGTTCTAAATAAATTCCCTCAGCCAGACGGGGTCCACCTGGGGACAAGGCCCAGCGCTAAGCTCCCGTGACATGCTCTGGGCACCAGTGACGAGGGAACGGTCTTGCTCATGCCAAGAGGGTCTGGACTGTGGGCGGGGGACACTGTAACGAGGACAGTCCTGCAGGCACTTGACCTGATGGACAGGGCTGGGGCAAGGAGCACCTCCACCGGCCCTTGCCCCTGCCCCTTGCCGGGCAGCCCTGGTGAGGGTGAGAGGACCCGCGGAAGCGTCCTGCAGTGGCCTCTCCTCCAGCCCCCGTCCAGCCCTCACGGGCTCACATGAGGGCCTGTCCCCATCACTGCCCCTGCTGGCGAACCACCTGGACACGAGGCTGGCTCTGGGACCACTGGGGAAGGAGTCAGGCCCAAGGAAGAACATCGGCCTGCCGGTGACTGTACTGCAGAAAAGTCACTTAGGTCTGTTCCCCTTCCTCTGAGCCACACACGGTCTGTGCACATGTGTGTGCACACATGAGTTGTATCATTGTGTATGTGTGCCTGCGTCCTGCTCTTCCCCTGCGCATGGGGCCCAGTGCCTAATGAATGGGGCACATGCATGTACACATGTGTGAGAGGTGTGCACTGTATACATGTGCACTACATGTGAGTGTGTGTACTGTGTGCATAGTGTATAGTGCAACTACATGTGTGGACATGTGTGTGAATTCATGTTCATTCTATGTACATACATAATTATGTGTATATGTGTGCATACATATGAGTTGTGTATGTGTTAATCTATGCTCCATATGTGTTCATGTGCACATAAGTAGTTGCAGATGATTCTATATATGAGAGTGTGCCTGTGTGCATGTTTGTGTCTGTGCAGGCATGCTCTGTGTATGTGTATACACATGTGAGCATGTATGTGTAAGTTGCACGCACGTACATGTGTGTGCCTGTCCCTCGGCTGTCCCCCTGTCTCCAGCTTCCTTCAAAGCCCAGTAAGTCAGGATGGACAGGACAGGACAGGACAGACAGTGTGACGTCGCGGGGGCGGGGGGCAGTGGCAGTGTCCCCGCGCCCAGCTGCTCCTGTCTGTCCAGGCCGGGGCTCGCTGGGCCTCTGCTGAGCCTGGGAGCAGGACAGCGGGTCTGTTGTACCACAACGTGGTAAAAATAAAACCTCAGGCCAAGAAGTGACCAAGTGAAAATAGAAATTCTTTTTTTGGCTGGTTGCTGCCGCACAAAGGTCTGTCTCCAGAATCTGCTGAGACGGCACTGGGGCAGGGCAGTCCCGGCCACGCCTCTCGCCAGGAATGGCCCCACTCGGCCTGGCCAGACTGGGAGAGGAGAGCTCGGTGCCTCCCCAGGTGCTGTGTCCACCCGACGCCCACCTGCCAAGCACCGCAGTCTCGTGATGAGCTGGCGGCCAGCCCAGAAGGCAGCCCTGCCCAAGCGGGCATCGGGGGCTGTGCCCAAACCACTGGCCACCTGAGTGGGCCTGGACAGCATGAACAGGCTTGCGCTCAGCTTCTCCCTGGTGGACAGAATGGAACGGGGGAAGCTTGATGCTTCTTCTGCGTGTGGCCCTAAGGTGGCCGTCACAGGCACTGCACAGCGGAGCTGTGCCCCTCCGCGGGCAGGACTCTGAGACTGCAAACTTGCAGGTTCCAGTGGGACCCAGCCCAGGGAAGAGGCCCGGAGCTCCATCCCAGCCTCCCGTGGTCAGGCAGCACACGGCAGAGGGAAGCGAGAGAAAGAAGGCCCTGTTCCCACTGCCCAAGCCTCCACACAGACAACCCCTTCCCACGGCACCTCGGGGCTGCTGCCACTGAGGCGCATCGCAGAGGAGGTGCGCGGCCCCGCCCGGCCCGGCAGGGCCCCCGGCGCAGCCCAATGCGGGCTGGGCATGGGTGGCCTAACCCTCGTCCCCACGCCCTGCCACACAGACACCAGAGAAGGAGCATCCGGAGGAAGAGGCAAGGGCACGCAGACAGACACGCTGGGTTAGTCATCCCGGCACACTGATCTTTCCCGCACTTGCTCCTCTTTGGGGAAGGAAGGTTATTTGGGGGATTTCCGTGGCTTCCCAGAGTTGGGAGTCCCAGCGTGACTGGCAGAGGGGGTGGATTCCTGGACTCCAGGGTTCACCTCTCTCTGCCCTGCAGGAGGCCAGCCAGCCCCACTGCCAGCGGGTGGGAAGCCCGGGAAGCCCCAGGCCCTCGCTCAGCCGCCCAGATGAGGATGGCAGGGCCTTTCCTTGGGGCAGGAATCCCGCGCTCCCTCAGCATGAAGAGTGCCTGTGAGGTGCGGGGTGTCCAGGAGCACCGGGAGACGAGCAGAGGCTGTGCAGGAGAGACCTCAGGGGCCGGATGGCCAAGTGACCCAGTGACACACGAAGGCCTCAGGCCGAGAAGAGCCTCAATCTCTCCCAGGGCGAGGGAGATCGTGCCGCCCCCGCACACGGCTAGTGGCCTACTGCCAGACTCTCTGGGCTGCTAATGAAAGCACAGCCGCTCTCCTGTCTGAGAACCAGGCGTGGCAGTTCTCAGGACAGACACATGTTCTCGAGACCCTGCGCCCGGGAGGCCTGAGGGGCTGGGCAGGTGGCACAATGCTTCGGGAGGAAGTCGGTGTGGGCAGCACGTTTGTTCCTGAGGGAGGGTCCCGGCTTTCTGCGGAGGGTGGCTGTGAATGCCCGCTCTGGCCAGACATGGCTGGGACGGAGCTGCCATCGTCCCCTGCTCCCAATCAGTGACTTGTCCTTTAGCAGTGTGAAGCAAAGGTGAGTCACTAGAGGCCTCCCAGCCCACCGGGGTGGGTGCAGGGGTGAATACCACAGGACCTGAGAGCCCTTCCTGGAGCCCCAGAACTCCCCTGAGAAGCTGCTCTGGTTAAGGACTCAACATAATCAAGACCAGAACAATGTGACAGCAGGAAAAATGTTGCACAATACAAACATAAACCAGCTAAAGTCCCTAGTGAAGCTGATCCGTCGCGACCTGTTCTGAACACGAGGGTGTACCACTGGAATTCTCTGTTGGATGGCAGCCCACTGCTGCCATGCTCCATACGGGAGGTGGCTGCTGTGTGTCCGGAGCAGCTCTGTCCTTGTGGCAGTCGGCCCTGTCTTGCCAGGACCCTCCATGCAGCTCAGACCTAGCACCCCTCCTCCTCCTCCACTTCGTTCCTAGCAGGTGAAACCCTCAGTCACCTCACTCACGTTACCTTTGGTTTTTTTTTTTAATTTTATTGAATCATCATGAGATAGTTACAAGCTTTTGTGTTTGGGTTACAATCTGACAATGATCAAACACCCACCCCTCCACCAGTGCACATTCCCTACCACAAATATCCCGAGTAACCCCCCTTTCCCACCCTCCCCCTGCCTCCATGGCAGACAATATTCCCCATACTCTCTCTCTTCTTTGGGGCATTATGGCTTGCAACACAGACACTGAGAGGTCATCATGTTTGGTCCATTATCTACTTTCAGCATATATCTCCCATCCCAACTGGTTCCTCCAGCCATCATTTTCTTAGTGATCCTTTCTCTATTCCATCTGCCTTCTCCCCTCCACTCATGAAGCAGTCTTCCAGCTATGGGGCAATCCTCCTGGCCCTTGTATCTACTATCCTTGGGTGTCAGCCTCATGTGATGTTATTCTATACTCCACAAATGAGTGTAGTCCCTCTATGTCTGTCCCTCTCTTTCTGACTCATTTCACTTAGTATGATACTCTCCATGTCTATCCATTTATAAGCAAATTTCATGACTGCATAGTATTCCATTGTGTAGAGGTACCAAAGTTTCTTTAACCAGTCATCTGTTTTAGGTCACTCGGGTTGTCTCCAGATTTTGGCTATTGTGAACAGTGCTGCAATGAATATATAGGTAAGATGTCATCTCTACTGTGCTTTTTTGCATCCTCAGGATACATTCCCAGCAGTGGTATTGCGGGGTCATATGGAAGCTCATTTTCTAGTTTTTGAAGGACTCTCCATATTGTTTTCCAGAAAGGCTGGACCAGTTGGCATTCCCACCAACAGTGAAGGAACATCCCTTTTTCCCCACATCCATGCCAGCACTGGTTGCTTTTGTTCTTTTGAATGTGTGCCGGTCTCTGTGGTGTGAGATCATATCTCATTGTTGTTTTGATTTGCATCTCCCTGATGACTAGGGATGTGGAGCATTTTTTCATGTGTCTTTTGGCCATTTGTATTTCTTTTTTGAGGAAACTTCTGTTCATTTATTCTCCCCACTTTTGATGGGGTTGGAGGTTTTTTTCTTGTACAATTCTACTAGTGTCTTGTATATCCTGGATATTAATCCCTTATCACATGGGTATTGGGTAAGTATTCTTTCCCATTCTGTGGGCTCTTTTTGTATTTTGGTCACTGTTTCTTTTGAAGTGCAGAAGCTTCTTAGTTTGATGTAGTCCCATTTGTTTATGTTTACTTCCACTTGCATGGTCAATGCTGTTTCATCCTTACAGATGCTTTTAGCTTCAATGTCATGGAGAGTTCTGCCTACATTTTCTTCCATGTACCTTATAGAATCATGTCTGATATTGAGGTCTTTAATCCACTTTGATCTGACTTTTGTGCCTGGCATTAGACAGAGGTCAGAGTTCATTTTTTTGCAGGTAGCTGTCCAGTTTTTCCAGCACCACTTGTTGAAGAGGCTTTCCTTGTTCCACTTTGCATTTCTTGCTCCTTTGTCAAAGATTAGTGGCCATATATTTGACTCCCGTTACCTTTGTCCACTGGTCTTGTTTTCACCTGGTTTGTTCTTCCATTTTCTCTCTGTAGATTGTACACATGGGTCAAACTAACCCACCTGCTTGTCTGCTCTGCCTGACCCACTGCCCTGTGCGTGATCCCTCTCGTTCCATCCCTGTTACCGTGAAGCCACAAACTGCCCCCCGAGAGCTGAGTGTGTCCTGCTGTGTAACGCTCCACAGGTCTGGGTCTGCTCAGTCCTCAGCACCACATCTGCTGGTTCCACGGTGTGGCTGTTGCAAGTTTCTCTGCAGGGAACACACAGGCGCCTGGGACTTGTGTGTGGATGTTATCAGTCTGAGATAGACCAAGAGGTGGGACAGCTGGATCCTGTGGACTTCCATCTTCCATTCCTGAGGATGTACACAGCCTTCTCCAACCTGGCTTCAGTGGACACTAGCCAGGAGTGCCTGAGGTGTTTCTTACACCCTCAGCTCGTGGTGCTGCTGCCCTTGCTGTCCACTGGCCTCATGGTGGGTCTCTGTCTGCGTTCTCCTGATAATAGTGGTGATGAGCACTTCCTCTTATGATTCACAGCCATCTGGATATTCTCTGTGGAGAAGTGTCTGTTCAAATATTCTGCCCATTTTTGATTGTGTGTCTTTTTTTGATTGTGTGTCTTTTTTTGTTAAATTGTATGTTCCTGATAAACTTGGATATGAATCCGTTAGATGGTGTGCAAATGCCTTCTCCCATTTGAGGGAAGGACTGTCTTTCTGTTCTATTTATATTTCTTTTGCCAAGCAAAACTTTTCACTTTAGTGTAGTTCCAGTTGTTCATTTCCCTTGTTTTGGCTTTGAGATCCCAACCACACCTCTAATGCTGACGCCATCAATGATTTCACGCATGTAATCTTCCATGTTTCAGGGTGGGTTTTTTGGGTAGGGGTCACACTCAACTGTGTCAGGGCTCACCCGGGTTTGTGCTGAGAGCACTCCCGGTGGGGCTCTGGGCTACCCCCTGCCACATGGCAGGGCTCAGGCCACTGTAGGGTAGCGTCAGGGATGAACTGAGGTTGGCTGCGAGCAAGGCAAGCGTTCTACCTCTCCAGGGTGATTACCTCCCCAGCCAATTCTGTGTATTCTGTGAGTTTGGGTCTTTGTCCATTTTGAATTTATTTTTGCACGGGTTAGTGAGTGGGCCAGCATCTTGCTTTGCTCGTGACTGTCTAGTCTCCCCAGCACACTCCACTGAAGAGACTGTCCTTTCCCCAGCACCTGAGACAAATCGTCTTGGATCCTCATCATGAACTGTTGAGAAATGGTTTGTTTCTGGACCTCTGATTCAGTCCTCTTGGTTTGCATACTATTCATTCTCTCACTGTGCCACACTGATGGCTGGCAGTCTGTCACAATTTGAAGCTCTGTCTTCCTCTTTTCCTCAATACTGGCTAGCTATTTGTGATTTTGGTGATTCTATACAAACCTTAGCATTTTTTATGTGTCTGTAAAAATTATCCTTAGCGTTTTTATTATAATTGCATTAAATTTGTTGTTGTGTTTCGTAAAATGAAAATTTTAACAACATCAGTTCTCTCTACCCATGCCCAGGAAATATCCTCCTTGCCTCATTGTCATATTGTAAAGTTTTTTTGCAGTGTTTTTATGCATCTATTTTCTTAAAGAAATTTTTTTCCCAAATATATGTCACTCCATGACAACTCTTTTCAGATCACAGGCAAAAGAAAATATGCAAAGAAACGTTTCTTTATGTCCTTCCAAATTTCACTAACCTGGGTCTCAAAATCCGACCACTGACAGCACATTTCCGCCTGCTCCCCCTCCCCTGCAGAGTGCTGCAGCTCTCTCTGAACTTAAGGCCTTGGTCTTACTTTCAGGTGATGAGTTATATCTATGCTCGTGGTGTGTCAGAATCGAGTAGGCTAGAACGGTGAGTGTCTCTGTCGGGCTGAGCCTGCCTCACTAAACACAGACCCCATGTGTGCCCAGTTCTGCTCTGGGCCTGCAAGCTTACAGCTGACCTGGAGCAGGAAGGGAGAAAGCTGAGTCCATGATGCTGGGGTTGCTAAGCGAGCACACCCCACCCCGGGGACAAGTGGAGAATCCAGACTGGGCCTGTGGGGGTGGCGGGGAGAGAAGCCTGACAGGCGTCTAGCCTGGGGGGCAGCACTCAGCCTGACGGGCCCCTCTGCTGCCCACCACAAGTGCGAGTGCTTGCATGGAGAGGGAGGGTGTCAGGGCCAGTGTGCGCACACCCGGGCAGCCAGTACTCACAGCTGGTTTCCCCACTCACTGTGGCCACCAGGAACCGGACACTCACAGCCGACCTTCTCCACCCAGGGACACACCAAGTCTTGACCTGTCCCGTCCTGGGTCTGTGCCCCATGAACTACCACACCTGCCTGCCCAGGGCGACTGCAGACCCACAAGCCCAGGGCAGGCGGGGCATCAGCTGGTCTGTACATGCTGTCTGTGCTGCTGGCCGCTCCGAGGCCCAGCCACCCCAGGTTGCCTCTCCTGGACGGGCCGGACACTGCTGAAGCAAACAGCATGGTGGCCTGAGTCAGAGCATGGGCGAGGTGAGCTGAAGACTGATATCACTGCCACCTACCTCGTGCTCGAGTCCTAGGGAGAGCCTTGGAGAGCCAGGGTCAGCAGGCTGATGAGCAGGTGGAATGAGATTTGTTTCTGTGAAAAGAGAGCGGGGAAAAAGAGAGAAGAGAGAAGCAGGGGGTGGGAAGGCCAGAGCCTAGCCAGCTGGACCCAGCCAGCACCCACCCCGCCCAGCACTGCCACTCCAGTTGCTGGGGTCAGTGTGGTCACTCTCTTCTTTGTTTTTCAAAGAGGTCAGAGGTTGAGGCTGAGAGGTGAGAGCTCTGAGATGTGGCTTTTTGGCACATACCCCTGTGAGCCAGGTGCTCCTGCCTCCTCCTGCCAGTGCCCCTGACAGCTGGTGAGAGCAGCCCCGACGCCCACCCGGCACATGCTGCCCGATGCCCACAGAGCACGCACTTCCTGTTGGTCTCAGAGAATCTGTCTGTCAGGGATGGTGAAACTGTGCCATGGATTCTTCTAGATCCAACATCTGGAAACAAGGTTTGGGCGGGAGCCTGGACCAGCCCAGGGTACTGCAGAGAGGCTGGAGGTGGGCCAACAGGTGAGTGTGACCCACACATTCAGCAGCAGTCCAGGCTCCCAAAGGCCTCCTGGCTCTCTGTGTCGCTCTAGAACATTCTGCCAGGTGTTTGCTCACACAGCTTCCTTTGGGGGGATGCTTCTGATTGGTTTGCACAATGGGGCTCTCAGGAGATGCCCCCAAGGCTCGCTGGTCACCAGGACACTTTCTTTTTAATTTTCTTTTTTAGTTAATAAAATTAGCACAGCATGTAGGGCGTTTGCCTTGCACGCAGTTGACCTGGGTTCGATTCCTCTGTCTCTCTCAGAGAGCCCGGCAAGCTACCAAGAGTATTCTGCCCCCATGGCAGAGCCTGGCAAGCTACCCGTGGCAGTGCTACAGGTAGTGCTACAGTTAATAAAATTAATTTTGTTTAAAATAAATCTTAACTTTGGGCAAGGGACTTTTTTTTAAGAAATTTTATTGGATTTAGGGGATTCAGCACGATAGACCATATCCACACAGTGACCAAACTCATTGAAGTTTTGCGAGAGTTCAAGATGCCACTCTGTCTAACGTTCATCGACTTCAAGAGGGCCTTCGATTCTGTTAAGACTGAGGCGGTCATCAAAGCCCTGGCCAAATTGGGCGTTCAAACTTAGTATATCAAAATCCTCCAAGAGCTGTATTGTGGATTCACCACCAGGATCTCACCATTCTACAAGGAAGTGATCATTGATGTAAAGAGAGGGGTGTGGCAGGGTGATACCATTTCACCAAAACTCTTCAGTGCCCCCCTTGAGAACATCATGCGACGACTGGATTGGGAAGGAATGGGAGTGAACATAGATGGTCGGCAATTACACCACCTCCACTTCGCTGATGACATCGTTCTCATAATGCCAAACATTAGCCAAGCGGCAGAAACACTGGCCGACTTCGACCATGAGTGTGGAATACAGTCGGATTGCAGCTGAATCTCAACAAGACAATGTTCATGAAAAACAAACTGGTCCCTGAAGCTCCATTTGCTCTCAATGGAATAAACATCTCTGAATGCAGCAGCTATGTGTACCTGGGTTGAGAAATCAACATGAGGAACGACTTGGTGCCAGAACTGCACAGGAGGAAGAGAGCAGTGTGGAACGCCTTCAAGAGCGTCGAAAAAGTGGTTAATAGAACGAAGAACCTCCGACTCTGGGCACATCTTTTCGATTCCACCGTTCTTCCTGCACTAACATATGCCTCAGAGACTGGGCCCTACGCAAACAGGACGAGAACGCTATTCGGGTATCCCAAAGAGGAATCGAAAGAGCTATGATGGGAATATCATGTCTCACTCAAGTGAGAGAAGGAATCCGGAGTTCTGACCTCCGTTGACAATCAAGAATCAGGGACGCTGTCTCGTTTGCCAAGACATCAAAGATCAGATGGGTCAGTCATGTAATGCGATTCAGAGACGACCGCTGGACTAGAGCTGTTACCGACTGGATTCCACGGGACATCAGAAGACCTCATGGCCGCCCACCAACTAGATGGTCAGATTTCTTCGTCAAATCCCTGAATGAACAATTTGACGCTCTTCCTGTTCCTGGAGCAAGCAGATATCATTGAGCTGCACTAGCTCTCGACAGGGACAAATGGAGACGTTACTGGTGCCCACTCGAGCAAATCAAAGATCAACAGGATGACAAGTGACAAGTTTATTGGATCACCATGAGATACAGTTACAAACTTGCAAGAGTATGTTTCAGTTGTACAACATTCCAGCACCCATCCCTCCACCAGTGCACATTTTCCACCACCATTGTTCCCAGTGTTCCACGCGCCACCCCCGCCCCACCCCACTCCCTGCCTCTGTGGCAGGCACCGTCCTTCTTACTGTCTCTAATTTGGGGCATTATGGTTTGCAATACAGATACTAGGAGGCCTTTGTGTTTGGTCCTAGGTCTGCTTTCAGCACACATCTCCTATCCCGAGCGATCACAAGGGCACTTTCTAAAGCTGCTGGTGGATGGTCCTGAAAACACCCGGCACACACGCATGGGCCTCCATGCCCACACCCACGCCCCTCAGGGTGACACGGTCTAACAGTCTCCACAGTGGAACTTTGTGCAGGAGGGCAGGCTGGGCGGGGAGGGGTGGCGCGGTTCCCGGCTGCAGCTTGGCTGATGGAGTGGAGAGGTTGGCCCTTGTGGACCCTACACCTGCTACACACGGGTCATCCCCTCAGCCCAGGATCTGGTCACGGCAGCCATGGAACTGCCTCCTGGACTCGGCACCCATCACCGGCCAGGAAGCCCCGTGGGGAGTCAGTCTGTGCTGGCCAAAGGCTGTCCCCAGTGGGGGGAGCAGGAGCCTGCAGCCCAGAGCCCTCCCCAGAGCTGCTGCATCCTTCCTGTGCCCCGGAAATGGGGGTCCATTGGGCGCCTCACACAAGGGTCACAGCACGGGGGGCCCAAGCTTGTCCCCTGTGTCAGCTGCTGGGCTCATTGCTCTGGAGCAGGTCAGCATTCTCCTGCCCCTGAGTCAGGGTGACCCTGGGCAGGGGACAGGGCTGGACAAGGAAGCAGGAGAAGGGGCCCCACAAACTCCACCGTGGGCTACACTAGGACCACCTGCTCGGGCTTTGAGCACTGACCCTCGGCCATAGGACGGGCATCCTGCAGGCAGAGCAACTCTGAGACAGCGCAGGCGGCTCTTACTAGAGCCAGTTCCAGACGACTGAGGGCCCAGCAGCTGCTGCCCCTGGGACAGAGACCCCCTCGCACCCCGGGGACCAGGACAGCCTGCATGTGTCAGAGGACATGATGCCACGGAAGGCCCTGTGCCTCTGTCCCACCCACCAGGCCCAGCCGCTGTGGGTGTCATCGCGGTCTCCGCATGGACCTGGGGCTGCTCTGCCGCTGCATGTCTCGTGAGTCACTTACCAGCACACACGGCTGCCAGAATCAGAAAAGCAGGAAACATTCCTTAAATATCTCAGACAAACCCTCTGAAGGGCCCCGCTCCCCACAGAAACGTCTCTGAAGAGAAGAGCATGAATCAGAGGCAGCTGTGCCCGCACCTGTTGGTCCCCTGCACGTTCCGGGCTTTCCCTGAAGGAACCTGGTTCACCACACGCTGCTCAGGAGACAAGGGCCAACAGCACCCGGGGACAGAGGCCCGGCTGGGCACTCCCCTCTGCCACAGCAACTCAGGGCTTGGCAGGACACTCAGCAAGTTCAGGACAGGGTCACCCCAAACCCCACACCTGGGCCTCACCCCACCCCTGAGCTGCCCTGTGTTCCTTCATGCCCAGCCACCCGTCTCCTCCAGACCTGCCCCGTCGCCCCACCTGCCCCATCGTCCCACCTGCCCCGTCTCCCCACCTGCCCCATTGCCCCACCTGCCCCTCTCCCCACCTGCCCCATTGCCCCACCTGCCCCATCTCCCCACCTGCCCATTGCCCCACCTGCCCCATCTCCTCCAGACCTGCTCCCCATTAGCATCCTGCACGCAATTTTCTCAGTTCATGAGATGAGTCTCCCATAATGATACCAGTAGGTGACTGGGAGCTGTTCAGGCATGGACCAGGCTGGACATCCCTCGAGGTGGAAGCCATAATGCACAGACTGACGGTGTGGTCGTAGGGTGATGGGTCCCCAAGACATGCCCCTCAGCTCCTCCTGGTGTCCAGAAGCGAAGCTCCTGGAAGGGCAGCCAGGCTGGGGGCACGGCCTCCTTCCACCCTTTCAACCCACTCTGTGGGGCCCCAGGGTGATAGCCTAGATGGCACCTGCTTTGTCCTCTTGGCGAGGGGTGGGCAGGACAGACTCTGCTATGAACTAACTGGTCAGCTTTTCCTGGAAAAGATGGGTCAGAGATTATTTGGTGAGCCCGTCTATCAGGGGAGCCCGTCCACCAGGTGAGCCCGTCCATCAGGAGAGCCCGTCCAGCAGGAGAGCCCGTGCATCAGGAGAGCCCGTGCATCAGGAGAGCCCATCCACCAGGAGAGCCCGTGCATCAGGAGAGCCCATCCACCAGGAGAGCCCGTCCACCAGGAGAGCCCGTCCACCAGGAGAGCCCGTCCATCAGGAGAGCCTGTCCATCAGGAAATCCTGTCCACCAGGAGAGCCCGTCCACCAGGAGCAGCATCCGGTGTTGCCCTTGGTTCTTGCCTATCCAATCAGCCAGAGCATGGATAGGCTGGCCAGCTCACACAGCTTCCTCATCCAGAAGTGTCTCAGTGTCTCTGACGGCCAGCCGTGTGCCACCCAGGAACAGCCACATCAGGTACATCTGTGGCTGAGGTGTCCAGTGCTGGGAGAAGGTGCTGCCAAGAGCACCAATCTGAAGTGCAGGCACCAGCCAGGAAGCAGCCACTGGCAGTGGTGACAGCACTTGAGGATGGCCCCATTGCTGAGTGAGTCCCAACAAAGGGCAGGGGCTACACTCAGGAGGGCCTCCCAGCCCCCAGCAGTCCCTGGGTCCCCCTCACTCCTCCTCCTGGGGCCCCGACTCACACCCAGATGACCACCAGTGGTCCCTGAATCCCAGGGCCTGTGAGTCACTGCAGTTAGGAGCCAGAGGGACCTGCCCCTACCTGGCCTCCTGTGTGCACACAGGACCCTCCCTCTGCTCGGAGGCTCTGGGAAGCTCTATGGGGGCTGTTAGGGGGGGGGCGGGCAGGGAAGGCAGGATACAGGCCGACCAGCCTCAGTTTCTCCATTCCCAGGAGAGAAATGTGTTCTCAGAACAAGGACCTGCTGGGGCTGTTTATCAAACACGGTATAAAGTTTTCTGGAGAGAAGTGTCCATGCCGGCAGCAGTGTCCAGACCCACGAGGGGAGCTCAGTCGTGGGAAAGATACCCGACTCGGACTTCCCATCTCCAAGCCAGGGTGGCAGCCGGTGTGAGGGAGAGCAGGCTGTGCGGTACTGGGGCCGCTTCCGGCGAGCAGCAGGGACAGCACAGGACACAGCGGCTCTGCAGAACAGTGCACCCAGGCCTTACCATGGCGTCTCAGGGCCTGCCCCAGCCGCCAGGGCCCACCACCAGGATGAGGCCCACCCCAGTGCTGGCTGTGCTGACCTTGCTTCCCTCTGGCTACAGATCTGTCACCTGCAGTTAGAGAGCTTGCAATGGGGTTCTGCCATCTTATGCCTGAAACCTCTATTTTGGGCCCCAGAATGCTTTTGCTCACGTGGAGTAAGGGTGAGGGTGAGGCAGCAAGCATGGAGGGTGGCTGGGGAGAGGCAGGGTGAGGGTCAGCGCCGGCCTGAGTCTGAGTCTGGGCCAGCTGTCGCTGTTCCCTGATTGGCGGGGCAGTGCTCACCGTTGTCGCGTGCACTTGGTGCCGTGGCCCCACAAAAGCACCGTCTTCCACAAAGGATGGTGGCTCCAGGGGGTGCTGGGGCTGTGCTGGTGCCCACGGTGTCCTGAGAGTGAGCCCAGCTCCCGGTTCTGGATCTACACAGCAACGACCTGCTCAGGAGCTCGACCCGCGTGCAGCCTGTGGGGTCTGCAGCTCTCAGCAGTGCTGGGCTCTGTGGTGGCTCTGGCTGGGGGCCCTCCTCTCTCCCACACTGTAAGGCCCAGAAGTCACTCTGCAGACCACAGGAAGGACAGGGGCCGTGCTGGGCTGTGCTGGGCCCCCGGGCAGGCCCTAAGCCTGTGCGTCCATCTGCAGAGATGGACAGGACGGGCTCCTTCCCCTTGGGGTGCTGAAGCCCAGGCCGGGCCTTCGCCCGCAGCCCCAGTTCCACCACAGGGGCTGCCTTCTGATGACCCCACTGGAGCAAGCAGTGGGGTGAGGCCTGGGATCCCACACTTCAGCCAGCACTCCCACCCAGGGGCCTTTACGCTGCAGCAGGAGACCGCAGGAAGCAAGGGGGTCTCAGCGGAATGAGGAGCCAAAGAATGGGGTCCTAGGCACCAAAAACTTCAGGTAGACACTTGCCTGGAGTGGCATGAGTGCAGTAAGGCAGGGGGTGGGGAGAGACGGGCCCCTCAGTGATGTATGGGGGCCAGTCCCTCAGTGAGGTATGGGGACAGGCCCCTCAGTGAGGTACAGGGACAGGCCCCTCAGTAAGGTACGGGTAAAGGGCCCCTCAGTGAGGTATGGGGATGGGCCCATTAGGGAGGTATGGGGGGACGGGCCCTCACTGATACCGCTAGTGGGGGACTAGTTCTCGCCACTCTGCAGAACTAGAGCAGCGATGGGAACTGTTCTCCTAGCTGGTCTCCACGCGCTCCCACAGAGCAGCCGAGTCCTGCCCCCTAGAGCCTCCCCCTTCTTCCTCCTCACCTGAGCTCAACCAGTCACCTCAGACCCTGTTTCAGTGATGAACCTCAAGGGATGTGACTGAGACCAGCAAACCAGCGGAGCTGTCTTGATGCTCCCTGAGCCCTCAGCTCCTCAGGAGTCACCTCCTGCTCGGTCCCCAGGACCAACCCAACATTTCTAGCCCAGACCTTGACTAGAGGCCACAGTCACAGCCAACAGGACCACACAGGTGACCGGGGTGCTCAGCCACGTGTCTGAGGAGACCTGGGAGCCGGCCCCACATGGCGCACACAGGACAGCGCTGGCCCCACGTGGCACACACAGGACAGCGCCGGCCCCACGTAGCGCACACAGGACAGCGCTGGCCAATCTGCAGCTGGCCTGAATGGCATGGTCCTCATGGATGCTCGCAGAGCCAGAGCCAGGGTGAGGCCAGCAAGCGAAGCAGTGGTGGAGCCAGCAGGACAGTTATGAGGGACACCGGTCACTAAGGACAGTCACGCTGCACACCCAGCCTGGTGCTGCACAATCTCTCACATGCCCCAGCAGCTTGTGGCATGGCCATCTGCCCTGTCACCTGCTGAGGGAGCCAGGGCTAGTAAGAGCTAGAGCGTGCAGCAGGTGTGCCCACTGCGGCCTGCTCCTTGGTCAGTCATGGGCTGGAGTCAGGGCCCTCCCAGCTCCCAGCAAGCCTCTGAGTGTTGGTGTTCACAGGCTGCTATTTGCACTCAAGTTGCTGAATGAAGTTGTTCAATCGTGATACAGATTGGATGGAGAGCAGCTGGTAGAAGTGTAAATTAGTATAAATTTTCTAGTGGGAATTTATAAATATATAATAAGTGTCTTGAAAATGTTTATTCCTTTCAACAAAATAATTCCACTTATAGAAATTTATCTTAATGAAAAAATTAGACACAATCACAATGATTTATGTACAATGACGTTCGATGAGTTATTATTTAGAACGCTGAAGGATGGAAGCCATCCAAGAGTCGACAAATAGGGGAGATTAAACCATCAGGACTGCAGCTGAAGCAGCGTCCACAGCGCCGTCCCCAGTGGGGGCTGCCAGCTGCCGCAGGAGCTCCGGGCAGCTCTGCTGCATGGTCCTGTTGGAAAAACTTGGAGAGCTCAGCTGAGCCCTTAAAGAGCAGAGCCCCTCAGCATGAGGGCTCCTGAGGGGCCCACACTGGTTAGAGAGGAGCAGACAGCAGGGTCTGTCAGGCATGAGGCCCCGAGAGCTGGGTCTGGGTCCCGGCAATCATCTCTCCACAGGCCACGGTGCTGCTCGATACACCAAGAGCTGCACCCAGAAGGGGCTTTCCAGAAACTAACCCACCCCCGGAAACAGTCAGCGGCCAGCAACAAGTGAACAGCTCCATCACCTCGGGCGTGCAAGGTCGAGCAGGCCTGCCTGCAGGCCCTTGGGTCCCAAACTCCTGGACTCTTCGGAGAGAGGAAGGAAAAGGAAACAACCCGGATTGAGTAGAGTCTCTGAACCAGAGAACTCTGAACGTCTCTGTCCCCTGGTGTGTGCACCACACACACGCAAACATGCACACACTGCATGCAGAAATACATGCAGACATACAGTGCAGTAAACACATGTGCATAGACGCATGTGGCTGCATTCCATGTGTGCCCATACACCCCAGTCACGCGTGCACATGTGAGCACCCGTACACACACACACAGAGGGTTCATAGTCTCACCACACACCACGCGATGCCTGCCAGGCTGGGGGCCTGGACCTGGCGGGGAGAGGCGGCCCAGGCTGCCTCAGCAGGCCCCCGAGACGGAGTCTGGCCCTGAGCTGACAGGCTGCAGGAGAGGCCCACACTCCAGCCTGCGCACGCAGCTGCCCTGCGTGGAGTGGCCGCCTCCTCCATTTGCTGTCATGGCACTTCCTCCGAAAGAGAAAGGGTCGTCCTGGGGAGGGGACAGAGCCGGCGGGCTGTCGAAAGGGAACCCACTGGAAGAGCACCGGAAATAGCAGATAAAACTAAAATAGCGCACTTAACTTTTGGAATGAGCCCACGGAGGAAGGGAGGAAGAGGGTTGCGACATGGCGCCTTGTGAGTTCGGTTTGGGCCAGTTTGGTAAATGAGTTGACCTCCCTGGGGACACAGCAGAGGCGGCCCTGCCGGGGGAGAGGAGACGGTGCCCTCTGCCCTGGTCTCTGGACAATGCCCTCGAGGCCCTGCACACATTGGCAGACGCCCGCCTGACGCAGAGCCATCTGCGTTTCTGCCCCATCCTGCAGCCCAGCCCAGGCCCCACTGCCAACACAGCGTCAGCCTCGGTTCCCCTCAAGTCCAGGAGCCTGTGTGCCACAGAGGCAGCCTGGCTCCCCCGGGTCCGGAGGAGGGGCTTTGCTCTCTCCTCCCTCATCTTCTGAGTCACAGAAACGGCCTTCCAGGAGTGGGAAGGAAGCCTCTAACTTCCATTTGGGGTCTTAACTGAAATTCCCAAATGTAGGATGCTTTTATCCCTGGTAACCGCCATTTGAGGCACTGCAGAGAGAGCAGAGTTACAGCACAGCAGGGAGGGCACGTGCCTTGCGTGCGGCGTGCGGCTAACCCAAGTTCGATCCCTGACACCCCATCCAGTCTCCCAATCCCACCAGGAGTGATCCCTGAGCACACAGCCAGGAGTCAGCCTGAGCATCTCCAGGTTTGGCCCCCAAACAAAAACAATAACAAAAACTTAAGGTGGGAGATTGGGCCGCACCCAATCTCGGGGGATCATGTGCGGTGCCAGGATGGACCCAGGTGTGGCTGTGTGCAGAGCAAGCACCTTCCCCTGCACCATCGCTCGGACAGCAGTCAGCAAGGTAACAGACCCTCCTTCTCGAAGTTTATCGGCTGCTTGGCTCTGTGAGTGAAGGGCTCACTGGGACCCTCTGTGTCAGCCTCCCTCCCACAACAGGATACATGTTGGGCTTCCTCTGCTGGCGGTGACCCAGCAGGACTCTCCACAGTGTGATCAATGACCAGGCCGAGTGACATCTGGGAGGTGCCATGTCAATTCTGTGCCTGGAGTTCCCCGCCCCGTCGAGGTCCCCTGGGAGGTACTCAGGAACCCAAGCTGACATAGTCCCTTCTGGTCAACTGCTTTCAAGTTCAAATGAACTTTAAAATGTACTGAAGTTGGGTCAGAGAGAGTACAGGGTTCAGGCACTTACCTAGCACCACATCATCCCAGTGGGAGTGAGCTCTGAGCACAGAGCCAGGAGTAGTCCCTGAGCAGAATTAGGAGGGAGCCCTGAGCATCACCAGGCAGGGCCCACCCACCCCCATGTACTAAATTTGAAGATAGTGATTTGACTACGATCGATCGGGGCAGACATAGATGCAGCCATGTGTAGCAGAGAGGAAGCTGGTATCAGAATCGGGAACCTGAGCACGGGCCTGCGCGAGCCCCACCCTCACAGGCCTGAGCAGTAGCCCGTGTCCCAGAAGCACATCTGAGGGTGCTCCATCACCTCTTCCTGGCTGGGCTTTGAGTCCTGGGGACCCAGGAAGCCTAAGTGGTTCCTCGGCTGGCCACGAGGCTGCAGACAGCTCCCGAAAGCCCTGCTCCACCATGGGCCCTGTCAGGCACCCTGCGCCTGCATCGGCCCTGAAGCCTCCGGGAAGAAAGGGCCTTGTCCACAGCCTGTTAGGGAAGCATCATGGTGGGCCTGCCCACTTCTGGAGCACCCACCCCCACCTGTCCAGACTGTGAGCCATAGTACAGTTGGGAGGGCACTTGCCTTGTACAAAGCCGACCCAGATTCAATCCCCAGCACCCTCATGCTCCCTCAAGCCTGCCAAGAGTGATCACAGAACCAGGAGTGCGTCCTGGGCAGCACCTGGTGTGGTCCAAGAACAACAAACAAAACAGCCAGCGAACTCCGGACTGACACATGTGTGCAGCTGCAGTTTTCCTCCAGAACCAGGACAGTGCTGTCTCCAAGGCTGCTGACTGAGAAAGTGGTGACCCACAGCCAAGGCAGAGGTGCAGGTCAGGCAGGGACCCTAGGAGGAGCAGGTTGCTCACTGGGCGGGTCTGTGGAGCACACCCTGCGTGGGAGTCTAAGAAAATGATCACCGGCTCCTGCAAGCACAGAGTCTGGGGCTGGCCAGTCCACACAGTGGCTCTGTGTGAAGCCGCAGCTCGCGGCCCATGCCAAGGCCACACGTGATCCTTAATGCCATGGCCTGCTCTGTCATCACAACAGACACCAGCCACCATCCAGGAAGTTGTGGACTCTTCCCCGACATGGTGGCTGCTTTACACTGCTGGGGAAGGGTGTGGCGGTGCTTTGCTCTGATCTCAATGTCCTCTCGCCCAAGTGGACAGGAGCAAGGGAGATGGCCTTCCCCCTGTCTGACCTCACATCACGGTCGCAAACTACCAGCAAGGTGAGGGGAAACACCAGCCTCGATGCTCCTCCCCCACACGCTGACCACCTGTGGTCACAGCTCTCCTGCCCAAGCACCTCCCGGACTGGACACAACAGGAATCCAAGGCTGGACGCACAGAGGCCGTCACACATGCTCTGGGCAGAGGCACTGTCCCAGGGCCCAGCTGCAGGGAGGAGCTGGTCAGATGCTAGGCGTCTTGGGAGGATGGAGGGGCCGGGGGCCCAGGGCCAGCACGGGGAGAACAGGCAGGAGCCAGCCCAGCCCAGAAGGCCTGGGCCTCAAGTCACGGCCCTTGAACTCGATGCTGGAATTTGTCAGAAGTGGTTCACCAGCAGCAGGCATGGAAGACGTGCTGGGACTCGTGCTCTGGAAAGTCCCGCATGGAGTGTCCCTCGGAGGTTGTGCAGTGCCCCTCTGCAGGCTCTGGAGCGACAGTCATCATTCGAGCCTTGGGCCTGAACCCGGGATCCTCGACCCGTGGCTCATGAGGCAACAGGGCTCTGACAGGTGACTTGCGTGGTCATCTGAGGGTTCTTGCTGGCTCCCTAGAACCTAGCAGGTCACAGCCTCAAATGCACGGACCACATGCACCAGCCAAGCCCCTGCCTGCTGAGTGTCTGCACAGCTTCCCTTGCTTTTCTCATTTCTTTATTTCTGTTTGGGGGCCACACCCAGCAGTGCTCAGGGGTCACTCCTGGTGCTGCTCGGAACCCGTGTGGTTCCTGGGACAGAAGCCAGGCCTCTGGCTCTCAAAGCATGTGCTGACCCTGTGAGTCACATGCTGGACCCCCTTCGCACTTTTCCTATGGGACATCCTGCTCATGGAAACAGAGGAGAGGACAGGAGGACAACAAGCCCAGGGCAGCGCACATTCTATCCCTGCTCCATCTCTCTCTCTCTCTCTCTCTCTCTCTCTCTCTCTCTCTCTCTCTCTCTCTCTCACACACACACACACACACACACACACACACACACCCTGCTCAGAGCTGGCAAAACAAAGTCCAGGCACTCTGGTATTTGTTTGTAATATTTCACAAATCTTCCCTAAAAGATAAAGACTTGCTTTCACCTCAGTAATGACTCTCACATATAAAACACTCAAGAGAAATAAGATTTTAAAAGTTTTTAAAAATAAAAATAAAACAATTTACATGGACATCAATAAAATACCCACCCACCTGTGTTCTCACTTCTCCGCTGGCATGTGAAGTCTCAGCTGCTTTCAGCCACGTCCCTGGGTCTGCATGGCCTGCTGAAGCTCCCTGCACCTTGCTGGGCCTGGTGTCCACCCTGGCTCCCCCGCCTAGGTCCCAGCGGTATCCAGCAGCATCCTTCTACCTGTGGTCTTGTCACAGTGACCAGGTGGGACCTGAGCAGACTCAAGTCCCAATATCTCTGCGCAGAACCTGCCTGCCCAGCGGGCACCCGTGTCAGGCACATGGAGCTGTGACCCCTTGCAGGGATTGGCACCACTGGCACAAGGCAGCAGCTGCCCTCAGCGGGGCTCACAGTTGCACAGGATTGCAGGCACCTTTGCTGCTCCACTGCAGAAACCGGGGCTTGCTGCAGAAAACGGCTGGTCCCGTGGCTGGGCGGCGCTGGCCTGGAGGCACTGGAAGGCTGCCACAGGCCTGGGACACGGGAGCATGCAGAGAAACAGCCACAGGGCAGGCCTGCCAGAGGAACACCAGCCAGGGTGCACACGAAAAGGCAGAACCAGCCCAGGGGCATCACAGCACTCCAGAGGGGAAGGGAAAAGATCTAAAGAACACTCTGAGGCTCCCCATCTCACGGGCACCCACACCCCAAGGACGGTCCGGAAAGATCTGGCCCCTGGCAAAGCCTGCAGGCACACAGCCGCTCACAGCTCCTGGCCATCCCAGGAGTAGGCCAGCTGCCCGTGCAGAATTCGCTGGAGTGAGGGACGAGCTATTGGAGCACTGGGTCTCCCTAGTTCCACGCCGATGGAAACATCCATCTCGGGACATCCCCAGCCGAGCTGGGACTCCAGAATGGCGAGGCGAGGCTCAGCCTCATCACCGCAGGTCACCCGCTGGATGAGGGAAAGGTGCTCCTCCCCTGACTTCCAGACTTTACCAGACAGTGCAGGAGATATCTGAAAGCGCTTGGCAATCCTTTGTGAAATGGGCCACCAGAATTCTGGCATTTTCCATCTCCATGAAAGCAGATGAGACCTTGAACTTGTTACCCAAGTCAGGGCGCTTCTGAAAGGGAAAGGGCAGCTATTAATTAATAATTACTCCAGGTCAACAGGCGCACAACGGGCGCCATGCCACCACCCAGCACCACAACCTGTGGACAACTCCCTGGTTATTCTAGAATGTGCCACTCACCGCGACAGCAAACAGAGGCTCTCTGAGACACTCAGAACCCTAAAACCCCCAGCCCCCACCCGGGCTGGCCTCTGGAGTCCAGCCTTGGGGGATCAGAGTGGGCAGCGCGAGGAGGCGGTACTGGTCCTGCTCTTCCCTGGGGGCCATGCTGCAGCACATCCTTCCCCTGTAGGCCCACACCCGGAGTGTGGACTCAGCAGCACACAAGGCTCACCTCTCCTCCAGGAACATTCCAGAACTGGCAGCTGGACGGTAAAGAATCCCTTCCCCTGCAAGAACTCATCCGCCATCTGAGAACCGCCAAACCTCACTGCCATGGGGGCCCTCGGACCCCCAAGTCTGCTCTCAAGCTGTGTCTCTGGTGGAGGCCCACGGTGACGCCCAACGGTCAGCCTGCTCACTCACAAACCCGAAAGGCAGCTAGCTCATCTCTCCAAGCTGTTTCCTCAACTCCTGAGCACCGCACCAGGATTCCCGGGGGTGCCCACGGGAGGTGAGGGCAAGCACGCAGGAAAGAGCATCTGCACCATCACTGGGTCTGTTTTCTGTGCTGCGCCAGTGCTCCTCGGAGCAAATGGTGAGAGCCCATAAACAAATGTGGCACGTTATTCCAGAGCGAAGGCAGGAGCCGTGTGGAAGCCCTCGTGGGTCCTTGATCCCAGACAGGGCTGCTCCAGTCCTGGGAGACGCCTGCATGGGATGCACGAGGCCAGGAGCTTCTTCCCCAGGACTGCCGGCTGTAGCCTCAGTGGCCACCGGCATCAGAAAGCCCAACACTAAACGCCCAGTGGACTCTGCAGAGTGTCTCGGGAGTGGTCCCCAGGCCCCCAGCTCTGCTGGGGTGGCACTGTGAAGTGACAGAGCATCGTCCCTGGTGGTGTCTGGGGCACCTCAGTACCTAGAGGACTGGGAGCCTCAGGCTGGCAACACTGGCCACTGCACAGCCAGAGGAGAAACAGGTGAGTGAGCAGCTTTGAACAATCCCGTGAGACCAGCAAGACCCAGGAAGGGGGAGGTTGAGCCGTCCTGTCTGGCAATGAGCAGAGCAAGCCAGTGGGTCTCTGGTTGCCATTCATAATATTTATTTGGAAAAATATCTTAAAAAGGATTTTCTTCATTAACAAAACAGTAGAAAAACCTCAAATAACATTTGCACAATATTTCATAAATACATTTATATACAAAAAATATAGTCACGTAGACCCGAAGTGCCTTTATACATATTTACCAAAGATTTAAATTATAAAAAATGAACATCACAAAATACTCAAGCTTTACAGATATCATGGAAAATATTTTTACAGGTCCAAAAAAATAACACACATCTTTTTCCACCTAGAAAAAACACATTTTAGTATCAAAAAGGACAATAAAGGCAGTGTTTGTGATTCTAATTCAAGAAAAGACTGGCTCATAAGAATCCAAAATATACATTTCAGGCAGTGTGCGCCCCGTGTGGAGTTCAGTCGCTCATCTAAATATATCTCTGTAAAAAGCAAGGGTCCATAGTGCAACGGAGAGTGCCTGCTGGCCGGGGCAGCGCAGCGGGCGCACCGGGAGGCTCCCGCGACTTTCAGCAGCATTCAGGGGGCTTATATCCTTGGGAGTACCCAGTCCAGAGTCGGGGCTGCCGAGCTGCGCCGTCACACCTGGAGGGACCCCGGGAGGGAGCGCTCAGCACGGGCACGACCTCCTCCCACCCCGCGCCGCCCACACGGGCACTGACCTCGGTGGCTATCACGCACTCGTCCTTCTCCTCCGAGATGACGAACACCGACTGGTACTTGGTGTCCTTGGACAGCTCGAACGCCGCATCCGGCCGCCGCCTCTCAGCCACGTCCCCCCTGCGGGCCGCATGGGAGAGCACAGTGAGCGGGTGCCCGTGGGTGCGCCCCCTGCCCCACCCAGCCCAGCCCTGCCACGCACCCGAGGGGCGCCCGGTCCTTCTCAGTGCCAGCGGGCACCAAGTTGTAGTCCACGGCCGGGCAGCGCGCCGGGAAGCTGGGCTGGGCACCGTGCTCCCCATGCAGCTCAGCCTTCTTGTTGGTGTTCTTGATCTGCGTGGGCCCAATGACGCTGACCGCGATGTCCTTCTCACGCTGGCAGCTGGCCAGGTTGTTCATGGTCTCCGTCTCGGCCCGGCAGGGGTCGGCGGGAGGCCGGCGCTTCTGCAGCCGCAGCCGCACGCAGACCACGCCAGCCGCACAGCCCAGCAGCAACATGAGGACCAGGACAGCGCCAGCACACACGGCCACCCAGGGGAAGGGCCCGGCCTGGCCCTCCACGTACTTCTCCGACGGGGGCCCAGGTTCCGGCTCAGGCAGCAGGAACTGGCAGTTAGGGCCGCCATAGCCGCGGGCACAGGCACACACGTAGCGGCCGTCCCGCTGGTGGCACGTGGCTCCGTTGTGGCAGGGTGCGTGCTCACAGCTGCTGACCGGGGCGCTGCAGCTCGGGCCCGTGTACCCAGGGGGGCAGGTACAGGAGAACTCATTTATGCCATCCCGGCACGTGCCCCCGTTGGCGCACGGGGACGGGGCACAGTCGTCTATGTTGTCCGTGCAGTGGCGCCCTGAGAAGCCGGGCTGGCAGCGGCACAAGTACGTGCCACCCAGGTCCACGCACTGTGCACCTGGGGGAGACGAGGACGCCGGTCACTCAGCGGCTCGCAGCCGGCTTCGCCAGAGATGGGCTCACAGCCCCATCCTGCAGACCCCGGACACACAGGCAGTCGGCCTTGCCCACTCTGTCCGCAGACCCCCCACGTGCATGCAGCCAGCCTCGCCCGCCCGAGACCGCACTCACAGCCCAGTCTCCCCACCCCACAGATCTGGGGGGTTAAGCACATGACCTGGCCTTGCCTGGTCTGCAGACCGGGGCATGCACACAGCCTGCCCTTGCCGGCCCCCAGGCCCCTGGAAAGGCATGTAGCACCACCCCTCAGTGCCTCCAATGGGAGTCAGCGGGCAGCACCAGCACGAGGGCACAAAGCCTGCAAGAGTGTCCTCAGGCCCAGCAAGTGACAAGCTGATTGATGGGAAACCGAGGCACAGAGAGGGTGGTGCCCACCCAGAGTTTTGAGAAAAACAGGGCTGGGAGCAGAAAGCAGGAAAGGACAGGGGAGGAGGGCCAGGGAGGATTTTGTGGCACGTAGACACCCTCCTCGTGGGGAAGGCAGGGCCCAGGACTGCTCAGGGGTCTCTGTCAAAAGCAGCTGGACTATTTGGCTAAGGCCCAAGTTCCCTCTCTGCAAGGGTGCCCTGGACATCCCACCCACTCATCGACAGCCCCCTGCCCACACACTGACACAGCGGTGGCCATCCAGTGACTGAGGGGCAGCTTCCTGCAGAGGCACGTGCAGCAGAGGCTGGGGCCAGGGGCAGGGGGGGAGCTCTCTGCCCTGCTCGATGGGGCTCAGCTCTCACCGTTGGAGCAGGGCTCGGAGCTGCACGGATCCACCTTCTTCTCACAGTTGAAGCCAGAGAAGCCGGCCGGGCAGCGACAGCTGTAGCCTCCCCCGGGGTTGTCCGTGCAACGTCCTCCATTGAAGCACGGGCCGTCAGCACACGCCATGGCGCTCAGTTCACAGATCCGGCCATAGAAGCCCGGAGGGCAGCTGCAGGAGTAGCCGTTCTCGAGGTCCTGCAGGACAGAGAGGAGAGCCTTGCAGGGTGGTCCTCAGCACCCCACCCGCCTCCACACAGCAGAAAGAGCACGCACCGTGCAGCTGCCTCCGTTCCTGCAGGGGCCAGGCGCGCACTCGTCCACCTCGGTCTCGCAGGTGGCCCCTGTGTACCCAGGCTGGCAGGAGCACGTGTAGCTGCCCTGGCCCGTGTTGGTGCAGGTGGCCCCATTCTTGCATGGCCTGTGGTGTGTGCAGTAATTGAGGTCTGCGAGGAAGCACAGGAGAAGCAGGCTCAGAGCCTTCCCAGGCACTGTCCCCTTCCCGGGGCACCGCAGGGCTCGGGCCTTACCCTGGTTGCAGAAAAGCCCCCCCCAGCCTTCCTGGCAGTTGCACTGCCATGGCTGCTGGCAGGTGCCGTGGAGACAGCCTGGGTACCGGATGCACTGGTCACAGTAGCGGCCCTGCCAGCCCACTCTGCACCTAAGGGCAGAGAGTGTCAGGCAGTGCGGGGGGCGGGCCCACAGCAGAACCCGTCTCCCCCCAGGGCGCCCGGCAGCTGTGGGTCCCACAGGCAGGGCCTGCTGTCCCTCAGCCTCCCACACACAGTCCTGCCCAGAGGAAGCTTACTCAGGAGGCGCTGTCCCCAGGGTGTGTCAGAGACCCCCTGGACGGTTCAAAGGCGCCAGCCCACTGGAAAGCCCCCATGCTGAATGCTCCCTTTCCGCTGCTCTGGGGCTCTCTAAATCCCCACGCACAACCACCGGGATCTGAGGTGAACCCTGGGACCCTGACCCCTGGCCAGGGACAGAAGCACCAGACAGCAAACCGGCCTGACAGCACAGGGAAGCACCAGCATGCACCGTGTCAGAGGCAAGGGACAGGCAGGAGAGCCAGCAAGCAAACCTGAGCCAACCCTCTGACTTACTTGCACTCCCCAGGCTTCTCACAGAACCCATGCTGGTCGTCACATCCTGGGAAGCAGATTGCTGCAAGAGGGAAAGCACAGGTCAGGCCCCACCCAGGCGCCCTGCCCATCCGAAGTCTGCCAGGGGCACTCGCTCAGCCTCCCGCCTGACACCAGGGGCTTTACTCAGGCCAGGGACCAGCATTCTTCTTAACACAGTGCCTCAAGGACAAAAGGGCGCGGAAGCCCCCGCCCCCACCCACCCCCTTTTCTTCAGAGAGAGGGTCAGAAGTCCTTCCCCCACTCCTCCCCCACTTCCCAATTCTATGAGCAAAGCTCCACCTCTTAATACCCAGAAAGTGTGTGTGTAGATAAGGGTGGACAGCTGGTATGCAGAGTACCAGGGCAGACAGCTGCCCTATTGTCTGTTCTCTCCCAGCAGCTGCCCTAGTGCAACAATACCGGCCTCCCCCCACCCCTGTGCCCCCTCACACACACCCCAGCGCGCACACACGCACGCACAAGCGCACAGACACACACACACACACACACACACACCCTCTCCACCAATGGGGATTGGCGTGTGTCCCTGCCGCCTATCCCCAGAGATCTAATCTATGGCACGCGTGAGCTGGGGGCGGGGAGAGCCTCCAGTGTTTGAATAAGAGAAAAAAAGTTGAAGTTTATGGCTACCCCATGGCGAGGAAGAACAGGGAGGAAAGGCAGCCGGCCCAGAGGGCCTGGGGCCGGAGGCCAGCAGCCCAGCCCCAACGGGTCTGAGCCAACACGTGCGGCTCAAGCCGGATGGCCCTGAGCACTCCAGAACTGGGGTGCTGAGCCCCCTCTCCAGCACAGAAGCAAGCTCAGGGCGCCCAGACCCTCCAGGGAACTCACCACCTGGACAGCTGCAACCAAAGGCCATGAAGGCCCAGGGGAAGCAGACCTGAGGGCAAGGGACCCCTGGGCGTGCCGGTGTCCCTCTCACAGCGGCCCTGGGTGCAGGCAAGCCTACCCATCCAGCCACTCTCGGCACAGGTCCTCCAGGAATCCCCAGCCAGGAACAGTGCCAGGGCGTTGAGTGCCCAGCACTGATGCCGGAACATTCTCATGGCTGTCTGCACCTCAGCTCCCAAGAGGGACAGGGAATCTCCAGACTGTGGTATAGGACTCCTGTCACACCCTCCTCTCTCTGTCTGGCTGGCTCTCTGGTGCCCAAGTCCCCCCACTCACGCGCACACACACACACACATACACACACACACACACACACACACACACACACACACACACACACACAGCCCCGGGGCGGCAAGGCTGACTTCCTGTCCCCCTGCCTGCTCCAGAACCGGACGTCCCACTGTGGAGCTCCATTGCCGGGAAAGGAGGAAGGCCAGAGGGCCGCGCGGCAGGGACTCACGTTCGGTGCAGTACTGGCCTTTCCAGCCCGGGTCGCAGACCTTCTCCCCGCGCTCCCCGCACGTGAAGTGACCGAAGGCGTCGTCCCGGGGCCGGCAGAAGACGGAGCAGCCCTCCCCATAGTAGTGCTCGTCGCACACGAAGCGGTACGAGTACTTGAGGTCCGTGCGGCCGCTGCTGTGCAGGTCCTGCGACCACTCCTCGCCCACCGTCAGGTGCCGCTGCGTGGCCAGGCGGCTGATGAGCCGGTCCGGGTTCTCTGCGGGAGACGACGCGTGATCGCGTGATCGCGGGGCGCGGGGCGCGAGGTCCGGGGCGCGAGGAGCGGGCGGCGCGGGGCGCATTACCTGTGGTCAGGTCGTCCGGGGAGTCGGTGTGAAGCGCCTCGATGATCAGCGAGAAGGTGCCCTGCGGAGGAGGGGCGCGTCAGCGGGGCGGGCCGGCCGCTGCCCTCCCGCGGGGGCACGGCGCGGGCCCGCTCACCGGCCAGGTGAAGCCGAAGGGGAAGCGGATGGGGTTGCTGAAGGCGGGGTCGCTGCCCGCGCCGTCCGGCAGGCTGAAGGAGCCGGTGCCCAGCACGGGCGTGACGAAGCTGCCGTAGGTGCAGGGCGGCTCGGGGGACACGCTGCTCTGGTAGTGCTTGAGGCACACGCGGAAGAAGGTCCTGCAGGCGCACGGCGGGCCCGCGCCCCCGCGGCAGCAGCTGCGGTTGCCCGGCAGCCCCTTCCTGTTCACGAACTCCTGCAGCTTCAGCTCGAAGACCCCCGAGCTCCAGACCTACGGGGGAGGCGGCTGAGCGCGGGCGGGGCCAGGCCCGCGCCCCCCGCCCGGCGCCAGCGCGCGACCCTACCTGGCACAGCAGGGCCGAGAGCACGGCGAGGGCCAGCGCGGCCCGACGGCCCATGCTGCCCCCGCGGGACGCCGGGCAGGTGAGGGCCGAGCCCGGCCCCGCGGCGCGGCGCGCACGGCGCCCACGCGCGACGGGCCGTGGGTCAGCCCGCGCGGCGGGGCGGGGGCGGGGGCTCGGGCGCGGCGCGGCGGGCGCGGCGGGCGCGGGGGCGCGGGGGCGCGGGGGCGCGGGGGGCGCCCGGACTGGGCCCGCGTCACTCGGCGGCGCCCCGCGCTCGCGCCTCGGCAGCCGCGGCGAAGACTGGCGTCCCCCGGGCCGGCGCGGCCAGGGCCATGCACGTCGCCACGCCGCGTCCTGCGCGAGCGCCCTGCGCCGGGCTCCGCGGTGCGCGCCGCCGATCTGGCCGCGGCCGGCGCCCGCGCGCTTATATCCCGCCGGCCGCCCGCATGCCTAATGAGATGCAAATGAGCAGCCCCCCAATCTGGCGAGCGCTGTCACAAAGGAGCCACTTTTCCAACCCTCCGCTCAATGGCTCGCCAAATGGTCAGTGAGCTGTAAAATGTGCAACTCCTCCCCGCCCCCACCGCCGCACAAAACGCGCTCATTTACATTCCTGCGAAACCCCGGCGGCGCGCCCGCGCCCCCCGCCGCCGCTCGGACCCGCGGCCCGCCGGGGAGGCGGCCGGAGGGTACAATGGGCAGGGCCGCGCGGCGCGGGGAGTCCGGGGCGCGCCCGGCCCGCGCCCGCCGCGGCCCCCGCGCGAGCCCGGCCCGGCGGCGCGCGCTCCCCGCCCGCCCCGGGCAGCGCCGCCCCGCGCCAGCCCCGGGACGCGAGCGGCTCGCGCGGCGCCCCCGGCCGGACCCCGGGCCCCGGGCCGGGCGCGCCCCTCCGGCTCCCCGCGCCGGGGCGAAGTGAGTCCGCCGCGCGCGGTCCCGGGCTGTCATTGAGGCGGCTGTCATTGTGCGAGGCCGGATCACTGGGTCTTTGTGCGCTCAGCTGTATGGTAATGCGGGCAGCACCTGCTCGCGCACAATGCGCGGCGAAAGAGCTCCCCTCAGCGCGCCGCGGCCCGCCACAATGTCCGGCCCGGGGTCCGAGGGCCTGTGCACGGCGTCACCTGACTGGGTGGGGACACCTCCCGCAGACACCACAACTTTTGTTTTCGTTTTCTGATTATTTTTTTTTAATATAAGGGATATGAGTTTATTGGCAGGCCCAGACCACACGTACCACACAACGAATTATCGAACTCACCCTCGGAGCAGGAGGACCCTTGGGGCATGGACTAGCCTGGCATCTAGCCGCCCGCCGGGCGTTGGTCCCTTCGCTGGCACGCGCTCCCGCACCCGGCACGCACCTAGGGCAGCTGCCCTGGGTGGCAGCGGGTCTCCAGTGATCACGTCACAGCCACCTGCTGGGATGGAAGGAGGGCCATCCCAGCAAGATGTGACTTTCATGGCCGCGGGGGTCCAGGTGATGGGCTCTATCTGTCCTAGAACTCAGAAAGAAGGAGAAAGCCCCCAAGGCCAAGTAAAGCCCATGTGAACAGCCATCTAAAGTCATTCACTGAACCACCCTCCTGGCTATCCCTGCCTGGCTGCAGGCAGCCTGCAGACTTGACTCTGGGGGTCCCCGGTTCCCTGTCCAGTTTGGGAACAGAAATGTAAGTGTGGGACAGGCTCCCCCCTGCAGCCTGGGGAGAATCAATGGAGAGGAAAGAACGAGACTTGAAGGCCAAGGGGCGGGGGGAGGCAGAGGCAGGCTCCCACCCAACGGGGGTGGAGGGGGGTTAGAACAAATGGAGGCTTTAGAGGTGCTGCTGCCCACCACACAGGCCAGTGTGCCCACCTCAGCGTGGCGGCTCACTGCAGACTGCCGAGGGCTTGCTGCCTCCCAGAGGCTGGGCCCGCTGGAATCCTAATTTAATCTTGCCACCTAGTGTCGGCACCCTTCTCTCACTACATCCACATTTCCTTTAAAAGCTCATTTCAGCACATTCTGCTCCCTACAGCACGGAAGGTGGTCTCGTGTGTGGGGTGTGTGTGTGTGTGTGTGTGCGTGTGTGTGTGTGTGTGAGAGAGAGAGAGAGAGAGAGAGAGAGAGAGAGAGAGAGAGGGCATGCAAGGGGGGTGGGGTGGGGGGCTTGGGATCAGGGAAGATACCACAAAAGCACAAAAGAAAGAAAAGTGAGCTCTAAATCCTCTCTGCTTTCAAGACAGAGAGCAGATTTCTGTAAGAAATAAAATATCAGGAACCTTTTAATTAGAAAGTGGAAGTGAGAAACAGGTTCATTTGAATGACTGTTTAGAAATCTGGAAATAAAAAGTTCCACGCGCAAGGGCTTAAACCTTGGGGTGGGGGAAGACTTGCCCCGAACCCTTAACAAACCCCCTCAGTATCAAGTATTTGTTAAATTGACACGGCACAGATTTCTCGATTACAGCGGCAAAGCGGAACTGAAAGGCATCGTAAAATCCATCAGAATCCTGCCCGAAGCATTCATTCTTTTCCAACTTAATTTATGCCACGCGATTCTGTGTTGGGGAAATCAAGCAGAAAGCCCTTTTCTCCTCCTCCTCCTCCTCCTCCTCCTCCTCCTCCTCCTCCTCTTTCTCCTGCTCCTCCTTGTCCTTTCCTCTTCTTCCTCTTCCCTTCCTCTCTCTTCTCTCTACCCCCTCTCTCTCCTTCCCTCCCATCTCCCTCTCTCCCCTCTGCCCCCTCCTACTCATGTTGGTTCCTCCCCCCCCTCCCTTTCAAAGCCTAGTGAGAGAGACTGTTTAACTATAGGGGCCTGTTGTAGTTTAACTCCTGCACACCAGTAGCTGGGATGAACAAAGGAGAGACTCGAGGTCCAACTATTCACCCTTTCTTTGCACTTTAATTTTCATTGATTGGGAAGACAAGGGGAGCCCTTAGGGATTCAGGCTGAAGGGGATGACACGCCTTTAGACGCCATCAGCCCCCTAGCCAGCCATCTGCTCCGAACCAAATGGCGTTTTTTCACTCCCTAACTGCATGTCTCTATACTCCCGCAACTAAGCACTCTGAACCCCTAAATGCAGGAGGGAGCTTAAGCTGGACTATGTTAAATAGGCTTGCCTCCATGCTGGCCAGGCCACCAGATTCCCTCCTCCCCCACACCATAAATCCTCACCTTGTTCATTAGGGAAAAGCAGGAAACTTTCTTTTAAATACTTTTTGATGCCTCAGCAAATGTTCCGTACAAAGTGAGACTCATTAGAGTTTAGAAGGCACCCGCACCCCGGAGCCGGCAGTGGAGAGAGTGTTTGTTGTCTGGCGCTGTTCTGGCTTTGCCAGGTCTGCACAGTTCTGAGTCCCAACAACCCCAATTACTGGGGGATAGGCTCAGGGTGGCGTGAGTGGAACCACGGCCACAACTACAGTGGCGCTCCCCGCTGGCTAGGACCCCAGGGTTTTCTCTGCATTCCACTTGGCCCCCAGGGAAGAAAGGCCCAGGATCACCACTTTAGCAAAGGAAATGTATCTCCTCAGCAAAGGGTAGGACCAGTGCTGGGCCCACACAGTCCTGTCTCAGTCCCGGTCCAAAAAAAGGTTCTAATCCCTGGGTGCCATGGGCGGGGTGGTGGCGGTGGTGGTGTTAGAGGCTAGAGGAAAGGAGGAGGAGGAAGAGGAGAATGGGGAGGAGTGGGGGAGGAGGAATAAAAGGGGGAAGAACAGGAGGAGGATCAAGAGGAGGTGGAGGGGGAGGAAGAGAAGGGAGGAAAAAAGGAGTAAGAGGAGATGGAGGAGGACAAGAAGGAAGAGGCTATGGAAGAGGAGGAGGAAGAGGAAGAGAAAGGAAGGGAAGGAGGCGGAGGGGGAGACCCGGACCAGGCCGGCCCGCAGTCAGCAGTGCGCGGGCAGGCCCCGCTCCGGCCAGCGCGGGTGGGACCTGGCGCGTGAGCGAGTCCGGAGGCCTGTGCGGGCCGTGTTCTCGGGGCAGCCCGGGCCCAGGTTCCGGAGGAACGCGGCGCGGCGGCGCGTCCGCGGGTCCCGGGGGTCCCGGGGGTCGCGGGCCGGGCGGCGGGCGGGCTTGCAAAGGCATGTGCTGCTTTGCATGAGAAAGGGCGAGTCGCGTGGCTCAGCTGGCGGCCCGGACCCGCGCGTCATCTGCCGGGCCGCCCCTCATCTCCATGACAAAGCGCTGTTTACCTGCCCGGCCCGGGCCCGCCTTTGTCCGGCTCGGGTGACGCGGCAGCTGCGCGGCCGCCCCGCGCCGCCCCGCGGAACGCCCGGGCGCTCCGGAGGCCTTCCTGGAGGCGGCGCGCGCGCACCTGGAGCCCGCGCCGCGGCGGCCGCCCCTCTCTGCGAGCATCTGCCGGGAGAACAGATGTGAGCACCTGCGGCGGCGGGCCGCATATGTTCCATCCCATTCACAGGCATTCAGCGCGGCCACAATGCGCCGCCTTTGTGCGCGCGCCGCCGAACGTATTAATCTGCGCTCCCCGGAGCACCGGCCTGTTTAATTTTTCACCAGCAATAACATCTGATCTAATCCCTAAATCGGCTCCGAGGCCTCCCGCCCCGCCCCCGGACGTGTGAAGCTATTCACCCCTCCACCTGTTGCCGGCCGGGCTGGGCGCGGGGCGGGCGGGGCGCCGCCGGGCGGAGCGAACCGCGCGGAGTGGACGGCCCGCGGGCCCTCGGCGCGCCGCGAAGGGTCGGAGGGCCCACCTCGCCCTCTGCTTGAACTCCGGCCGTGGTCAGCCCGGGAGTAGCCACACTGCCCGGAGGTAACGAGCGCAGGTGCTGGTCTCCTTGCCGACTCTCATCTCTGCACCCCTTCCTACGGATTTGTCTGGGGCCGCAATGAGTCCCTTAGTGCCACTGTGGCTGTCACGACGCGGACGCACATCGCGCTGCGAGGGAAGGCTGAGGCCGTCTAAACAAGCCCAGCCCGTTCTTTCCTTTCTGCCCATCGCCTAGGAAAGGGCTTCTGCATTCGCGCTCAACCCTGGCCCTCAAGGCCCTGCTCCAGCCAAGGCCCGGGGAGAAGGGCCCGGAGCGCTGGCCCAGCCCGGGGGAGAGCAGGGCACGCGCGCAGACTGAGGCTTCAGCTCCCTGCTTCAGCCCCACGTCGAACAGCCACTCCAGGCTTGCAGTCCTTGCATTTCAGGTTTCCTGCTTGTGATTTTCATTCTTCTCTTTCTTGCCACCCCTGCGGACTGTTACCTTCCAGACTTGGTTGCAAAATGCTCCTCTCTTTGGAGAAGGTGGGGCTGGTGAGGTGTGTGACCTGTGACCTCTGAGCAGGGCCCACAAGGGACTTGCAAAATGAGCGCAAGACTCAGCCCAGCCAGTGCCTGGGAGTGAGTCTGGGAAATTTAGGAACCTCTGGAATTATGGTGTGCTTCCCGTCACTGTTGGAGTTGTTCCTGCTGCCTCGGAGGGTCACTGAGGGTCCCTGAGGCAGGGACGGTTGCTGCTTTCAGGGTAAGGGTCCAGCCCAGCCACTATCTCAGAGGCCAGACTAAGTCACAGGTCACCTGTCACTGCATCCACTGCTCCCACTCTTGTTTCCCTGAAAGCAGCCCGCCTGCCCCTGGGCCAGGACCACTGTGAGCTCAGACACGCTCTATGGCACGGATACATGACACAGGGAGGGCACAGCTGCACTTCCCATCCAAAAACTGATACTTTTTGTTTGTTTGGGGACATACTGGGTGGCTCAGGGGACCATACATGGTACCAGAGGTCAAAACATCATCTGCCCTGTGTAGAGCAAAAACACTATCCAGTGCACCCTCTCTCTGTTATCCTGCATGGTCCCATTTTGGGAAAATTTCCTTTTTCTTTTTCTTATTTTTTTTTCATTTTGGGTCACATGCTCAGGGTTTATTCCTGGTTCTCCACTCAGGAATTATTCCTGGTGATGCACACGTGGCCATATTGAATGCCGGGGATCAGACCCAGGTTGACTGCATGCAAGGCAAATGCCCTGCCCGCTGTACTATTGTTCAGCTCCTGGGAAGATTTTTTTTATAGGATTAATATGTGTTCTGTAACTGCTTGATAGAATTCACCACTAAACCCAACTGGACCTGGGATTAACATGGCTACACATTTTCTATTTATAAATTCAACTCAATAAAATTTAATAAGGATTTTCGGGTTTCCTTTTTCCCCCCATTTTGTTTTGTTTTGTTTAGCTTGTTCCAATCTCATTGATTTTAAAGAGTAATAGTAAAATCCTGACAGATTGTTGACTTAACAATAACATTGTTTCTTAAAAACACACAGTGTCAGCTGGGATGTAACCCAACAGTAAAATGCCTCTGAGACCAGCAGAACAATCATCGTACAAACAAAAAGCCCTACAAGAGACATAAGTAACCATGTACAGAGAAGTGATTAAAAGTTACTTAGATCAGTGGTTTTTAACCTCTGGTGGGCAGACCAATGCCATAAAAATTTCCTGCAAGTTTGAAAAAAAAGTTTTTACCATTAGCTGACAGTGCAGGTAGGAAAAGTTGGAAAACTGCTGACTTAGGTAACTTTGCAACATATAGAAAAAAAACTTATATAGGAAGGCACATAGAAAAATAATTTTTTAAAGCCTTAAGTTCTTGTTCTGTACGTGACATTGTTTGTGCCTCCTGAGCAGAGCTCAGGGGTTTGGAGGCCACTCCCTCGCCCTCGAACTGGGCCAGTGTGTGGAACAGAACATGGAGCCAGTGGCCAGTGCACTAGGCTGCAGAGCCGAGCACCAGCTGTCAGGTCCAGCATGCCGGGACGCCAGGTTCTCTATTTCTTCTTTGGTCAGGTGGTGATTAGTATGGTTCAAAGACTTTCTTCCTGAAATCTACAGGTGTTCAAACATTCTTTTAACCCTTTTGCATAAGATCTGTGATACCACTTCCACCATTTGTATGGGTGACAGCTTTATCAGATTTATTGATCTTACAAAAAAAAGTCTTTTGTCCTCTTACTGCCACTGCTGATCAAAGCAGGAAATCAGAGCCTCATGTCACTTCATTTGTCCTCCTTTTCTCAAGAATCTCCACCCTTCATTCATTGTCTACTTCAGAAATTTTCATTTAGTATCTCATGTTTTATTTTCTAGTCATTTCGAGTGGAAGGACAAATTCTGTAGACATATCCCTTCATGGGAAGAAGCTGAAACAGGGTACCTTAGACTAAAAGTAACAAAACCCTAATTCAGTACTACACTGTTTCTCAATCTTTTTCTTTTCTTTTCTTTTGCTTTTTGGGTCACACCCGGCAATGCACAGAGGTTACTCCTGGCTCTTCACTTAGGAATTACTCCTGGCGGTGCTCGGGGGACCATATGGGATGCTGGGAATCAAATCTTGGTCAGCAGCATGCAAGGCAAATGCCCTACCCGATGTGCTCCAGCCCCCTCAACCTTTTTCTGACTGTGGCTTTCTTCCTATGGTCCCCCTGTCCTACCAGTTGGACCCCAGTCTCGTGCTGTGGCCCCCAACTCACCTGTAGCCCCCTTGGGATCCCCTGGGAAATGCTGCCAAGTATGAAGTGTCTCTCCAGTTCCCACCCTTCTTGGAGTGGTCTCCACAGGTGGCCTGGACCAAGCTGGCAAAGGACTGTTTCTTTGAATATGGCACTTTTTGGTGTGTGTGTGGGGGGGGTCTCATTGCTGTTATTGTTGTTTGTTTTTGGTCCACACCTGGCAGTGTTCCGGGGTTCCTTCTGGCTCTTCACTCAGGGATAACTCCTGGTCCTGACAGTGCTCAGAGGACCACATGGGATGCCAGGGACCAAACCTGGGTCAGCCACGTGCAATGCAAATGCCCTCCCCATAGCCTCCTTCACATGACACTTCTTCTCACAGTAATACACTTTATTAGTGGTGTCTGGGATATATCTCAAAGGAGTGGGGGCCGGAGCAATAGCACAGTGGGCAGGGCATTTGCCTTGCACTCGGCCCACCCGGGTTCAATCCCCGGCATCCCATATGGTCCCCCAAGCACCGCCAGGAGTAATTCCTGAGTGCAAAGCCAGGAGTAATCCCTGGGCATCACTGGGTGTGACCCAAAAAGAAAAAAAAAAAGGAGTAGGACATGTGCTCGGCATGTATGAGGCCCCACATTTGATCCCCAGCACCAAATGGCACCCTGGGGCCCCTGGAGGCATGACAGTGCTGCCGCCGCCATGTCCCCAACACTGAGCTGTCTGGCTATATTCACCTGCTGGGTGAGTATCGCAGGGAGTGGCATAGGGTAGGTACAGCTCCGACTTAAGGAAATAAATCGTCAATAGCTACTGTTTGAGTGTCAGAGCTAGTACAGCAGGAAGGATGTTTGCCTTGTAGGTGGCTGACCTGGTTTCAAAGTCCCTGCACCCTACAGGGTCGCTTGAGCCCTGCCAGGAATGATCCCTGAGTGCAGAGGCAGGAGTAAGTTATGAGCACCATAGGTGTGGCCAAAAACAAACAATAAAATCATTACTGCCCCTCAGTTGCATAGAAATCAGCGTTTCGGGGCTGTCACCTTTCTCTCAGGATGTGTGGTCATGGCACTGCTGCTCAGACAGAAGCTTGGACAATGTGGCTGTTGTAGTCAGAAAATTTTAGCTTTTGCCAGAAATAAAACTGAAACAAATTCCAAGTAAACCCTCAAGGCTATTTAACAGGCTGGTTTGTCACCAAGAGAATCCTCTCCCAACCCTGCCTGCTTTCACCAGCTCTCTCTACTCATGTTCCTTTTCTTTCTCACTTAAGTCTTTCTCCACAGCCACATCCTTCCCTTCCCTATGCTTTTCTTCTATGTAAATCCTTCTTCCTGAGACTGCTATGCCCCAGATGAGGGCTGGTCTGGACCCACTGCACTGTCACTTGGGTCCAAGCCAACCCAAGTTTGATTCCCTAGTACCACTTGTGGTCCCCAAAGCAATACCCAGATCTCCGGAAGCAACTTTACAGCGCTGATAAGTGTAGACCACCCCCCCACCAGTAAAAACAGACAAAAATTTTCTAATGCTTCGTATTTTTCTAATGCTGTGTATTGTCTGTGAACTTCCTAACTCTGGAAGATAAGACTCTAACTCCTGATGAATACACACATTTATGAGTACACACACACCACATCCCAATCTTCAGAGCTAGCACCTGTGATGAATATGACGCTCAATATTTACCTGCCAGAAACTGTTATTATTTATAGCTGAAGCATATGGTATCATTATGTTTTCTCTTTTGTGCAATTTTTGTTGATACTGAATTCAATGATTGCTCTATATGTTTTTGTCTTTTCTATTACTTTTCATCACCAACATATTTTAATGCTTTTCTGTTGCTTCTCATCACCAACATATTCTAAAATGCTCTAAGACGTTAGTGTTCTATGCATTTCACTTTTCCTGGAGGTGTTTCTATGTGGAGCATACTCGATGCAGTCTGGGTGGGTTCTAGTCTGTGTCCCATTTCCCTGGCCTGTCTTCACTGGTTCCCCACCACTGTCACTGTCACTGTCATCCCGTTGCTCATTGATTTGCTTGAGCGGGCATCAGTAACGTCTCCATCATGAGACTTGTTACTGTTTTGCTTTTTTTTTTTTTTTTTCCATATCGATTACACCATGGGTAGCTTGCCAGGCTCTGCAGTGCGGGCGAGATAGTCTCCATAGCTTGCTGGGCTCTCCGAGAGAGGCGAAGGAATCGAACCCGGGTTGGTCTCGTGCAAGGCAAATGCCCTACCCGCTGTGCTATCGCTCCAGTCCTCTGTGCTATCGCTCCAGCAAGATTGCATCGTAATCTTGGAGAATCTCCTTGCAGGGGGTGCTGAAATAAATTATTCTGTAAATAGTATGTTCAAGCTGCTTGTCTGAAAAATAGCTTTGTTCTACCCTCAAACATTTTTGGGGGGAACATACTCAGCTGGGCTCAGGGATCACTTCTGCCAGGACTTGAGAGACCATATGTTGTGTCAGGGACCAAACTTGGGTGGGTAGAATGCAAGGCAAGCACCATATCTGCTGTACTTTCTCTCTGGCCTCTCTAACCTCAAACTTAATTACTGCTTCATTTGCAAGTTCAGTTCCATGTAACATTATTTTCTTCAGAAATTTGCAATATAAATTTGTTAAGATTTTCGATGCTATTCTGATTGATTTCCAATCCCTTAAATCCTCTGATCATTGTCTTTTTCTTCATTAAATCTTTTACCCCCACCAGGTGGGAGGGGGGTGGAGGGCACTGGGCCATACTCAGCGGTGCTCAGGGCTTTCTCCTGACTCTGTGCTCAAGGATCACTTGTGGTGTGCTCGGGGGACTGTTGTATGGAATGCTGGGGATTGAACTCAGTCTGCCACAAGTAAGGCAAGCACCTACCTGCTGTACTACCGCTCTAACCCTCATGGAAATTTTTAAAGACTTTTTTTCTTACCCCCCAAATTCCTGTGAGGATGAGCCTTAGTGTGGCTCTTTTTGTTGTGCTGGTCTCTGGGGGACCCTTTCCATATGAGAGTGTGTCTTTTATATCTGGAAATTTCTTGAATTATTATTTTTTCTTTTTGGGTCACACCTGGCAATGGACAGGGGTTACTCCTGGCTCTGCACTCAGGAATCACCCCTGGAAGTGCTCAGGGGACCATATGGGATGCTGGAAATCGAACCCGGGTTGGCCGTGTGCAAGGCAAAAGCCCTACCCGCTGTGCTATTGATCCAGCCCCTTGAATTATTTCTTGAATAATTTCCTTGTCTTCATTTCGTCTGTTCTCTTTCCTGTAATTCTTATTTTTCAGATGTCAGACTTACAAATCTTCTAATTTTTCCCACTTTTATTTCTCACCATTTTCTTTTGTTCTCAGAGAAATCATATTTGTTTTCTATTTTTTGCAGCAATATTTAAGATTGTTTTCTTTGTTTCGTTTTGTTGTTTTTCAGGAACTCTTATTTCTCAGTGTGCTTTTATAGACCTATTTCCTTCATGCATGGATGCCATGTTATCTGCAGACTGATCAAGGTTTTATAATATAAACCAAGGTTTGATAGTTCAGGTAGGTAACATGGTTACAGCAGTGTTCGTGGTTACAGTGTCGATGAAGAAAACCATGGCCAGCATCTGCCCATGGCCTGCCACCGCTGCCTCTTTTCACCTCAATCAACCTCTTTATGATCTAACCCAGGCCTAGGGTTTGTCATTGGTAACCAAGTTTTGTTTTGTTTCGTTTTGCAGTCACACTCAGTGGTGCTCAGGGCATATTCTTGGCTCTGTGCTCAGGAATCACTCCTGGTGGGATTCCGGAGACCACATGGGGTCCCGGGGACTGAGTCCAAGTCAGCTATGTCTAAGGCAGTGCTTTACCTGGTGTACTATCTCTCCAGCCCCAGTCACCAAGTTCTTAATAATAACATTTTTCTCCATTCTGGCTTCTGCCTTTCTGTTTCTTTCTCCCCAGAGGTCACCTGAGCATGTGTGCTGTTGCTGCTCCTGGGAAGCTCCGTGGGGTGGGTGAGGGTTGCAGAGCCAACCCTGGGCTCAGTCAGCCCTCTTCCCTCAGTCTGGCCAAGTCCCCTCATCCCATTGGCATCCCCCGCTTCTCTCTGCTGCCACTTGAGTTTCCACTTTGCTTCCTGAGTTTGCTCCTTCAGCCTGATGGAGATCTACCTCTTCTCTTCCCCATCCAGGTGCAGCTGCTTCTAGACATCCCATCTGCTGCCCAGCTTCCTCCCCGCCCTTCCCCACCACCCAGCTCTGTGTTTCCTCTGCTACAGCAGGGTCTCCTCAAGGTCAAGATTGTGCCTCACCCTTCTCCATGCAGCCCCAGGCTCCATGCCAGGCACGGAGAACTGTGTGTGCATCTGATGTAGGGGAACATGTCCATGGGAAAGAAAAGCCTTGATGCCAAAGGAGACAGCCTTCCCAAGTTATCCAGCACAGAGAGGTGGTGTCACTTCACCTCGGTGCTTTATCTGTCAGGTGCTTTTTTGTAAGTGACTGAAGGAAACTGAGAGACTGTTTCCTTAGAAGTGTTCAGTCACCTGACTTTCCATGAAGTCCCTAGTTCCTGGGGGCTCACAGCAGTCTCTGAGATGTGAACAGTGTGGGAAGAGAGGTTTTAAGATGCACCTTAACAAATTCAGCATCGCTCATTTATGAAGTTTATTAATAATTTACTTTAAAAAAAATCTAGGTTGGTTTCTGCGTTGTTCTTTTGTCATCACATTTGACTGCCAAGATACTCTCTTGGCTGCAGGTAAAGGGTGCGTTGCAGCTAAAAAAAATGTTTGTGCCATTGCTGATATCTGATGTCCTCAACATAGCTCTTATAGATCTTAAGTCTTAGGGGAATTAAAAAGTGGTAAGGTCGCTGCTCCCCACCCAGACAAGATCCCAAGCAGCCACCCACGAATGGCTCCTCCACTCCTGAATGGCCATGATCCCAGAGGCACACAAACCAATTTCGGAACCCAGCGGCTTCTGGCAGAAATGCTTCTAGACTGTGAACTAAGCTATGGCTCCATGCTGCTCCGGACTTAATTACTAACATACCAGAAATCCAAAACCGTGCGGCTGCAATAGTGGCTGTGCGACATCATATGCTCTTCATTATCAGCAATAGAAAACAAATTATCAAATGATGACTTTTCGGCAGGTCTGATTGTTGGGGGAAAATTCCAAATAATAATAGTGGGTTTTCTGTCAAACCATTGAATGTAATCAAAGTAAAGAGAGAGTGAAAATCATCTACCACACAGGCAGGGTTGGGAGTGATATGGGGGGTGTACTGGGGTTCTTGATAGTGGAACATGTGCACTGGTGAAGGGATGGGTATTTGTTCATTGTATGACTGAGACTTAAACCTGAAAGCTTTATAACTATTCTCACGGTGATTCAATTAAAAAAAAAAAATGGTAAGGTGGTGGAACTGAGGCCAAACACAAGGTGGAACCCTGTGTGATCGATCGGGTGTCACCATGCACCTGTAGCCTCAGTGTCCCGACCGGGACCTCTGCCATAGGAAAGCGTGAGGGCCTAAGAACCAGTGCACGGGCAGAGGCGCTCGCCTGGCACAGGGCCAGTGCGCTTGGCTTTTTCACAGCCCTCTTGCTCGTCCCCACCTCCCTGCTCCCAAGGACAAGTGCCAGAGAGCGACTGCGTCGTGGCCCCGGGGACCCTGCGCTGCGGACAGCGGGGCCACAGCAGGAGCGAGCACCGTGCTGCCAGATCGTGCCTTTGGGCTAGCCTGGGCCTGAAGACGAGCTGGACACCCTCAGCCAGCCCGCCGGGACTGCAAGTCCCTCTGCAAAACCACGGGTCCGAGCTCGGTGCCTGGCCCGCCAGTAGGCAGCAGCCAACGGCGGACGCCCCGCGGTTTCCGAGGCAACGGGGAACGGGTCGCGGCCCGCGCCTGCGCAGTGCACCTCAGCGTGGCCCCGGAGCGGGGCTCCTCTGCGCGTGCGCTGGCCTGCGGGCGGAAGCGGAAGCGGAACCGGGCTGGAAGCGGAAGCTGGGCGGGGGCGGCGGTGACGGCGGCGCGGCCGGGCGGGCGCGGCTCCAGGTAGGACGCGCTCGGCTCCTGACTCGGACCCGCGCCCGGCGGGGCTGCAGTGTGGTCGGGGCGGCCACCCCGTCCCCGCGCCTCCACTGTCCACCCGACTGACCCGCGTCGCGGCCCCTGCGGCGGACACCGCGCTGCCCGGCCAGGCTCCGCGCCCCTGCACACCTCCCCGAGCCCCTGCACCCCTCCCCGCGCTCCCCGCCCTCTCCGCCTCTGCACCCCTTGCACCCCTCCCCGCCTTCCCCGCGCCCCTGCACTCCTCCACGCCATCCCCGTGCCCCTGAACTCCTCCCTGCCCTCCCTGCGCCCCTGCACCCCTGCACTCCTCCCCATCCCCTGCGTGCCATCCCCGGCCCTTCCCCGAGCCCCTGAGCGCCCTGCCCGCCTTCCCCTAGCTCCTACACCCCTCCCCGCCCTCCCCGAGCCCCTGAGCGCCCTCCTCGAGCCCCTGTACCCCTCCCTGCCCTCCTCGCCTTCCCCAAGCCCCTGCACCCCTTCCCGGCCCTTACCTGAGCCCCTGCACCCCTCTTCGTCCCACCCCGAGCCCCTGCTTGCCCTCCCCGGCCCTTCCCTAAGCACTTTCACGCATCCTTCCCTGCGCCCCCACACCCTTGCACCCCCTTTCCCTGCACCCCGCACCCTTGCGCGCCGAGCTCCTGCACCCTTTCCTCTGAGCGCCATTCTTCATTCTGCCGTCCTCTGTTTCTGCGCCCCTTCACAGCCCATCTGCACCCTGTCTCCACCAGCCCCACTGTGCCCCCTGCTGCTCTTGGAGGCGCTCCAACCAGGAAAACCCTTTTGTGTGTGGAAATGTCAGGGTCTGTGGTTTTGTTTCGTTATTTTCTAGTTCGGGGCCACACCCGGTGGTGCTCAGAGCTTGCCGCTGGCTCTGTGCCCGGGGATCATGCCAGGACTGTGGGAGGGGCCATCCGTGGCGCCAGGCATCAAACCCAGGTCAAGCGTGTGCTTTCTCTCGCCTGGAGATGGCTGTTTTAGGGTTTTGGTCAGTCCATCCCTGCCCCTCGTCCTGTGCAGCTGTCATTCTTGTGTCACATTTACTGTGACACACACAGGAGTCAGGCCTCAACCTCTCTCACAGCCAGGGGACAGCAGAAGACCCAGGGCGAAATCTGTCTTTGGTTGGGGCCCATACCCAACAGTCTGAGAGCCCCACTGCCAGCCTGGGGCTTGGGGACTGTGTTGTGCCAGGGGTCCGGCCCAGGGTCACAGCCAGGAAGCACACAGCCTAGTAATGGGCTTTTTAGAGAGAGCAGCTCTTTACTGCAAAGCTGCTGCCATCGACTTCTGCCTTGGCGTTTGTGTTCCTCCAGGCTTGTCTGCTCTCCCTCACCCTCACCTCACCCCTGCCCCTTCACCTGTGTGTGCTCGTTCTTGAGACTTGGAGAGAAGATGTAAATGGTGGAACAGATGAAATTCTTCCTGTGCCCTGACTTTCGTTTGCTCTGTCAGGGAGGTATGCTACTGGGGAAAAAAAAAGGGTTTCAAAGATTTAAGACAGTGTGTGAATGCATTTCTGACTGTCATAGAAGTAACACATCATTTTCACAAGTAAATCAGTAGTGTACAGAGATGAGTCATTTACCTTCATTCACTTGAGACTGTTGCTGGACAGAACTGCCATCTCCTGAACACCCTTTTCCTTTATATAAAAATCACTCCGTAAAAACAGAGGAATCCAGCTCAGCTCCTGCCTCGGAGTGTCCTCTGCGACATGGCCCCAAGATGTCCTGCGTGCACGTCCCTCGCCTGTGTGCCCAGCAGCCGCGCTCCTGCCTTCAGCTGGAGCCTCACCAACTGCAGCATCATAAAGTCGTTTGCACTGTAAAGCCTTTTCGAACCAGGACAAGAGGAAAGGGATGAGTTTTCTCCGTAGTCGAGTTTGTCCACTAGGCATCAAAATACCCTAATTAGGAAAGAAAACTTTCTGAAACATTTCCTTGCCTTCTTTAATTTGGGGGTGGGGTAGGGGGGTTACAGGGGCTACCCCTGGCAGCTTGTCCTTGCAGGGCACCAGGTCTGCGTTGTGGTGCTTGCGGACATGCTGTGCTAAGGGCTGAACTCAGGACCCGCTTGGCAGGCCTGGGCTGGGCTGAGGCCTCGCCTGTTTCCGCTGTCTTCCCAGCTCTTCTCCCACTTCTCAACGACTGCTGGATGTGAAGTGAACCTCCCCAGTGGTATGGAGTCAACATTTGGACAGTGGCTGTTAGTTTGTAATGTAGTTAGTGTTGGACTTTTCCTGGCACAAATGGCTGTTTTCCTGATTTGGGCGGTTGTGTTTTCCCTGTGCCAAGTGCCAGCAGGTCTGGCCGCTGTCACTCAGCTTCCCGAGGGCCTTTTCTCCACGGGCCTGAGGGACTAACTGTGAGCCAGGGCTCTTCAGCATCTGTTTTGACTTCTTCCTCCCGCTACTGGAGACAGAAGGAATGAGGCACATCTTTCTGCAGGTGTGCGTGTTTTCCTCCTGTGCTGAGTAGCAGTGGCTCTCCCATTGTGAGGGGCCTTAAAGAGATGCCCAGAGTTAGCCAGAGCTTGTGGCATTCCCTATGCTTCAGTTAGGACCCCAAGGCCAGGCGCACCCTCAGCAGGGTGAGAGCTTGGCTGGGTTCTGCAGACGTTGGGTCCCAGCTCTGCTAGGCGCTACAGAGCAATTGAAAGGCATCAGGTCCCGGTGGGCTGTGGCTCAGTGAAAGGAACAGGGATCGGAGGCAGATGGGGACAAATCCCAGCTTCAGTGGGACTTGGGCAGGTGTTTTAATGGCCTGCACTGCTGGCTGCCGCCCAGCAGCCCACTCGCCCTGCCCCCTGGCTGGCAGAGCCGTGGAGTTGAACAAAACTGGGCCTGTGCCAGGGGCTGGAGCAGTGTCTGCTCTTGGCTTCTAGACTTTTGGGTCAGCTGCACATACACAGAGTGTGCTTGGAGGCACTTTGGCCTATGTGACACCCCAGACTGAGCCTTTCCCTCCTTCTGGATGCATGTCTTGGTCAGGGACTTCGTCCAGATCATCGCTGTGTCCACATCTACCAGCCCCTGGTTGCAGCAGAGCAAATACTAGTTGGATATTTCTGAGCAAATACGGAGGTTTAGATCTGAGGCCTGGAGTTCAAAGGTTTTTCCTGTCCCTCTTTGTCTCTTGTGGAGGGGAGTATCACCGCATCCCTGCAGGGGTCCTGAGAAGGCCCTGGACCCTCTGCGTGATGCATGCATTTCTCCCCGTGGCTTTTGGCTCTGTCCCCTTCCTGTGCTCTGGGATGCAGTGGCCGCAGAAAGCCTTGGGGCCTGAGTGCCGCGTGTCTGGCCACCATCCCTGAGCAGTGGCTCCCCCAACCCCCAATTTTTCATGTTTAAAGAATGTATGACAGTTAAGTTGTAGCTTAAACTGATAAATAGAACCGATCCTATATACCTTAATAATTCTAAGAAGCATGCCTTTGGGGTTTTAAAAGCCACCCCTTCCTGTTCTTCCTCAGACCCCCTCCTCCACCCAGACAAGCTCTTGACTACCGGGACCTCCACTCGGGGTTGATGTTTCTGCTGGATGTGCCCTGCGCTCGTACACCCCTTTCTCTTCTACAGCTATGCCCACGTGACTGTTGGTCATCGAATGACTCTTCCTTTCGTAGAGGTAGAGGGTCAGGGCCTCTATCCTGGTTGTAGCTCTGTGTCTTCTGCGGTGAATGACATAGAAGTTCCTTACTAAATAGGTAAACTATTTCAAATAGAATTCCTTGGGATTGTAGAAGTAGTACAATGGTTAAGACACTTGCCTAGCATGTGGCCGACCTGCTTGATCCTGGGTCAGACATGGTCTCCTTAGCACATGTGGTTCCCCAAGCCCTGCCAGGAGTGATCCCCAAGCATAGAGCTGGGAGTAAGCCCCGAGCACAGAACCAGGAGTTATACCCAAGCACAGAACCAGGAGTGAGCCCCAAGCATAGAGCCGGAAGTGAGTCCTGAGCACAGAACCAGGAGTGAGCCCCGAGCATAGAGCCAGGAGTAAGCCCCAAGCACAGAACCAGGAGTGAGCCCCAAGCATAGAGCCAGGAGTGAGCCCCGAGCACAGAACCAGGAGTGATGCCCGAACATAGAGCCAGGAGTGAGCCCCGAGCACAGAACCAGGAGTGATGCCCGAACATAGAGCCAGGAGTGAGCCCCGAGCACAGAACCAGGAGTGAGCCCTGAGCATAGAGCCAGGAGTGAGCCCCGAGCACAGAACCAGGAGTGAGCCCTGAGCATAGAGCCAGGAGTGATTCCTGAGCACAGAACCAGGAGTGATCCCTGAGCACAGAACCAGGAGTGATGCCCGAACATAGAGCCGGGAGTGAGCTCCAAGCACAGAACCAGGAGTGAGCCCTGAGCATAGATCCAGGAGTGATTCCTGAGCACAGAACCAGGAGTGAGCCCTGAGCATAGAGCCAGGAGTGATTCCTGAGCACAGCGCCAGGAGTGATCCCTGAGCACAGAGCCAGTAGTGATGCCTGAACATAGAGCCAGGAGTGAGCCCTGAATATAGAGCCAGGAGTGAGCCCTGAGCACAGCGCCAGGAGTGAGCCCCGAGCACAGAACCAGGAGTGATGCCCGAACATAGAGCCAGGAGTGAGCCCTGAACATAGAGCCAGGAGTGAGCCCTGAGCACAGCGCCAGGAGTGATCCCTGAGCACAGAGCCAGTAGTGATGCCTGAACATAGAGCCAGGAGTGAGCCCTGAGCACAGAGCCAGTAGTGATGCCTGAACATAGAGCCAGGAGTGATCCCTGAACATAGAGCCAGGAATGAGGCACGAGCACAGAACCAGGAGTGAGTCCTGAGCATAGAGCTGGGAGTGAGCTCCAAGCACAGAGCGAGGAGTGATCCCTGAGCACAGAGCCAGAAGTGAGCCTCGAGCACAGAGCCAGGAATCAGCCCCGAGCACAGAGCCGGGAGTGATCCCCGAGCACAGAGCCAGGAGTGAGGCACGAGCACAGCTGGGTGTGGTCCAAAAAACAAATAAATTACTTGGTATTGTTGAAGAAAACAGTGTCAGTGGGCTGCTACTGCATATGGACAGCCCTGTTTGCACAAACTTCACCTGCCTGGGGCCTGGGGTGTGGTTCACTGGCAGGAGTGCCCCCTTGGCTTCAGGGAGCTGTAGGTCTCGTCCCTGCCAGGCACCGCTGGGCATGGCCTGAATAAAACAACAGTGAAAGAATTTCGATGGTTACCAGAATGTACATTTTGTTTGACTTGCACCTGGGGGTCCAAGGGTTGCCCCAGGGAAGAGTCTGGTGTTTCAGTGGTAGTACCGGGTGGGATTACTCTGTGATAGCTGCTCTGTGTGAGGCTAAGGAACGTGTCTGCACTGTGCCCCTTAGAATGATGCGAGGGTCTCGGGCCAGACAGCTCAGCCGGCTGAGCACATGCATTGTCATGGGAGACCTGGGTTTAATCCCCAGCACCACCAGCTATGACCCAGAAAACAAGATAAAAAAGGTGCTGTCAGAGAAGGTGATGATGAATTGGGATATGTTCATAATTAAGACTGTAGTGTCTTATAGAAAAGTCTTATAGACAAAGGAAGTTAGAATGGTCAGAAATGTGTTCTTTTGCGGCCTGGAGCAGTTGTAAAGCAGGCAGATGCTTGCCTTGCATATGGCTCTCCCGGGTTCAATCCCTGGCATCCCACGTGGTCCCCTGAGCCCCACATGAAATGATCCCTGAGCACAGAACCAGGAGTAACCCTTGAGCACTGCAAGGTATGGTGCTCAAACAAACAAACAAAAAATACTCTTGAAATGTTAGATGTATCACTATCTTTGGAAGGCGAGATTGCGAGTGGGCTTCCCTTACCCGTTTTGTGTTTTTTCTCTGATTTTTTTTTTTTTTGCAGAGAACATCATGACTTTGGGGGTGGGGTCTGTTGTATACTGGAGGTTGAGTGGGCGAACCCCTGAACTCTCCCTGGCCTCTTGGACATGACTTTATTATTATTTTTTTGTTTAATTTTTTGGTTTGGGACCACATTTGGCAATGCTCATGACTTACTCTTTGCTTCGAACTCAGGGATCACTCTTGGCGGGGCCTGGGGGCCACATGGAGAGCTGGAGATCAAGCCTGGGTTGACCAGGTGCAGTGCCAGTGCTTCCCTCCGTACTGCTGCTCCAGCCTGGACATGACTATTCTTTGAATCAGGAAAAGAGCTTATTCTCCGCAATAGTGTGGAGCAGATAGTAATGTCTTGGAGCTTTTAGCCCATGTTCTTCCTTCACTGTGTTGAAGGAGGACCTCTTAAGTTTCGCCTTTTTAGGCAGATTGGGGGTTGGGTGGGAAGGAAAGGTAATATGCCACCCAAGGGCCTGAGTGCTGGTGCTCCCCGCCTGAGGCTGTGTCTCCGTGGCTGACCCTGAGGCTTCTGTTGTGGGAGGTGTGTGTGGTGAGTTCTCACCCCTCCTGAACTCTGAGTGTCTCAGACCTGTTGGGAATCACGCTAGTAGGTGCCCCAGCAACTTCCTCTGGAGCCTTCCTGTGGCCGTTGGGCTGTAGGGAGAAGGCAGCCATCCCGGGAGGGAGATCCAGCCCTGCTCCTTGGAGGGTCTGTCTGCAGGGAGGCTGAGGGCTTCAGCCTACCTGCCCGCTACCTGAGGGGCTGGCATTCAACTTGGTCCCTTCTTTGTCCCCAGTTGGAACCTATAAACTTAATGGTTCCCAGTTTCTCTTACAATCTGCCCTTTGTTTTCCTGTTTGTTTTCACTCACAGATACTTCTTGGCCCTCCCAGGCCGGACCCCGTGGCTTGTGACTGCTGCTGGCAGACTATTTGGGCAGAAAGACTCCTGCCTCATCAGACACACACGGTGAGGGGCTTCAGGATAAGCTGCAGGTAGAGTGAGTGAAAATGTATGGACATTCTGACCCGCCTACAGGCCTGTGACTGTCTGTGCAATAAAACTCTGCACTACTCTAAGCAGTAAAAGGCTTAAAAAACAGGGAAAAAAATCAAAGAATGCTCATGCATATTTCATTTAAGCATTTCGTGTCACAGCAAACAATTCCCTTTTAGAGCTGCTCCCTGCTCTGAAAGTGCTGAAATGCTGCAGGTTCCCTCTTCCCCCACCAGTCACAAGTTCCTGAATCTTTGCCAAATCCACCCAAACTTTCCTTTGTAAATGTTGTAGAGTAACACTCCTGAGGTAATTTGTGATTTGGAATGTGAGAGCTTGATGGTATGAAGAACAGTGGAAACAGCACGTGTTTAGTTAAGGTGAACTCTCATTGTCGGGTGAGAAAGGAAGAAAACATTTGAATAAAATAAAACAGAGGCCCGGCCTGGCTTCTTATAAAATAAGGAGGAGAGTACTTCAAAAACACAGTGTTGACACTTGCAGTTTTAGACAGAAAATAAAGAAAACAAGTGCCTTTTCATCTGATTGCAAGTGCGGCACATGGCCTGACCTCTGGGTACCTGGTGGCCCAGGTACATGAATCTTCCTCAGTAGACCTTCATCAGTTCACGCATCACGGTGGGTACGGGAATGTTTTTGAAATTATTTCCTGTTGGTTGTTTCCTTTCAGGCCCCTGCTAGTGCTGCGTGATGGGTGTGAGAGGTCTGCAGGGGTTTGTGGGCAGCACGTGCCCACATATATGCACAGTGGTGAACTTCAGAGAGCTGGCAGAGCACCACCGGAGCAGGCACCCTGGCTGCCCCCCGACCATCGTGGTGGATGCCATGTGCTGTCTCCGGTACTGGTACACGCCTGAGTCCTGGGTCTGTGGTGGCCAGTGGAGAGAATACTACTCTGCCCTGCGGGAGTTTGTGAGGACCTTCACAGCTGTCGGCATCAAGCTGATATTCTTCTTTGATGGCATGGTAGAGCAAGATAAGAGAGAGGAATGGGTGAAGCGGAGACTCAAGAACAATAGGGAGATAGCTCGGATTTTCCATTACATCAGGTCACACAGGCAGCAGCCAGGCAGAAATATGTTCTTCATACCCTCGGGACTGGCCATATTCACACGGTTCGCTTTGAAGTCTCTGGGTCAGGAAACGCTTTGCTCGCTGCAGGAGGCCGACTATGAGGTGGCTTCCTACGGCCTCCAGAACAACTGCCTGGGCATTCTCGGGGAGGATACTGACTACTTGATCTATGACACCTGCCCCTACTTTTCCATCAGCGAGCTGTCCCTGGACACTCTGGAGACAGTCATGCTCTGCAGAGACAAGCTCTGTGAGAGCCTGGCCCTGCGCCGGACCGACCTTCCTCTGCTGGCCTGCTTGCTCGGCAATGACATCGTCCCTGAAGGCGTTTTCGAGAGCTTCCGTTACAAATGCCTGTCTTCCTACACGGCGGTCCGTGAGAACGTCGACCGCAGAGGCAGTGTCATCTTGGCTGTGGCAGACCACATCGCTCAAGTTCTTCGTCTGCACCAGGGAGAGAAAAAGCTAGAAGAGATGCTACCATTGGGACAGAACAAAGCTCTTTTTTATAAGGGACTGGCATCTTATCTTTTGCCGGGGCAGGAATCTCCATGGCTTTTCCAAAAATCCGAAGATGTGATAACTTTGAACAAAGAGGTAGTGCCCACGTACACACACCCTGAGTCCAGCAGGCAGGAAAGCTCTGAGGGCCACCAGCAAGAAGTGCCCGAATGCAGGCAGGGTTCCTTGGGAGCAGTTTTTGAACCCCAGCAAGAAGTTTCTCTGCCTGTGTACTCTGAATCCAAGCAAAAATCACCTTTAGATACAGAACCTGAGTTTGGGCTAGAAGCTGAAATGAAACATGAAGACCTTGTGAATATGGAGCCTGAGACCCAGCCCCAAGTCACCATGGTGTCAGACCCTGAAATCTTAATGGTATGTAGATGTGTCCACTCAGATCTACCACTGTCCCATTGTCATCGATTGCTCGAGCGGACACCAGTAACGTCTCCATTGTTAGACTTGTTACTGGTTTTGGCATGTCATATATGCCACGGGTAGCTTGCCAGGCTCTGCCATGTGGGCAGGATACTCTCGGTAGCTTGCCAGCTCTCAAATCTCCCATGACTGGAAATGTGTTCATAGATGTACTTGTCAGTGAGTAGCTCACTGCCTGCGGCTGTATGTGGTGGGGAGGGATCTGGGAGTCGGGTGAGGAAGTGTGGAACACATCGAGAAAGCAATTTTTAACCAGTCGTTGTGGGGTAAGGTGCGTCTCCAGAGAAGTTTTCAGTACAGGTGGAATTGGAGCCAACTCTGATGCAGTTCATTTTGAATTAGCTAATCGAGGGTGAGGCAGGAATCTGGTGTTCACTTTTGAATCTGGGTCACTGGGTGCAGAGTGGTAGAGGAGTTGGCTGGAGCTTGGGGTATAAAGAGAGAAACATTCGGAAAAGGTAGAGTGTAGGCAGCCTTGGAGACTGCTAAATGTTACACGAGGTTCTTGAACTTAATTCTGACATTCATATAGAACCTTTTACTTTTTTTTTTTTTTTTTTTTTATTGAATCACCAAGTGGAGGGTTACAAAGTTCTCAGGATTATGTCAGTTATACAATATTCAAACACTCTTCCCTTTACCAGTGCCCATCTTCCATCACCAACCCCCCCAGTATATCTGCCGCCACCTCCCACCTCCCTAGTCCCCACCCTTGTACGTGATAAGTTTCACTTCATTCGCGCTTATCTCGATTACATTCCATGTTTCAACACACAACTCACTACCGTTGCTGGGGTTTCCCCCCAAAAAGAAAAAGACAGTCCTATTGCCAATGAGGCATTTGATAGTTCTCCATTACTAAGAATATAGAGATATTAAGTCCTGCTGTTTGGGGGCTGGAGCGATAGCACAGCGGGTAGGGCGTTTGCCTTGCACGCGGCCGACCCGGGTTCAAATCCCAGCATCCCATATGGTCCCCTGAGCACGGCCAGGGGTGATTCCTGAGTGCAGAGCCAGGAATAACCCCTGTGCATCGCCAGGTGTGACCCAAAAAGCAAAAAAAAAAAAAAAAAAAAAAAAAAAAAGTCCTGCTGTTTGTTACATAACTTTTCTTTTTCCCCCTTGCCCCGCGCCACCGAGTTCACGCCTGTTTAGTAATCGCCACGCTGTCTGACAAAGGGAAAAAAAACCGAAGAGGATGGTTATTTCCCGTCATCAGCCGGCGTGGGGCTCTGGCTTAGTTGATAGTCTAGTAGAGTGTCTGCAAGCAGTTTCTGGAACCAAAGGTCTTGCGCTGATATCGGCTCCGGCTCGAGATACCACCAGCGTTCCGCTGGTCCATGTACCTAATTTTTCCCCTTATTTCCCATTCCCACGCCACCAGGTCTGTTTGCTTAATGGACATCACACTATGTTTGACACCACACCACGTTTCTTCCCGAGAAAGAAGGATATTTCTTCTCAGCCGGCGTGGGGATATAGCTTAGTTCAGTCAGAGAGATGGCTACCATTTTGATTGCCTTCAATATTTCAACAAAATACTTACTATTCTTGTTAGGATCACCCACAAAAGTCCGACCCATTAAGAAGGAACCATTACATATTGCTGATACTAAGATGACATTAGGTCGCGCGGCCGCAGTAGCTACTGCGGCCGCGCGGTTTTGGGTTTCTGTCTAAAGTCCAGGGAAAAAGTTGAAGGAGAGAGAGAGAGATTTCCGCACGGGGGACCTGGCGGAAACTCTCAAGTCACATACTGCAGGTTGCTGGTGGGCTGCTGGTGTCCCAAGCAGCTTCCTCCTCTTCGTCAGTCATTCTGGGGGTGCAGGCGCGGAGAAATGGGAAAGCCCACGTGGCTGCACTCTCTTTAAGTGTCCGATGTGGGCGGAGACCGGTACTTCCCCGCCCTCGATCCCCCGCCAGCCGCGCCGCGCGTTTGGGTGCGTCTCTCCGTTTTGTGCTCAGAGAAGTGGGGTAGATGCTGTGCTATGCCCCGGAGAAGTTGAGGGAAAGAGAAAGAGATTAAAGAAAAAAAAAAAAAAAAGAGAAACGCCGGTCCCCCGCTCGGGGGACCTGGCGGAAACTCTCAAGTCACATACTGCAGGTTGCTGGTGGGCTGCTGGTGTCCCAAGCAGCTTCCTCCTCTTCGTCAGTCATTCTGGGGGTGCGGGCGCAGAGAAATGGGGCAACCTTTTACTTTTTTTTTTAAATGGAGGGCTGCCAATTATCCATGTTGTATTTGGTTCTGTTGTAAGTGAATTCTGTATATTATCTCATTAACCCGCCTAACAGCCCCTTGAGACAGGCAGCATTTTTGCGTTGCTGATGAGATGGTCCAGGCAATTCACAGATCAGTTTGGAACCAAACTTCTGTCCCTCAGAGAACCCTTGTGGTGTCTGCATTGGAGACTGAGCGTTTAGCCAGCACCAGTGTAGGTACTCTCTGCCTTTCCTCGTCATCACTCACTCCAGGTCTGGTTCCTGTCTGCTTCCTGGGCCTGAGGCTGAGCTTCTGTGTGTGGGCGGCAGGACAGCGGCACACTCTGCATGGCCTCCTGAACAGCTCTCCTCATCCTCGGTCACACATTCCTGATCGTGGCACACCCCCCTTCCCTCAGAGCCCTTCTTTGGGTGGCAGAACCAGCTTCTCTTTCTCACCACAAACTCTGCGCTAACTTCTTGAGTATTCAGTGGGTCATTCCTTTGTCTTATATCTTTATTATTTAGTTTTGGGGGTCATATGCAGTGGTGCTCGGGGTTGCTCCTAGTGCCATAAATTTGCAGTGCCGAGGCCCAGACCAGAGTTGGCCAAATACTGCCCGGCACCTCATCACATTCCTCCGACACTCTTAGACCTTAGTTTGTTTTGTTTGGGGGCCACCCGGTGATGCTCAGGGCTGACTCCTGGCTCTGCCCTCAGGGATTAATCCTGGGGCTGCTCAGGAGACCCTATGGGATGCCAGGGACTGAACCCTGGTCGGCCACATGCAAGGCCAACGTCCTACCTGCTGTACTAATGCACCGGCCCTATCTTAGATCTTCAGTGTCTCTCTGTGGTGTGTTCCTGCACACACTTACATGGCTTTTCCTGTCTTGAAAGGCTTTCATCTCTTCCTCTGTCACATTGTAGCCAATCAGCTAACATTGATAGAAAATTGCAGTGGAAAAATAGAACCAGTGCTTTAAGAGTTACAGATGAAAAAGTATTAGTTATTCTACCTGGAAACATTTTTAAGTCTTTCATAGAGGAAATTATAGCTTGGAAATCTGGGAAAGGGTAGAATTGTGGGAAGTATTGCAGCTAAGTACTGCGTAGGACAAAGGCCCATTTAGAAGTATGTGAGGAGATTTAGTGCTTGGAGCTGGGAAATAGACAGGAGTGTAGAGAGTGGACCGATAGATCTTGATGGGCCTCACTGGGATCCCCAAGTGCCAGAACCCAATTCCATTCCAGGCCCCACGTGGCTCTGTGGTTGTCGTAACCGCCACTCACTGTTCCGGTCATCACCCCTTTGCTGTGACTTGCTGTGTCTAGGGTAAGTGGTATTGTCTGCACCCTTGGGTCCTCAGTGCCAGAGGGTTGTGTGTCTGCTTGAGGCCGGCCTGGTGCTCAGCCACCACGTCTGCCCTGCCTCTGCCTCTGCCGATGCAGTGTTCTTGGGGACCCCCGATAATTCACAACCCCATTCTAGCTCCTCCTTTCCTCCCAGCCCCTCCTTAGCCTCTGTCTCTGTGACTGAGTGTCTGTCTTCTCTGGGCCGCACCTGGTCTGCAAGGCCTCTTGCGTAGGGCTGTGCTTAGCACAGCAGCCACCGTCAGCGGGTCCTTGGGGTGGGAAGCAGGGTTGCCCCTGAGTTCTTTGCAAGGGTAGTTCTGCACTTGAGAGGGTTAGGGTGGAAGTTTTGTGCTCATTGAGGAAGTGTTGAGTGTCCTTAGCAAGGCTGTGAGCATGTGTTTGTTTCTGGGCTGAATGAAATAGCTGTTGTAGTTCTTTCTTTCCAGCTAGAAAGGCAGAACGACGGCCGGAGTTAGGAGAATGCAGTGGGAAGAGACAGAAGCAGTTTCTGGAAGTGTCTGGAAGTGAGACACTGACTCTTGTCTGGAGCTGACGCCCTGTCCTGCATCTCCAGGGGCGGGTGTTGTCTTAGCTGGGAAGAAAGGACAGGGCCATCACCCTCTGACACACAGAGCACCCCAATCTCCGAGTCCTGCTATGTGTGGCTGAGATACTCTCCACGTAGAAGACTATGTGCAGTGGACTATGAAAAGGGTGACCTGGGCTGAGGAGAGGCTGGCACCACACGTGCCCCTTCCAGCCCCCAGGAGATACCCTGAGATTAAGGGGGGATGAGGAGGAAAGAACCCCTCGTGGGCTGCTCTGTGGTTTTAGGGTCATTGTCTGGAGGGAGGGAGAGCAGCTGAGGTGTGGTCTGCTCTCCGGGAAGCCTAGACAGGCAGGGCAGGGCCAAGAGTCCCTGGTGCTAGGGCAGAAGTGCCGTGGGGAAGCAGTGCACACTCCCTGCCCTTCCTGGGCTCTCTGCCTGAACTCTTGGAAAGCAGTTTTGAGTTTAATCATCCCAGACTTTTCCCTTCCCATGTTTCTGCAATTCCTTTCAGCTCTGTCTGATAAGTGACCAGACTTCAGTCAAGGCTGGTGTCACCCCTGGGCATGGCTGCCCTCAGAAAGACCCCGCTGCTGCCCTCCCTCCCAGCACAGCACCTGGGGGATGAGATTTGAGAAGTTGTGGGGTTCATATAGCGTTGTGAACTGAAGTAACACTTAATTTAGAATGTGTTTTGGATTTTTCAGATACAGAACACAGAAACGAGAGCAGTCAGTTGATGATACTGATGTACTTAAGGAATCAGGAGAATAAGCATGAGAACCTGTGTTTGCACAGGAAAGGGGATTGCACCTCAGGTTCTGTGCACTTGCCCAGACTGAAGATTTGCTAGTAGGGTACTTATGTAGATTAATTTGTCAAGATGCCAATCTTTTGAAATTAAAAAATGAGAAATGGAAGAGGAAATAGGAAAACAAATTGGAGCACTTCTTTAAAAATCATGAAGTACACGACGATTCCTGATATATCAGGACACTCAGAGAAATCGTCACTACAGATTTTACTATGTTTTTAGTTAGGCTCCATGATTCACAGTTGCTCATGATAGGGTTTCAGGCATACAGAGTTCTAACACCAGTCCCCCCACTAGTGTAAACTTTCTCTACCAAAGCCCCCAGGTTCCCTCCTTCCCCCAGCCTTCCTCTCAAAAGGCACACTTAAAAAAATGGGAGGGAGGGGCTGGAGCGATAGCACAGCGGGTAGGGCGTTTGCCTTGCACGCGGCCGACCCGGGTTCTAATCCCAGCATCCCATATGGTCCCCTGAGCACCGCCAGGGGTAATTCCTGAGTGAAGAGCCAGGAGTAACCCCTGTGCATCGCCGGGTGTGACCCAAAAACCCAAAAAAAAAAAAAAAAAAAAAAATGGGAGGGAGGGGACCACACCTGGCAATGCTCAGGGTTATTCCTGGCTCTGTATCTTGTGGCTCTGCTCAGGGGATGTGGGATGCTGGGGATTGAACCCGGGTTCAAGGCAAGCCCCCAACCCCTCTGCTGTTTCCCAGAAAACACATTTTTAAGTTGCTCTAGTTTTGATCTCACAGCTGTTGGCGCTGTGGATTAAGTACATACCCATGCACTCAAGGCTCCTGCCCCTGCCCTGTGTACTCTCTGCCTCGTTCTCCCTCCTCGATTTCTCTCCTTCCCTGTCCTCATTTCTGGCTTTGGTTTGTTTTTCTTTTTTCTTTTTGGGCCACACCTCACAGTGCTCAGGGGTTACTCCTGAGCACTCAGGAATTACTCCTGGTGCTGCACTCTGGAATCACTCTTGGCAGTGCCAGGGGAACCATATGGGGTACTGAGAATCAAGCATGGATTGGCCACATGCTAGGCAAGGCCCTGCCTGCTGTGTTATCACTCCAGCCCGTGTCCTTCTCATTTCTGTTACCTAGAGCCAGGAAAGTCTCGGTCTCCCCTCTTTGATACCTTGCGGTTCCCTCCTGTTATTCCATACACCACAGATAGGTGAGAGCTCTCTCTGTTGGCCCCTCCAGGTTCTTCACGTACTGTGATACCCAGTTTCACCCAGGCTGCAGTGATTCTCATGATTTTATCAGTTCTGGCAGCTATATTGTATTCCATTGTGTATACATAACACACTTTCTTATCCACTCCTCTGTCATGGACACCTGGGTTGATCCCATGTCCTAGCTGCTGTGCTAAGTGCTGCAGTGAATAATGGGGTGCATGTGACCTTTTGAATGAATGCATCTGTCTTAGGGAGCACGTGGTCTTTGTTGGTTCGTATCCAGTAATAATCTTTTTTTTTTTTTTTGCTTTTTGGGTGACACCCGGCGATGCACAGGGGTTACTCCTGGCTCTTCACTCAGAAATTACTCCTGGCAGTGTTCAGGGGACCATATGGGATGCTGGGAATCGAACCCAGATCGGCCGCATGCAAGGAAAATGCCCTACCTGCTGTGCTATCGCTCCAGCCCCCGTATCCAGTAATAATCTTAAAACCCTTTTAAAGTTTTTCTAATGTTGAAGCCACAAGTCTTGCCTTGGAAATAGGCATTTGTCAGGTATCTGGCGTAAAGTAATTAACACTGCTTTCCATGTATTGACTCCATGTACTAATAGGTCTGTTAATTTGGCACTTGCTTAAGACTTTTATATATGAAGGAACTGGGAAGCATAGATTAAGATTCAAGCCTAGAAATGAATTAGCATGAATAGGACAACTGACCTATGTTTATTTTTTATTTATTTATGTCTTTTTGCTTTTTGGGTCACACCCAGTGATACTCAGGGGTCACTCCTGGCTCTGCACTCAGGAATTACCCCTGTCCATGCTCAGGGGACCATATGGGATTCTGGGAATCAAACCCGGGTCGGCCTCGTGCAAGGCAAACGCCCTACCCACTGTGCTATCACTCCAGCCCCTGACCTATGTTTAAATATGAAAAACTCTGATGCAATTTTTCATGCTTTGAATTACCCCAATAGTCATTTTGTTTGGGGTCCACACCCAGCTCTTTGCCAGGGGGCTGCTCCTGGCAGTGCCAGAGATTGACCCTGCCCTCAGCTTCTAGCATCTTCCAGCCCCTAATACAACATTTCAAATGCCTTTAGTGATAGACTCTTTGGATTTACATTTTCAGGAATAACTAGATGAATTTATTCCTTTACAAATGAAAGTACTCATCATAGGAAGGTAAGTTCTATGTAGGTTGGGGCAGGAGAGATAGTACAGTGGGTAAATCAGGTTCAATCCCCAGTACCACAATCCCCAGTACCTGAGCCCTGCCGGGAGTGATCCCTGAGTACGGAGCCAGGGGTAAGTTCTGAGCACAGCTGGGTGTAGCCCCCAGATCCAAACTAGAAAAGACACTTTGGTTATTTGAGGCCTCTGATGGTAACTGGTTAATAAATAGACAAGAAAGTGGTGTTAACTTGAATTATGTATCTCATTATCTGCTGTGAGCAGCGGCTTGCCGACATTGCAAAACAAAGAGATGTGGGCTTGTGGGAAGTCACTGAACAAAGGCAGCAGCATCTGTAGACCAGGAGGAGTGTGCGGATTATTGGGGCCACAGATGAGGGGCCACAGTCTCTAGGCCAGTAGGGGCCGCAGTCTGGACACCAGTAGGGCCACAGATGAGGGGCTGCAGTCTGGGTACCAGTAAGGGCCACAGATGAGGGGCTGCAGTCTGGGTACCAGTAGGGCCACAGATGAGGGGCCGCAGTCTGGACACCAGTAGGGCCACAGATGAGGGGCTGCAGTCTGGACACCAGTAGGGCCACAGATGAGGGGCCGCAGTCTGGACACCAGTAGGGCCACAGATGAGGGGCTGCAGTCTGGGTACCAGTAGGGCCACAGATGAGGGGCCGCAGTCTGGACACCAGTAGGGCCACAGATGAGGGGCTGCAGTCTGGGTACCAGTAGGGCCACAGATGAGGGGCTGCAGTCTGGGTACCAGTAGGGCCACAGATGAGGGCCACTGCTATGGACCGGAGTCTGTGGAGCCATGGTAGTCATTGGGAAAGGGAGAAAAGAACTTACGGGGAAGGAGGCCTGATTGGTGGCCCTCGGGAGAAAAGGGCCCTGTGGACAGGACTGTGGAGCACTGGGAGCAGAGGCAGGAGGTGCTGAGCTCCCCGAGTTCCTGGCACGGGTGGAGGTGTGGTTTGGGGGTGGGGCTACTGTGCTGGAGGCGAGGTGAGGTTCAGGTGGCCGAAGACCGTGAGGTCTTCTTGGGAAGCGGCGTGGGGAAGTCTGTGTCAGTGTTCGAGGAGGGTAGATTTGGGGTGTCAGTGATGCGGAGAGCGAGCTGGAGCAAACAGCAGGCAGGCCAAGTGGGAGCACGGCTGCTCTCGGAGCTGAGGCGTGCAGTTCTGTGAGGCAGTCGGAGGAGCCGCCAGTCCAGTCTGAGGGACAGCCTTCCCCTGGAGAGAGCGGTGGGCGGGGGTACGCAGCCCCGTTCCCTCGAGCACAGCCAAGTGATGGTGACTTCAGAGTCAGGACTCAGCCCTGCGTGCCGACAGACAAAGGCCAGCGGGGGACGGAGAGCCGCTGGCTCTGAAGGCTCCTGTTCCGTCTTCGGGGAGAGTGAGCTGTGCTTTCTCTTGAGCAGGTGGCCCGAGCCCGGCACGTGCAGGCGGAGAGCTACCTGGTGTACAGCGTCATGACCAGCGGAGAGGTCGAGTGCAGCAGCACCCTGGAGGACGCCCTGGACCAGGCGCTGCCCAGCCAGGCCTTCGTGTACCGCCCCGTGCGGCAGCGCGTGTACTCCCTGCTCCTGGGCCACAGCGTGGGTCAGTGCCCTTGTCTCCGCGCAGCCACCCCTGGGTGCTAGTACAGTTCTCTGCATGTTGGTGACCTTTTTTTCTGAAAAAGTTTTGAGATTTTTATCACCCTTTATGTTGACAATTTTCTCTGCTCCTCTTCTCTGTTTTCTGTTTTGGGGTCACTCAGAAGTAGGGTCACCCCCGACCCCTGCCTAACTGTCAGCTGCCTAGGTGCAGGCTGTCCCTTTACATTGGCCTATGCTTACTGACTTTGCTTTTAAAACCATGCTTGTTAACAAAGAGACTCTTTTGTTACTTTTGCTGTTGGGCCACAGCTGGCAGTGTTCAGGGCTCACTCCTGGGGCTGCCCTCAGGGATCACTCCTGGTGGTGCTTGGGGGACTTTATGTGGTGACAGGGATGGCACCTGGGCCATGCACATGCATGGCAAGTGCCTTACCCACTGAACTCTTTCTGGCCTGAGGATTTTTATTTTCCTGAGTAGGCTGTGCTTCAAGCCCCTAAAAACTAAACCTTCCAAATTAAAAAATGAATCCTCCCAAATTCCTTTTGTTGCCTAGAGAAACAAATTCCTCATGTGGGCCCCGTAGGCTTCTGTCCCTGAGCTCATCGCCGTCTGATTGGCGTTATATCCTTGGATGATCGTTTTGCGTGCCTTCGTCTGGGTACGGGACGAGTTGGTGGGGAGCGTTACAGCAGCCTTTCGCTGCTTTGGGCAGAGCAGTGGTGCGAGTGAGTTGGGTCTCCTTGGAGTATGTTCAGCCCAGTACCTTTTCAGGTATATTTGCATTTAACAAGGCATCCAGGTCTCGTGATCATTTCACACACTAGTGGGACCCACTCAGTGACAGTTGTCACAAGGCCAGATTTCTGGCAGGTGGGAGACCCTCTAAGTGAGACTTAAAATAACTGAGCTGAGTCCCTGAGCTGAGTCTGGTTCTCAAACCTGCACAGCTGTAGGTACCGCCGGTCCCAGCAGTGAAGCTCTAGGTCACAGACACTGAATCGGTATTTTGATGCTGAAGGCCCCTAACTATAGTGTATGGACAGTTGATATACAGGTGTTCCAGTTAACCACTGTACTTTCCTCTTAAGGAAGCACCGCCCCTTCCCTCTGTTGGTGCTGTTGTGGTACGGTATGGGACGGTGCACGCAGGGTTGTGGGGCCTCTCTCGCTTATTGGGGTTGTACTTCAGGCCGTGGTGCTCACGGGAGCCACAGTAGCTAAACTTAGAGGCCGTGGTACTCTCTCGAGCTGCAGGTGTGGCTCACAGGAGCTGTGGTCTTTGGTTGCTGTGCTGGCACACACCTAGCTGCCAAACAACCAAAGTTCATGAGCAGTGCAGGGATCTCAGCAGAACTGCCAGGGGAAAGAAGAGACAGAGACAGAGATAAAGAGACTGACAGAGACAGAGAGATAAAGAGAGACAGAGACTGAGACAGAGAGAGAGGAGAAAGAGAGCAAGAGAGACCAAGAGAGACCAAGAGAGGGATGGAGAGGCAGAGAGAGACAGAATTGGAGAGGCAGAGATGAAGCAATCAGCAGACTGAGACAGAGACAGAGACAGAGATAGATAGAGACAGAGATCAAGGGACAAAAAAAGACCAAGACATACTGAGACTGAGGTTGACAGAGAGAGATGGAGACAGAGAGACCAAGACGGAGACTGAGGCCGACAGAGATTGACTGAGAGAGACTAAGAGCTTCTCGTGAGCACCAAGAAACCAAGGGTCTTGGTTGTCTTGGAGCTCACAGTTGGTAGTGGGGCCCCTGGACACAGGAGGTGGCTTGGGAAGGGATAAGATGCCTTAGGGACATTCAGGGAAGACTGAAGACTCTTGTCCGTGTGGGAGCAGACACCTGGCTGGGACCCAGAGGAAAGGGGAACCTGCCCGCCCTGGGCAGGGGAGTGGGCTAGGCGGCCCCGTGTGCAGGTGGGCAGGCCGTGGCTCTGGGGCCAGAACGAAGCGGAGCTCAGTGTGACAGCTGGCTGTGCCCTGGGGAACTGAGTATAAGCAGGGCAGGGCCCGGGGAGTGGCACCCTGGACTTTGCCTGGCCTTCTCTCAGAGGGTCTCTTTAAAGCAGCAGAAACCCTAAATGAGGGGGGGAGACACAGAGACTAGGTCAGGAGCTTGACCTGAGCCTACACTGGGGGGGTGGCCAGTTTAGTCCAGGCCCCCTGGGAGAAGCAGGGCAGCCGGGGCACTTGCACTTGGCCTGCGGTGCTGGTGACTAGACAGGTACAGAGGGCTCCCACAGGGCTCCCTAGGGTCTTGGGGAGGGAGACTCCATGTTGACCAGACTGCCTGGGTCACCCGCCCTTCCCGCACCCCAGGAGCCATTGCTCCTGTTGGAACGAGTGACTCGGGTCACTGTGGTCTGGGGTCCGAGCTTGCTGCGCTCCTGGCTGAGCTGGTTGCCACCCTGTTGGACGTAACAGACCGTACCCCACGACAGAGTTTCTATGTCCACCCAGATGGCACTGATGTCTGCCCTACCGTCAAGGAGTGGTTTGTGTACGCTGGGAACCCCCTGCAGCAGCCGGACCTCGTCAGGCCACTGCAACTGAACATGCCAGGTAGGCTTTCCGTGCTGCCGCCCGTCTGCCCCCGGGTGGCCAGCCAGATGCCTCTGTGTGGAAGCCTGCTTTCTCAGCTCTTGATTTGCTCACAGCATGGCCCGCGGTGCCCGTGACATCACAGCAAGGCCTGCGGTGCCTGTGACATCACAGCAAGGCCTGCAGTGCCCGTGACTTCACAGCAAGGTCTGCAGTACCTGTCATGTCACCGCAAGGCCTGCAGTATCTGTGATGTCACAGCATGGCCTATGGTTCCTGTAATGTCACAGCAAGGTCTGCAGTACCTGTGATGTCACCGCAAGACCTGCGGTATCTGTGATGTCACAGCAAGGCCTATGGTGCCCGTGATGTCACAGAAAGACCTGCAGTGCTCATGATGTCACAGCATGTCCTGTGGTGCCTGTGATGTCAGACAAGGCCTACAGTACCCATGGTGTCACAGCAAGGCCTACAGTGCCTGTGATGTCACAGCAAGGCCTGCGGTGCTCATGATGCTGACCTCTTCCCTCAATCCTATTGCTCTTCTTACCTTTTCTAAATAACACTACTTCACAAAAACCAGCAGCAAAACCATTGCATTTCCAGAGCTGCACACGTGCTGGTCTTCATTTCCTGCCTGGTATAGGAGAATGTCTGATGCGGTCTTAAAGCAGCAGCAGAGTGACCGGGCTGTTAGCAGGGAGAGGGGTGGGGGCAGAGCTGGACTTTGCTCCTGTTCAGGGCTGGCGGCAGGGAGGGGGCGGGGGCGGGGGCGGGGCTCTGTGAAGGCCACTCCACTTCTGCTGGATCAGAAACTGCTGGGACATTTTGATGAGCTGGAAAGGGATGACCACGACAGATACTTGAACTGAGGAAAGAAGCTTTCTTTCCATGAGAGGTATCTTGAAACAAAATCTAAAGGGAAGGGAAGAAACTGGCCTAAGAGGTGGAATAAATCTTTCCATTGAGTTTTCAGTCTCTGGAAAAAAAAAAAAAGGAATCAGTTTAATCAACTTAATCAATGGCTGAATAACTAGCAATACTCCTACATTATTAAAAATAAAAAATCAAGGGGGGCTGGAGCGATAGCACAGCAGGTAGGGTGTTTGCCTTGCATGCAGCTGACCTGGGTTTGATGGACCCATATGGTCCCCTGAGCACCTCCAGGAGTAATTCCTGAGTGCAGAGCCAGGAGTGACCCCTGTGCATCGCCAAGTGTGACCTAAAAGGCAAAAAAAAAAAAAAAAAAACCAAGAATCTATTCTATGACTGTAAAGGATAGTGCTTACTGAGAGGCAGCTGTGCTCTCCCATTTATTTTTAGTGACTTTTTTTTTTAAGACACTTTCAGAATTTCTGACTTCATTTTTATACACAACATATCTTTTCGTGGTACAAGGAATCAAACATAGCCCTTTCCACATGCAAGTCAAGTCAGCGATTTTACCAGCAGCCCACATTCATGACCTGGCTCTTCATGACCTCAGGAGAATATTTGAGTTGTGAGCATTATTAATTTATTCTGTAGACCATAAAATGTGGTAATAAATGCCAGGGCCATATAGTTACCAGAGGCTTTCTGGGCCTTACAGAAGCATCCCATTGTGACACCTCAGACTGCACGTCAGTCGGTGCTTCCTGTGACACCTCAGACAGCACATAAGGCAGTACTCTGCTTCCTGGGACACCTCAGACAGCACATCAGGCGGTACTCTGCTTCCCATGACACCTCAGACTGCACATCAGGCAGTACTCTGCTTCCGGTGACACCTCAGACAGCACATCAGGCGGTACTCTGCTTCCAGGGACACCTCAGACTGCCTCTCAGTCGGTGCTCTGCTTCCGGTGACACCTCAGACTGCACGTCAGTCGGTGCTCTGCTTCCAGTGACACCTCAGACTGCACGTCAGTCGGTGCTCTGCTTCCCGTGACACCTCAGACTGCCTCTCAGTCGGTGCTCTGCTTCCAGTCTGCTCCCTGTCCCTGTGTTTCCCTCCCGTCCAGCCACCGCATATGACCTGCAGCCTGTGGTCTGTCTGGAAATGGATCCTGAGCTGTTACTTGTGGATGATTTAGGCTAGACTCTCAAGTTAATGCTTATGTTAGAATGATACAAAATGCAGGATTTTAAGACAAGAAAAGACTCTAAATGATTTCTGCACCAAAAGGGTGGTGGACCATGCAGTTTCTTCTGTCCTGTTGGATGAGCCTTTGCCTCATCAGGACAGGGAAACCTGAGCTGCAGATGCAAAATCTGCAGCTGCCTGAGAGACCAGCAGAGAGCTCATTAGGGGAGCACCAGCCTGAGACTCCACATCTACTCTTGTTCTCCTGCCACAGCCTCAGTTGAGTGTGAGCAAGAACGCTGATTCCAGGGCACCTCAGGGACTGAGGGCTGCGCCATTGGTTTTTTTTTTTTTAAGTGAGTATCTGTGAGATAGTCCATTATAAGCTGTTCACGATTGGGTTTCAGTCGTACAGTGATCCAGCACCCATTACTCCACCAGTGTACATTTCCTACCACCAATGTCCCCCTTTTTTCTCCCACCATCCCCCAGCACTGCCCCCCCCCAATACACACACACACATACACACACCACCACCACCCAGCCTGCCTCTATGGCACTTTTCTTTTTTCTCTCTCTCTCTCCTTTTGTGCATTATGGTTGGCAGCACAGGTACTAAGACGTCATTATCTTTTTCAGGTAGTTCAGTATTTTTATGGGGAAGGTAAGGTTAGAGTAGCTTTTTTAATTGGGGGCAGCTTTGCGGGTGGGGAAGGTAGCCCATCCCAACCCCAAGAAAGCCTGAAGATGTCAGTCACAAAATCCGCATACCCAAATTTTCAGCAGATTAATATCTCAGTGAGGTCTTTCCCAAGATGGTGGAGTCTGGCTAGGGGCATAGTGGTGATTTTGGATTGCTGGGAGCAAGCTGCTCCCAGGGGCTCTGCCTGGGTGGGCACCAGCTGACCCACCCCCTCTGATTTACCCAGATCTGCTTAACTTTGCACAGGTCTATGCTTAACTGCTGCTTTTGATCTCTTTTTGAGATTTATTTATGGGTCTCTGGAGCAGAGCCAGTAGTAGAGCTTGGTGGCACTGGAGTTGGTTCATGGGGGTGACAGCCAGTGCTTCCAGGAGTTGAGGGATGTGGGGGGTGATAGCCCATCCCAAACCCAAGAAAGCCTGGAGATTTCAGTCACAAAATTCCATATACAAAGAACTGCTGCTTAAAAGCCCATTTCCTCTAACAGTGGTGGAATTTAATGCTTGATTCCTTACTTGGTAGCAATAAGTACTGTAGCACTGTCACTGTCATCCCTTTGTTCATCGATTTGTTCGAGCGGGCACCAGTAACGTCTCCATCGTGAGAGTTGTTGTTACTGTTTTTGGCATATCGAATACTCCACAGGTAGTTTTCCAGGCTCTGCCATGCGGGTGAGATACTCTCAGTAGCTTGCTGGGCTGTCTGAGAAGGATGGAGGAATTGAACCTGGGTTGGCCACGAGCAAGGCTAAGGCCCTACCCACTGTGCTATTACTCCAGAGCCTGGCAAACTACCCATGGCGTGTTCGATGTGTCAAAAAGAGTAACTTGGCATAAGTCTCACAATGGAGACGTTACTGGTGCCTGCTTGAGCAAATCGATGAACAGCGGGTGGTCTTTTGATCATGACCCCACTGTAGCAATAAAACACATTTTAATTTTTTTTTTTTTTTTGCTTTTTGGGTCACACCCGGTGATGCACAGGGGTTATTTCTGGCTCATGCACTCAGGAATTACTCCTGGCGATGCTCAGGGGACCATATGGGGTGCTGGGAATCGAACCCGGGTCGGTCACATGCAAGGCAAATGCCCTACTCGCTGTGCTATTGCTCCAGCCCCTTAATTTTTAAAATTTTTTTTTGTTTGTTTTGTTTTGGGACCACACGCAGCTGTGCTCAGCCGTTACTCTTGTGTCTTGAGTTATTCCTGGCAGTGCTCAGGGAACCATATGGGATGCCGAAGATTGAACCTGGGTTGGCGTGTGCAAGGCAAATGCTCTACCTGCTGTCCTGTTGCTCCAGCTCCAGAAGCCACATATTTTTTGACAAAGTGAGAAAGTGGTAACAGAAAGGGACCACAAAAATCATAGCAAATTGCTATAAATTAGGAAGTGGGAGAATTAAAGAATGACCAGCAGGGGTACATAAAAATAAACATTCTTGGGTCTGGAGCGATAGCACGACGGGGAGGGCATTGTGTGACCTGGGTTCAATTCCCAGCATCCCATAGGGTCCCCCAGCACCGCCAGGAGTAATTCCTGAGTGCAGAGCCAGGAGTAACCCCTGTGCATCGTCGGGTGTGACCCAAAAAGCCAAAAAATAAAATAAAATAAACATTCTTACTGACATATTTTACTGGAGCGATAGCACAGCAGGTAGGGCAAACGCCTTACATGCTGCCAACTCACCGACCCGGGTTTGATTCCTCTGTTCCTCTCAGAGAGCCTGGCAAGCTGCCGAGAGTATCTCGCCCGCATGGCAGAGCCTGGCAAGCTACCTGTGGCGTATTCAAGATGCCAAAAACAGTAACAACAAGTCTCACAATGGAGATGTTACTGGTGCTCGCTCGAGCAAATTGATGAACAATGGGACGACAGTACTACTGCTGCTGGCATATTTTATTAAAGGAACACATTTCTATACATGGATCTCTGTTGTAGGATATATGCCTAACCTTCCTCACATGTGATCCATTTATAGTCATACATTCATACATTATTTTACATCCATATTCCGTATTTGTAATGTATCACATATATACATGGTATATTCATATGCATGCACACTCATGCAGTTACATCTGTGTACATATCAGATACACATAATATTCATATACATGCATATTCATATACATCACTTATATAGTACTTATACATTCATGTGTATATACATATGTATATAGAGCTGCATATATTCATAAGACATGCACACATTCATGATTACATTTATGATATATAGTTATATATAAATACTTATGCATTTGCACACAAAGACATTTGTTATATATATATAAAATACTCATATGCACATATTCACACATATTTATAATGTCATACACAGTCATCACTTAGTGTCCACAGGGGATTGTTTCTGAGTTCCCCTGAAGATGCCAGCATCCTCAATTGTTCAAGTCCCTTATGTAAAGACATACAGGAGGTAAGACTCTTGACTTGAGGCTGCTTTGACCCAACCTTGCTTCCAGGCCTCTATACCATGTTGCACTGAACATCATGAGGGTTCACTCCTTAGCACAAAGCTGAAAGCCCCTAGTACCACAGCCAGGGGGTGTGGCCTGCCCACACCCTAGTCCTGCCCTCCGTGTGTGTGTGTGTGTGTGTGTGTGTGTGTGTGTGTGTGTGTGTGTGTGTGAGAGAGAGAGAGACTGAACTCTTTTTTTTCTAATTAGGAGGAACACCCAGTTTGAAACGCTTGTGGCTGAACCAAGAGCCCGAAGTACAAGCCCAGCGCTTGGATGCTCTGCTGGCCTGTTTTGACCTATCATCCGCCAGAGAAGAGCTGCAGGAGGTGGAAGACCCCTTTAAAGCACTCTGCTGCCTCTTGACCTACCTGTTTGTGCAGGTAACCGTGGCTCTGGCTCAAGCCTTTGCAGTCACTCCCTGTCTTGCCCCCAAGAAGATGTGTTTCTCTGGGGCATGGCCGTGAACCAGTCCTTGGCAGCACCTTCCCGGCATCCTTTTCCTGCCCAGTGAGAGCATCATTCTCAGACTAAATGGTGGTTCCGTGTGTCCTAAATCAGAGTAACCCCAGCTGAGGGGGCAGAGTCCTTGAATTGAGGAACTTCGTGCTGTGATTTCCCAGTCTCTGACCACGACATGCCTCCTCGTCAGCCCTCCCTTGCCCAGTCCTGCTGGACCCAAACGTGAGTGTCCTGGGACACTGGCCTTCGCCTTCTGCTCACACCTCTTGCAGGTTAAAGAGGAGCAGCGCCAGCGCCTCGTCACGTTTTCATTCAGTGTGGCAGATAGTTTATATCTTGTTCGTCTTTTACTTCATTTTTATATGGAAATCAGGCAAACGAAAGATAAATCTTCTATATAGGTTTTCATATGCATACAGGATTTAAACCCACTTTTTCCCTGTGCCCTTGTTGCCATAAAAAAGATTATTTTGCTCTTGCCGTGACAGTGATTACAAGAAACCCTCTGCAGTCAAGTGTGTGCAGGCCATCGGGACTGTCACCCCTCCATGGCCTCTTATCTTCACTCTTTGTGCCTGTGTTGACACAATCAGTGTGAGCTTGTTTGCCTGGAATAGGACGTTCTTTTTCAGTTTTTGAGACTTGAATTCACTGCAGGTTGCTGATGCTTCGTGAAACTCACTTTGAGTGTGTGATCTCATCTCAGGAGCCTCCTACTGACTGCCTCTTTCTGAATGTCTTTGCAATTCTGCCCATTTGCAGCTCACTTTGGGTTTCCAGTTTATTAAGCAAGCCTTGGAGATTTGTTGTTTCATCTTCAAACTCACATGTACTGAGTTAACTTTGGCTTTTGCATTATTTTGTGTAGAATGTATTTTGCATAGGACCTAGCAAAGTGTAAGTTAAAGAATGATATTTAAGTGTAAAAATAAGTTTATTGCAACATACGCCCATATCTTTAATTTTGGTTTTTTGCCTCCCAGTAACTCTGGCTAAAGTTGAGCAGTGGGAAATGGGCAGTGGTAGGTGACCAAAAGTGTTTATTCTCCTATAAAATAAGTATTTCCTTCCCAGTCTGGCATGTTCACAGACTGACCGCACCGTAGTAGAGGAACACTCCTGGGACAGACATCGGGTGACTTTCTCACAGGAGAGGGTCGTATCCTGCCTACTGTATTATCTCTCCTGCTAGTGAGCGCAGGGAAACAGTGGTAATCAGTAAGGAAACAGGTCATCAGTCAGGCACGGGAAAGCAGCGGGGCAGAAGCAAGGACATGACAGTCAACAGTGGCAGAGCTAAGAGCGTACTAGGTGAGACACAACACTCAAAGGATGGCCTTCGCACAGGGTGACAGCAGCTGAGGGCAGAAATCTATGAACTCCAGAGGAGATGCAGGAACCCTCTAGAAAACAACAGAAGATGGACAAGTGAAAGAAATGGGCAGCAACCATTGAACGCTTGATGGGATGCCATCAAGAGGGACGGCATAAGAATCATCGGTGTCCCTGAGGAGGTGAAGGTGAATTTGATGGAGATCTGCAAATCAACTTCGCAGCCTTGAAATCAGTTTTGCAAGAAGCATTAAATGAGCTTCTCTAGCTTGCCACAAGAGTATTTGGGGACAAGGGCAGTTAGGATAAAGAAGGGATCAGTATGATAGTAATAGTTAGAAATGATCATTTTGGACAGGAACTGTGTTGAAAGCCTGATAACTTCTCAGTATCTGTATTGCAAATGATCAGGAGAGAGGAAGAGGGAGAGAGAGAGAGAGAGGGATAGGGAGGGAGAGCAAGGGAGAGGGAGCAAGAGAGGGAAAGAGAGAGAGGAGAGGTGCCTGCCATAGAGAGAGAGATTGGCCGGGGTGGGGAGTGCGGGGGTGGAACATCGTTGGTGGTGAATGTGCACTGGTGAAGGGACAGGTGTTCGAACATTGTATGATTGAAACCAGTCATGAACAGCTTTGTAATTGTGTATCTCATTGTGATTCAATTTAAAAAATTTAAAAATTAAACGAATCACTTTTCTGGAAGATAAGGCAAACTTCACAGTCACATAACTTCTAAATGATGACAATAAATTCCTTCATCTCAAGATCCTCAATGTCAGTGGCTTGAACTCAGCAATCAAGAGATATGGAGTGACAGAATGGATCAGAAAACTGAACCCACCTTTCTGCTGCCTCCAAAAGACATGTTTGAACAGTCAGGTAAACACAGGCTCAAAACATAAAGGCCGGAAAACAATCTTACAGTCAAAGAATGTTCCCCAGTGGGCCAGGGAGCCATACTTATATCGGACAGCATAGACTTCAGATACTCAGAGGCTGTAAGGGACAGGGATGATTGTTTCTTAATGACAGAGGAATCGCTGCATCTAGAACTCAGTCCTAGTCACCCATGCTCGCCAGGGTGCACCGTGGAAGAGTGAAGCTGTGACGGGCACCAAGGAAGGTGCTGGCACCAAGACAGCAGGAGGAGGAGGACTCGGTCAACCAAGCAAAACCAGCGTGAAGGAGGCAACGAGACAGGCCTGCAGACACATACGGCCTCTTCACCCAGCCGAGTCCACTTTCTCCTCCTGGGCACCTGGGCCGTCCAGGACAGACCACATGCTGTTCATGAAACCTGTCTCCATGAGACCAAGAAGACAGAAATTGTATCGACTACCCTCTCTGAACAGGATGCTTTGGAAATGGAAGGAAATCACAGCAACAGGGACAGAAAAACAATAAAGATTTTCTGAGTCAAAAAAATTATGGTTTTAGCCATTTTTTTTTTTAAAGAAAGAAACATAGGTAATAGCTAGTGGGAAGGCTGCATTTGGGGGCATTTCCTTAAGAGCAGACCTGGGTCCCTGCACTCACCTTCCTGCCTCTTACCCTCAGCAGGGACTGGGCTGCTGCCCACCGTGCTGCTGTGGATCTGTCTTTGGTGCTCCTTCCCGCCCCTCCCTTCCCTCCCCTGCCCTTCCTTCACTGCCCTCCCATCTCTCCCCTCCCCTGCCCCACACTCCCCTCCCCTTCCCTTTCCTTTCTTCCCTCCTCCCCTCCTCTCCCCTCCACTCCCCTCCTCTCCCCTCCCCTCCCCTGTTTCATTTGAGGTCCAGCAAGTCTCCCTCTGTGCCTCTCTCCTTGTCCCTCTCACCGTGAACCTTGACTCCACAGAGGATCAGAGGGCCTCCCTGTTAAGGGTCCTGGTGTCCTTTAAAATGGGCAGGTTGGGTGCTTGTCTGCCCCATCCGTGATCACCGCATCTCAGCTCTTTCTGGAAACTCCAGAATTGTCAGCTCTTGAGCTTCCAGAATTTGTGGCCGAACATGATGACCAGTACTGCTTTGACTTGGTGTTAGCATTCTGGAATGTTCGGACTCCCTAGAGTAAATTACTAGGAGTCCAGGCTCCCTGTCCAGCTGGTTGCTGGGCACAGTCTCCGTGCTTGGGCAGGGAGCAGAGGCCCCAGACACTCTGTAGAGCTAATGCTGTCCTCTCCTGCAGGTGGACACCCTGTGCATGGAGGACCTCCACACGTTCATTGCCCAAGCCCTGTGTCTCCAAGGGAAGCCCACCGTGCAGCTCATGGACTTGGAGGTACAGCCAAGAGCCCAGCCTCATCCTCATTTTGCTCTTTCTCCGGTTCTGGGTGGCTCTCCTCGGAACAGACCAAGAACCCTTCTTGGCCAGTCTGTTCCGTGTTGTAGTGTGTGTGTGTGTTTCACTGCTCTGACAGCCAAGAGTCCCCAGGGCGCAGGAGTGGTGGCCCTCGCCTCACTGGCCACAGCTCTCTGGCAGCAGCCCCTGGGCCCACAGCTGCTCTGTGGGACCCCAGGAACAGGCCGCTGAAAGTGTCCACTTGCCCTGCACTCTCCCAGACGGACACTGCTGGCAGGGTGGCTACCTGGTCTCTCCTGTGTCCATGAAGGCTTCATGCAGAACCAGATGATGGACAGAACTACCGTGGTGGTCGCTTCAGGCCTCACTGTCTCTGAGTTTTTCTTTGATTCAACCAAATGGCCTTTCCCTTCTCTGCTCTCCCCTATCTCCTCTGCGGGCCTCAGTTCCTCGTACAGTCTGTGTGAGTGTGTGTGTGTGTGTGTGTGTGTGTGTGTGTGTGTGTGTGTGTGTGTGTGTGTGTGTGTGAGAGTGCGTGATCATGTGCACTTGCAGGCCTCCTTTGTTCCCACATGCCCTCGATTCCTTGTATACTCTGTGTGTGCGTGCGTTTCATCTTTTGAATTTGTTCCTTGTTCCCAAATACCCATCTAGAAAATCAAGTTCCAAGCACGGTTCCAAGTTGTGGGGGTGCCAGGCCATGAACCTGTAGCACACAGATGTGCCCGGGCAGAGCCTGGTGTCTCCTTCACTAGCACGCCTCCTCAGGATGTGTCCTACCAGCAGATGACACCTGTGGGAGGGGGAAGCAGTGGTGTGAGGGCCTCGCCAGGAGAGAGGGCCTGACCAAGGCTGAGTCCTCACGCATACTGTCATCACTGTTTGATGGGCCTACCGGGAAGCAGTGGACGGGGGATCTATTTCTGGCCAAGGACCTGTGTGTGATTGGGCTCCCTCATCACCACCTGTCCCTCCTCGCTGTCTGTCCCTCCTCACTGTCCCCTCCTCACTGTCTGTCTCTCATCACTGTCAGTCCCTCCTCACTGTCTCTCCTCGCTGTCTGTCCCTCTTCACTGTCTGTTCTCTCCTCACTGTATGTCCCCTTCTCACTGTCTCCTACTGTCTCCTCCTCACTGTCTGGCCCTCCACACTGTCTGTCCCCTCCTCACTGTCTCCTCACTGTCTCCTCTTCACTGTCTGTCCCCTCCTCACTGTCTCCTACTCACTGTCTCCTCCTCACCGTCTGTCCTTCCTCACTGTCTCCTCCTCACTGTCTGTCCCCTCCTCACTGTCTCCTCCTGACTGTCTTCTCCTCACTGTCTCCTCTTCACTGTCTATCCCCTCCTCACTGTCTTCTCCTTACTGTCTCCTCCTCACCGTCTGGCCCTCCTCACTGTCTCCTCCTCACTGTCTCCTCCTCACCATCTGGCCCTCCTCACTGTCTCCTCCTCACTGTCTCCTCCTCCCGTCTGGCCCTCCTCACTGTCTCCTCCTGTCTGTCCTCTCCTCACTGTCTCCTCCTCATTGTCTCCTCTTCACTGTCTCCTCTTCACTGTCTGTCCCCTCCTCACTGTCCCCTCCTCACTGTCTCCTCCTCACTGTCTTCTCACTGTCTGGCCCTCCTCACTGTCTGTCTCTCTTCACTATCTGGCCCTCCTCACTGTCTGGCCCTCCTCACTATCTGGCCCTCCTCACTGTCTGGGCCTCCTCACTGTCTGTCTCTCTTCACTATCTGGTCCTCCTCACTGTCCGGCCCTCCTCACTGTCTGTCCCACGTTCACTGTCTGCGCCATCACTTTCTGCTTTTCTGTCACTTCCTTTGTACGTTGCTAGGCAGATGAGACCTGTGGAATGTACAGCCAGTGAAGCTGTTGTGCCACAGATATTTGTGTTTTATTTGAGCTCAAAGATTAGCAAATCAAATCTAGTGCCTAGAGCATGCAGCAACCCAATGATGACCCTGGACGTCCGTGGCAGCAAGGACAACCACCGCAATGGGTGGGAGAGAAGAGGGAAAAGTGCTTAAATTGGTGCCTTGTATCCGGCTACCCCACTCGAATCCCCAGCACACGTGGTCTCACAGCATTACTGGGTGCAGCCCTGGAAGGCTCCCGAGTGGTGGCCCTGGTGTTCCAGCAACATGTCCTTGAACCCAGGTTCTGCCTACCCCGCCGTAATCACCATGAGTAGTTACCAGGCTCCCAAGGCACTGTTTGGGAGGTCTGCTCCCTTCCCTTTCTCAACATGCTCAGTTGTTGTCTTGTTTTTGTTTGGGGGCCACATCTTCAAGTGCTCAGGGCTTACTACTCCTGACTCTGTGCTCAGGGATCACTCCTGCTGGGGTTCAGGGGAACTTATGCAATGCTCGGTAGGCCTCATGCCAGGCAGGCGCCCTTCCGGGTGTATGGTCACTTCCCTCAAGCATTTACCTCATGCCCCCAGCACTGTAAAAGAGAGGAGCCTATTCTGTGAGGATTTGCGGGGTGTCTTTGAGGTATGAGGGTCCCCCTGAGCCCAAAGGGGAGTGTGCCTGTCCAGGAAGGGCTGGGCAGGAGAGGCCTCTTCAGCTCTTGGGAACTGGGCTGAGTGAAGAGGCTTTGTTTTGGGGAGAAGCTGGCATAGTTTGGCATATTTCAAGGTCTTTACTACTGGAGGTTAGTTTGGGGGCTGCATGCAAGACTTTGGCCAACTCTGCATGGAATTATTTAAGGCACACTCCAGAGATTTCCATTTCCATTTCTACCCTTGGATAGTGCTCTGTGTCCTTTCTTGCTTGTTCTGATGATCCAAGGATCATCCCTCCCCAGGTGAAGCCTTAGATGCTGACCCCCTGCTTGGTACCGCCTTCCCTGGGCTTTCTGGTTTACCTGCATTCCATTAGGGACTTAGTGTATTCCCAGGTCAGGTTTATACTTTCCATTTAAAAATGTTCCCGGCACTCCTTCCTATGGATGGAGGGGGCTGTTTTTTCTTGGTGCCCTGGATATAGTCACCCTGATGTCAGTGACAGCAGTTGAGTGACACATTTAAACTTCGCTTGAACCTATAAAGACTCGACTGAATGAGAGTGAAATAATGACTTGTGATGGCATTAATAGTTGGCCTGGAGAGGCAGGCATGGGAAGGAGGCTTTCTGGAGGGGGTTTTACTAACAAGGAATGGTCCTAACTTGTGGGCATCACATTAAAGATTTTTGACAACTGTGTGTGTGTGTTTGTGTTGTGGTGTCAAGGATTGAGCACAGAGCCTCATATATAGTGGGTAGGACGTTTGCCTTGCACGCAGCCGACCCGGGTTCGATTCCTTCACTCCTCTCGGAGAGCCTGGCAAGCTACCGAGAGTATCCCACCTGCACAGCAGAGCCTGGCAAACTCCCCGTGGTGTATTCGATATGCCAAAAACAGTAACAAGTCTCACAGTAGAGACATTACTGGTGCCCACTCGAGCTAATCAATGAACAATGGGAGGACAGTACTACAGAGCTTGTGTAGACCCCTTTTAGGAACAGGAAAATCTGGGGTCCGTGTATGAGCTGAGATTTCTTTCAGAGCGAGAAATACAAGAGAAGAGGTAAGTAAGACCCTGGTATACAGGAGGGTCATGGGGCTCAGGTGCAAGGCAGGCAGACAGTTCTCTCTGGGCTCTGCTCTCCGGAGCTCTTTGTAGCAGACTCACAAAGACCATGAACTGTACTCTCTGAGGGACAGTGAGACCAGCACCTTGCCCTTGGTGGCCTCAGGGGCTCTCTGAGGATTATTTTGTGAAGTGATGCATGTCAAAACCAGGAAACTTGGTTACGAGAAAGCTGTAATGTGGGGAGGATCTCAGACACCCCATGCTCCCTCAGGGCTTTTGGACTGGACACTTGAGGCTTGTTTTTGCTTTCTGTTCACTAGTAAACCTTGACCCTTGTAGCTGTTCTCCTTCCCTGCTTGAGTTTCCACCTGCAGCAATCTCCAAAACTCAGTTGAGTTCACTGAGGGGTTCCAGGCGCCAAGAATAGTAGTTTTGTTTCATGTCTCATGTTCAAGCGCTGTCAGTTATCCCCAGTAAATGACTGTGTCAGTCTGAACACCAAACAGTAAACTGTTTGCTGTTAACAACTGAGGGAAAGCATGACCAAGCGTGTGCAGTCATCATGGTTGCATGAAGGAAGGGGAAGCCAACTGGAGACATTAGAAGGGCATAGGGATTAGCTGTACTAGATCTGTGGGGTTTTGTTTGGGGCCATACCCAGTGGTGCTAAGGGGTCTTTCCTGACAGTGCTTGGGGGACCATCTGGGGTGCCGGGGGTCTAACCCAAGTCAGCCACGTGCAGGACAAATGCCCTCCCTACTCTGCCATTGCCCCAGCTCCTGGGTTAAGGTCTGATGAGAGACTGATCAAGACAGAAGCCCAGCTTGAGCTCCTTCGTACCTGGAGTGTTCTCTGCAGTAGGAAGGAGCCACAGTTCGCCTGACTGAGGGGAAACGGCATCCCTGGATACCCCCTCAGGGGCTGCTGCAAACAGCTTGGCATGCCTGAAATTACCAGTTTAAAAACTGATAGCCGAATCCCTAAAAAGACATATGACCACATCTGTTACCAGTTGGTCACTCAGACTGCCCTTGGAGGACTAGGAGATGGCTCAACGGCTGGAGCTGCATGCTGGGCTTGAACCCTGGCACTGCAGGGATAGCCAAGGGTCTCCACTACCACTGGGTATTCCCCCATATGAGTAAGAACCCTGCAGCCGTTACAGGCATAGGATTACGGCTTTTAAACGCCCCTAAAATATTCCTCTAGCAGGCTAGTTGGCTTTGCCAGGTAATTGACTAACATTTAAAGAACTAAATCCAATTCTTCACAGTCGCTTCCATGACGTCAGAGATGGAAGACTTCCCACAAGGCTGGTGTGAGCCAATACTGAAACCAGGTTATTATAGAGCCAAAAACAAACCTCAGGGCTATATTCGTCCTCCATGAAACAAACCCAGCAGTTGCAACAAAGTACCAGCCAGTCCAGTCCTGTGCAGTGAAGAGAATTCTGTGCTGTGTGAAGCAGCACTCCTTTGATGATTGAGAATGCTAATAGGTTAACAGAGAGAAGTTGCACGATTCTATGGATGATTCAGAAAAAGCATTCGAGAGAATTCAGCATCCATCTGTGATAAAGTCCTCAGAAAGGGACCTTTTTTGTCCTAGAGACATTTGAAGAGCTGCACATGAGCACTGCACACAGCTTTTCTGGAGTCTAGTCACTGCTCCTGCTCAGGGCAGTGTGTTAGCCAGAAGGTACAAGGGCAAGAGGAATGACAGGCAAGCTGGTCACAGAGAGAGGGAGGAAGTGCACATAGATTGGCTTTCTACATAGAAAACGCCGGGTTTCAGCAGGTAGGACATTTGCCTTGCACGTGGCCAACACGGGTTCTATCCCCAGCATCCCATGTGGTCCCCTGAGCACTGCCAGGAGTAACTCCTGAGAGCAGAGCCAGGAGTAACCCCTGTGCATCGCCAGGTGTGACCCAAAAAAGCAAAAAAAAAAAAAAAACCAAAACCGGGTTTTCCCTAAAAGCTGACCTACAACAGTAAGAGTTCAGGGAGACAACAAACAGAACATCAGCCACATGTTTCTGTGCCAAGATTAAAGGCAGCACCACTGAAATGATGAATGGCCCTGCAAAAATAAGTATAGACGCAACAAACAAATAGAAAATTACAAAATACTGTTGGAAGATATTTTTTCAGAAAACCCAAAACTGAAAATTGGAGATGGATATGCATGCCCAGCAGTGGACACACTCCTGCGTCCTCTGGCTCTCCTCCAGCTGATGTGCAGGTCCTAGCAGAGTCCAGCAGGGATCTTCCAGGAAGGGTGCAGGGGAGACCGAAGCATCTGCGTAAGCATGAGAGACAGGAGCTACAGAGCCAGAGGCTGTGTTGGAGAGTCCTCTGGCCTGCACTGATCAAGGCGGCAGTGCTCTCAAGGTTTATGTGGTGATGTCCTCAGAATGCCACAGTGAAGGTGAGGACAGATGGTGGAGTTTAGGGTCGGGAAGGGAACAGACAGGCGGGAGGCGACTGCTGATGGAGAGCACAGGGACCCCGGGCACATTGTCCTGGAACATCGGTGCCTGCCTGCACCTGCGCACACACCAGTGAGTCCGACAGAAGTCGCTGCTGGTCGGCGTGCTGTGTCTGCGTGTTGCGTCGGCCCGTGTGCTGTGTCTGCGTGTTGCGTCGGCCCGTGTGCTGTGTCTGCGTGTCGCGTCGGCCCGTGTGCTGTGTCTGCGTGTCACGTCGGCCCGTGTGCTGTGTCTGCGTGTCTTGTCGGCTCCCCTGTGTTGTGTCTGTGTGTCGCGTCGGCCCCTGTGTGCTGTGTCTGCGTGTCGGCCCCTGTGTGCTGTGTCTGTGTGTCGTGTCGGCCCCTGTGTGCTGGGTGGCAGATCCCTTGGCACTTGGTAGGTTGTGCTGCAGGCTGTAGTACTGGCCCTGCGATCTACAAATTACAAGTGGTATGGGGGTTTCTCTCCAACGTTTTAAAAGGATTTTTTTTCCAAACAAGACTTTGGGGACTGGTGTGAGTCCTGACTTCTTCCTGGCTTTTTTAAAGAAAGATTTATTGACATGTCTTCACCTCAGCTGTACTCGAGACTTAATTGAAAGCCTCAATAAGCAGAAATAAAAGGGCAAAAGTTTTGAATGTCTAAATATGAGAAACAACCCTGGCCTCCTCAGCACAGACATGTGACACCCACAGGCTACTGGACCCTGGTCGAGGGTGTGTGGGTAGCTTATCATTATGACTTTTGGGGTTGGGGCTGACACGATGGTACAGTGGAGACGGTGTTGCCTTGCACACGGCCAACCCAGGTTCAGTCCCCAGCATGCCATATGGTCCCCTGAGCCCCATCAGGAGTGATACCTGAGTTCAGAGCCCGGAGTAAGCCCTGTACACCACTGGGTGTGATCCAACCATCACCGCTAAGAAGGAAGAACTGACTTCTGAGGGATTATGAAGCAAACCTTATCAGTTTCAGAACATCGACATCATCAGTCAGAACTAGGCAACTGGAGCAATAGCACAGCGGGTAAGGCGTTTGCCTTGCATGTGGCCAACCTGGGTTCGATTGTTCCATCCCTCTCGGAGAGCCAGCAAGCTATCAAGAGTATCCCACCCACATGGCAGAGCCTGGCAAGTTACCCATGGTGTATTCGATATGCCAAAAACAGTATCAAGGGGCCGGAGCGATAGCACAGCGGGTAGGGCGTTTGCCTTGCACGCGGCCGACCTGGGTTCGATCCCCGGCATCCCATATGGTCCCCCAAGCACTGCCAGGAGCAATTCCTGAGTGCAAAGCCAGGAGTAACACCTGAGCATCGCTGGGTGTGACCCAAAAAGCAAAAAAAAAAAAAAAAAAAACAGTATCAAGTCTCACAATGGAGACGTTCCTGGTGCCCTCTCAAGCAAATCGATGAACAACAGAACGACAGTGCTACAACAGTGCAGTGCTACAGGTGAACTAAAGATCAATGATAAAACAATTTAAAACGGTCATATGAAAGTTAAAGTCTGTTTCTAAAGAACTCTGGGATGAAGGTAGAAATCACAGTGAGTATTATAAGTCTTTTGAATAACAGCAAGAATATTCCATGTGTCTGTAGGATGAAGCTAAAAGCTGTTTTTTAGCACTGAATGTGCTATTTGGGAGGAGACTGGAATCAGATGTCTTCCAGGATTGACCAGGGTGCCAGGCACCTCCCCAAGGGACCAAATAACCCAACACAGATTGGGGCACCAAAAGAAGATAGAGTTCCAAGGATGTTTGGTGCTTTATTTTTCTCCTGAAAAGGGGGCTGTAAGTAAGTTTGAGACCCTCTGATTTAATCAGCTCTGTAAGTTAGGAAAGAAGAAATGGAACCCAAGGACTGATGGAGCCAGTAACCTCAGCAGCAGAAGAACAGAGATCACTAAGACAGAACAGTCCTCTCACATTTGGGCCAAAAAGCAGCATGAAAGGCCGAGAGAAAGTGCAGAGATATGTGGAAAAACAGTCCATGGTCAAAATGAGAAGAAACAGAATCGGATGGCAGCTGCTGGGGAATCCTGAGCCCCCAGACCTAACCTAACCAGGCACAGCAGGAGATGGAAACTCTGGGCCCATCTCTCACTGAAAATAAGGGGGATCTTCAGCACCAGCTTTGTGAGGAAAGTCTTTGGGCCGATCCAGCACCTGTTCTTGGTGAGGAACATGTAGTCTCCGAGCCAGAGAACCTTCTTCACTTGCTGGAGGTGCCCCTGGGTCTGCAGTGTGCATGGGTAAACCGTGGGCCCTACCTCCACCCGTGCGTTGAACACAAGTCCTGGCCAGAGAGAAGGCACGAGTGAACAGGAGTTGTAAGATTTGGAAAAAGGGCAAAAACCCTCGGCAGCAGCAGGTGACATGATTGTCATGTTTATGGAAAATCCAAGGGAGCCTCAGGGTTGAGAAGCAAATGTAGTCTGTAATTGTATTCTGAGAGTCACAAGTAAAATCTCCTTTTTAAGTCACCTGACAGCTAAGAAGAAACATGAGCTGTTTAGGAAATACCAAGAGATGTGTGGCTCTGCAGTGAAGGCCCCCATTTCCGAGGGGCCAGACTGGGAGTCATCTTGTTCAGGCTGGGGGAGGTGTCTGTTGCCCCAAACAGATTCTGCAGACCCAGTCACAGCCCAGCCTTCTGCAGCATCTCAGAAGGACCGCACAGTTACCTCAAACGACCTCGACAAGGGCAATAAGCTACTTGACTCGTTGAATCCAAATCCAGTGATCTTTTAAAATGTTTCATTAATGCACCATGATTTATAGTTATTCTTAGTTAAATTTCAGGCGTATCACATCCCAGCACAACTGCACTCCTAATGTCTCCAGGTGCCCTACCAGCCCTCCTGTTATTTTCTTGTTGGTCAGGTGACTGGTGCTGACCTCAGGTGCAGCAGGCAGTGGGGAGGGCCCCAGGGAGTCCTGGGGTGGGGTGGCATTAGCCTCGTGGCATCTGGTGCCCGTCAGATGGTTGCACAGGGACGGGAGGGAGGCACCTGTAAATGTGCTTTAAACAAAGCAATACAAGGGATGACCAGAAGGTTATTCCATACAGAAGCATCTTCCAGCTCAGAGAAACACAGCGTCTGTGTTTGTGCAAGCTGCACTTTTGCTCTCTGCGCTGAGCAGAGCAGTCATCGAGGCGTGCACTGGCTGCCTCGTCTCAGAGCTGTGGTCTCGGTGATGGGTCTCTACGATAACTGCCTGCTCCCTTCTTGAGGCAGCCTCACTTAGTCATTATGCTCATGTGTGACAAGAATGTAGGCTTCATTGGCAGCCTCTGTGGGCAGTTTCTTTTTTTTATTTTATAAAATAGTTCACAATATTTGCTTACATTCAATATTCAAACAAGAATCCCACCACCATTATACCATCCCACCACCGTATTTCGGATGTGTCCATCCTGAACATCAACCAGTTTCTCCAAACCAAACACCTGACATCAAGATCGACTTAAAAATAAAAATTTTACTTGGGATTAAAGTCTGATTTATAACATCATCAAATAAGTATTTAATGATTATGTTTGTTTTGGGCCACACCCAGCGGGAATTGAACCCTGGCCAGCTGTGTGCAAGGCAAACAAACACCCTGTCATGGTACGATCGCTCTCACCCACCTGTTGCAGTGTTTTGGTAAGTTCTCAGGACTGAGTGTGATCTCTGAAGTGGTGACCATGTCAGTACCTGCAGTGATATTCTCTGGCTTCTCTTTTCTCTTCTCTCCTTTTTTTGTGGGTGTACAGGGCACCCAGGCAGTGCTCAGTTGCCAGGTGGGACTTGGCCATTGGACCAGACAGTTCAAAGTCTGGGCCTTGCAACTGCAGTGCTCACTGCTCAGGCAGGTACTGGGACCACCGGGGCCACACCCAGTGGTTGGGGACCACCAGAGTCATTTCTCGCAGTGCTTGGGGGCTCAGACGTGGGTCCTCGTGCATGCAAAGCACGTGCTCCTGACCCCCCAGTTGTCTGCTGAGGGTGTGGCCTTAGGGCAGTGAGTGTCGGGGTCACTCACGGTGAGGCTGCTGCCCCTCTGGTGCTACTGCTGTGCCCTCGGCTGTGCAGTTGTGGTGGCACCAGGTGACCACGGAGCTGCCAGGCAGCGTCGTGCCCGGGCTATTTGCTCGGGAGTGCAGCTCCTTTCCCACACTCTCTGTCTCGTTTCTGCAGCTTGACTACATCGACTCCAGAGCTGTGCAGCTTGGCTCGCTGTTTGTCCGCGGCCTCACCACCCTGGTGCTGGTCAACAGCGCCTGTGGCTTTCCCTGGAGCATGAGCGACTTCATGCCCTGGAACGTGTTTGACGGGAAGCTCTTCCACCAGAAGTACCTGCTGTCGGAGTCAGGGCACAGTGTGGAGGCTCTTGTGGAACAGAACGTGAGTTCTGCCTTTCATTCACTCAGAAACAGAATGTGTTTGAATTCCATGATTCACCTGTGTCTTGAAATGCCTTGGCTGGACGTCAGAAAGGTCAGCCTCACTGTCTGGATTCAGGTCACTATCACTGTCACTGTCATCCCATTGCTCATTGATTTGCTCGAGCGGGCACCAGTAACGTGTCCATTGTGAGACTTGTTACTGTTTTTGGCATATCGAATACACCACAGGTAGCTTGCCAGGCTCTGCCGTGCGGGCGAGATGCTCTATCTACGTAGCTTACCGGGCTCTCCGAGAGGGGTAGAGGAATTGAACCTGAGTAGGCCGCATGCAAGGCAAACGTCCTACCCACTGGGCTATCGCTCCAGCCGATTTGGGTCATGTCCTTAAACAAATGTACAACTCTCCTGAAACGCCATTGGTTGGGGGGCACAGGGCCAGGCTGGGATCTCCCCAACTGCTGCTCCTTGTTCCTGAGAAGGGTCAGGTCAGATTCTTCTGGAAGGCTGAGTATGCAGGGGCAAGACTACTACCAGGGGCAAGGCTTCGAGACCCTGGCAACTTCCGACATGCCAGAGTTTCTGTCCCAGGAGTCCCCTTGGACTAGGGTGAATAGCAGAGAGGGAGAAAGGTTCAGAGAGCTGAGCAGACATTTTGCCTGTGGAAGGCCCAGTTCAGTTTTCGGCACTTCATGATCCCTGAGCACCACGGAGAGCCCGGAGAACAGAAGCAACAAGTATTTCTTCAGAGACACCCGTGCAGACCCCACACCAGTCGGCCCTTGCAGCTCCATTTGGGATTGTGCTGGATGGTTTAAAATCTCTGTGAAGGCTAACAGTTTAGTTGGGTATGTTGACTGTTGGCTGTGATTCTGGTTTTATAAAATACAATACAAATATTATAAATATAAAATACTTGTATATTTATATATTACATATAAAATATAAAGTGCTTTGTGATCTGGAAGATTTCCAAATAAAACCTTGGCCAGGCTCCATGGGAAGTGTTTGGTCCCACAGGCCACGTAAAGCCGTGTGCTCTCTGAGGCTTTGTTGCTCCATTAAGGGAAGCCCTTGCACTTTCTCATGGGACAGACAGCACTGGGTGATATTTTGCTATTGCTCTTCCCCCAAGTCCAGATGTCAAAGGGACTTTAGAACTGAGATGCCATTGTATCAGGTACAGACAACAAAAGCAGAATGATAGAAGGAGTGCTGCCCAGGTTGGCTTGTCACTATGGTCCTGACAGAAGGTACCGGCAGATTCTGAGCCTTAGCCTATGCCCAGGAGGCGCCTGTGCTTCCTCTCTGTGTCTGGAGTCGGTACAAAGTGCTCTGTGGCTCCAGGAACGCCACCACAGACATGGTGGGAAGGAAGCTGGTAAGGAGGGGGGATGAGGGCTCATCCCCCAGTTTGCCACTGTTGTGCATCATGTTGCTATTTACTGCCTCGCAACTACGCAGAGAAATAACAGGCTATGGGGCCGAGCAACAACACAGCATGGAAGGCGCTTGCCTTGCACACAGCCAACCAGGTTTGATCCCTGCGAGCACCGTGTGCGCCCTCCCTCCAAAGAAGAAGTAACAGGCAGTTCCCAGCATCAAGGGGCAGAGCTGTGTGGTGACGAGCAGGACAGCACAAGACTTGAAGCTGCTGTTGGGCCATGATGTCCGAGAGGACACAGTCAGATTGTGTGGCCGTCCTGGGGCCTTCCCGGAGTCTCCTCAGAACCTCCTGTGACGGTGCTGCAAAGGGGGTGCTTCGACGAGCATGCCCACTCATGGCGTGCCCCTGCCCGCACCCCAGGTGGCTCTGGGTCTCATGTGCATCTTCCTTTTCAGAGGACACGGCTTGCCAGGTTCCAAGCCCTCAAGTCGGCCGTGTGCAAGGCCTGCATGAAGGAAAACAGGCGCATCACCAGCAGGCAGCCCTGGCGCTCACACCACACAGGTGCGTGGCCTGCTGTGCCCTGTGGCCACTCTGGGCTCAGGGAGACGGGCAGCCAAGAAGAGGCTGATAATCTGGAGGGGAATGTGGAGGGGGGGTGTGCTTGGGTGCTGCCTGCGGGGAGCAGGGGGCTCACGCCTGCCGCACAGGAGGCCCCTCCCCGCATGCAGGACCCTGAGGACAGCCCACTGTGCTCTGTGGTCTGACAGTTTGTTCACCTTTTCTTATAGAAGTATATTGAAAGGAAATGCAGACACCTTAATTTGGGACCAAAAGACAGCAGATACGACAGGCTACACGTTTGTAGTCTTTTCCTGGCTCTCATCTTGTTGTGATTTTGCTCTCTAGTGTTCTGTATCTTGCACACGAGGCCCTTGATGGACAGATCTGAAGTGGGAGCGTCCCCTTCCCCCTCAGTACGCATCAGAGTTCCCATGGTGGCACTGTCTTCTGACACACACGATGCTTATCTTCCTCAAGTGGACAAGCGTAGTTTCTAAGTGGCGCATGAGCCTGCAGCCAGCCTTCAGATCAGTGTTGCCAGATAATTTTCTAAAGCCCTTTTCACTGGTACACGAGTCTCTGTTTCCTGCTGAGCCCAGTGTGAAAGATGAGAAAGTCCCATTGATTGCTTGTCTCTTTATCCACGGGCTTGGATGGAGTCATTAGCTCGTGTTAACAATCTTATTTTAGGGGCCGGAGTGATGGAACAGCGGGTAAGGCACTTGCCTTGCACGCAGCCAACCCAAGTTGGATCTCCAGAACCCCAGAGGATCCCCCAAGCCTTGCCAGGAGTGATCCCTGAATGTGGAGCTAGGAGCACGCCTGAGCACCACTGGGTGTGCCCATGAAACAAACACAAGCTCGTACTCTATTGCTCTCTGTGCCTTCTCTGCTGCAGAGCTCAAGCAGCCCAGCGCTTCTCCGTGGGGCAAGAGAACTCAGTGCTCTTGGTTCTGAAAGGCAGTTAGGAGCCAGGAAACCATTAGGTGGGGGTTGGACGGGACTGTCCACTGTGAAGCTTCCCTTCCCCCCTGCTGGGGATAGTAGACTTTTCCTGCCCTGTCCTGTCTCCTCTGACTAGATGCACACAATTTTAAGCCCCATCATAACAACTCTGCAGTAGTGCTTGCCTTGTGTACGTGACACCCTCAGCTCAGTCCCTGGGGCCAGGAAAGAAGAAGAAAAAAGACTCAAGGTGGGGCTGGAGAGATAGTACAGCGGTGAGGGCATGTGCCTTTTATTCTGTCCACCCGGGTTAAATCTCCAGCATCCAGTAGGGTCCCCTGAGCACCTCCAGGAATGATTCCTATGTGCAGAGGAGTAACTGCCCCTTGGCATTGCTGTGTGTCCTCCCCCCCACCCCCCGCCACACACACACACGGTAAAACTTGTTTCCATGCAGCATAGATGAGAGCATTTCTCTTCCCATTGCTGATTTTGACCCCAGATGACATCCTGTTACCCTGCAGAGCTGCACCTAAGGGGACTTGTCCCTGGCAGGGTGAGTGACAGTGAGATGGCCCGATTTAGGGACTCCCTCTTCCTGTCCTCTGTCATCTTAAGTTCAGCCTGGGAGCTGCCACTCTGCCGTGTCCTACAGAAGGAGCCAGCCTGTCCCACATGTATCCCCTTCTGAGTCGCACCCAGGCCCCTGCCCAGCCCACTGCTCTTACTTCCCCGGGCCCGTGTGTGCCAGAAGGTTGGGGGTGATGGCCAAACTCCGGCCTCAGTGTCTCCACAGGTGTGCTGTGGTGTGCCGCACACCTCTGTGTGTACCAAGGAGACGCAGCCACTCCAATCGCTGGTCCCTGAACTCCCTCATTCCAGCTGGCCATCACGCCAGGGTCATCTGCCTGGTTTCTGGACTGTGTGTGTGTGTGTGTGTGCGCGTGTGTGTGTGCATGTGTGTGTGTAGGGATGAAGCAAACAGTGTGTGTGTGGCCCCTGAGTTGACAGAGACAAGACAAACTGTGTTTGCCATGTCCTGGTGTATCAGGGGTACAGGAATGGGCAGTGCTTATCACAGAGAGACATGGGAACGTCCCTGTGGATGAGGCTCTCAGTGAGTGACAGAAGGACCTGCCTGTGGTTAGGTTTGCATGGATCAGGGCCAGACAGACTGCACAGTGGGGAGGGCGGTTGCCTTGCACACAGCCGACCATGGTGCCATCCCTGGCACTACCAGGAGTGACCCCTGAGTACAGCCAGGTGTGTCCCCAAGACAAACCAGGCTATGGCAGGCCCAGGCAAGTTCAGGAGCTTGAGGTTACTGATGTACTGCATCAGAGATGGCTCTAGTGACGGCTTCAGCAGTACCAGAGCCAGGCTGATGGGCCAGGGGTTGTCCCAGGTGGACCTCTGATGCCGTGGAGCTGTGGAGGGCTGGTCAGGGCCAGGGTGCTGGTCGTTCCTATGTGGTCAGCGCTGTGTCACCACCAAACTCTCCTGACTGTCAGGCCTGGATGGGGCTGGGACAAGGTCACTGGCGGTGGTACCATGTGGAGAGCCGTGGGACTCCGGTACTCATCCTAGGTGGGCAGCTGCAGCTTGCACAGGATGTGGGTCTCCTCCCAGTGCTGTGGAGTGGAAGTTCACCTCAGCCATCCAGGGGTGGAGAGCACCAGCCCTTGGTATGCAGGGCATGGGCGGGTTGGGCGCACCGTGGAAACCATGTACCTGCTGGCCTCCCATTTCCACAAGCATGGACTCTAGCTCCAGGCCCTCACAGACGACCCAGTGCCACCCCTGGCGCTTCTGAGGAGACTTGATTCACCATTACTCATGTCGGGATGGGGAGGTGCTGTGTGGCTCCAGGATGTGGGAGGGATCGTCCAAATGGGAGCACGTTGGGGTGGCCACCCGGCGGGAGGAGATGGCGTCACTCCTGTCCATGGCGGGGCCCACCCTCCCACCTTGAAACCACGTTGCTCGTTTGCTGACACCTGACCACATGTCTCCACAGGGAGGTGGGAGCGAGAGGGCTCCAGTTCCCACAGGACAAGTTCTGGGCACAGCCGGTCTGGCCAAGGACAACACTGGAGAGACCAGGCATCAGGTAAGACCGGCTTGCGGCGTTCCTGGCACCCTGCTGAAATCTGCCTTCACTCTGTTTTGGAAACAGGATGTATGTTTACAGCTGAAATCAACAGATACAAGTGCTGATAGACCCAGTTTCACTCCTTGCCGAGGTTGAGACAGATAATTTCCTTGCTTAATGCTATCTACCACGTCCTTTATTTTATTTTATTTTATTTCTTTTTGGGTCACACCGGCAATGTACAGGGGTTACTCCTGGCTCTGCACTCAGGAATTACTCCTGGCAGTACTCGGGGGACCATATGGGATGCTAGGAATCGAACCCGTGACGGCCGCGTGCAAGGCAAACACCCTACCCGCTGTGCTATCGCTCCAGCCCCCTACCACATCCTTTATTTTTTACCAATTCATACATCTCTTTAAAACCCAACTTCTGTACTTTCCTTAAAGCAAGACAGTCCTAAGGTCACATCATGCAGCCATTGCATCCTTGTAGCATTTACCAAGAGTTGCATTTTGGTATTTTCAGTGATGTGGCTTGAATGCATGTGGGCTTTGCAGTGTGAACTGGGAAGAAACAAACTGTTGGTACTGAACTTTCCTTGGACGTGACAGGAACAGAGTTGCGGGGTGCAGACCTCCTTCGTGAGGCCATGGCTGGACCCCACCATAGATGCTGGCTTCACTGTGCCAGCAAGAATCTCCAGGCTCATTCCACACGTTCATGAACCACTGAATAACGAAAGTGGATCTCAGTTCTGGGGCCCAGAGAGGCAAAGGGATGTCTAGTTCCCCCACCCCACTTGCCCTGTGGTCCGACCTGCCATAGGACCCCTCTGAGGGGCCCTGCAGTGACCAGGGCCTGGGAGGTCCCAGATGTGCTGGCTGGGGCCTCCACATAAGCAGCAGCTTTTCATTCTGAAGCTGAGCCACAGTAACACCACAGTGGCCCACAGTGGAGCCACAGACAGCCCACAGCTGTGTCGTGCCTGGGTCGTTAGGGTGGTGCAGTACCACAACAGATGGAAAGGCCTGAGCCCTCGGGGGCAGGCGAATGGAAGTGGGAAATTTCTGAGGCAGTGGGGACAGTGGGACAGCTGCAGTCTGCATCCATGGAGGAGGGCCCACAAAACGGGTCCACCTAAGACATTTCTTTCACTGTCCGCCTGTGCTGCCTCCGGCAGGGATGTGCCTCAGTGTCAGTGTGGCTGGGGGTCTGGCATTCTGTGGCTACCTGTGCTTTGCTGGACACTGTGCCTGTGAACCTGTACTCTGAGATTCTTGGGAGCCATGAAGTGTACTCTGTGAGAGAGGCCACTGGTTTCAGGTGACAGGCCAGTGGGAACTAAAATGCCCCGTGACTTATGTTCACTCACTGTCTAGGAGCGGGCCCTTGCCCAGTGGCTGAGGTGGGAACCCCTCCCTGCTGTTTGAGGGCTGTTCAAGCCCACAACACTGTCTTCCCACTGTAGCCGGGTGAGGCTTGACCCCTGACCCCTGGGGCGGCAGCATCAAAGCTGGCCTCCCACGGTCAGACCTGTTCACCCTGCAGCCAGCTGGGTGAGAATGACCTGTGAGATCCTGCAGGCAGTAGCCACAGGGTGCCTGTGATCCCCAGTACTCCCCTCTCTGTGGGAGCTGCTGTAAAGCACCTCTGATCATCTGGGATAACAGGGGTGGGGTCCAGAGTCACACTTCTGAGAAGGTGTCAGCCCAGGAGGGCCTCTCACCTGCAAGCTGGGAAGCAGGCAGCCCGCATCTGACCTCTGGGGCTTTTCTTGCAGCTCTCTGGCTGGGAAAGTCACTCCCTGGGCTCCCCTGAGAGCCTGTGTCATTGAGTGCCCACCCCGCCCAACGCAAGCATGCTCTGTGTTCCCCCACCTGGCTGCTGCTAAGCAGAGCCCAGTCAAGAAGGGAGTCTGTCCTCAGACACAAATCAGCACTTTCCTTTTTTTTTTTTATGCTCAGGGATTACTCCTCGCTCTGCACTTAGGAATCACTCCTGACATTGCTCAGGGGATCAGTCATATGGAATGCTGGGGATCGAACCACATGCAAGGCAAACACTCTCCCCACTGTGCTATCGCTCCAACCCAAATCAGCACTTTCTTACACACTTTTAGTCATCAGACGTGGCCCAGCATGTTCTTAGGTTTAGTCCTCAAACATGACCCAGCACTTTCTCACATACATTTATTCCTCAGACATGACCCAACATGTTCTCACACACATTTCTCAGACACGACTCAGCATGTTCCACACATGTTTAGAAACATCCATTTTTTAAAATATTTTAGTCTCAGAGAAATTTAAGTTTTAGTTTTCACAATTTAGATATTAATTGGTTTTGATATCTTATTCTGTACAGGAAGTCGATCATATGAGCCTGACCAGTGGAGAAGATATTCCTCATCGTCTGGGTGAGTCCACCACTGACACCTACAAAATGAGTCATTTTTATCAAAAAGTGAAGTAAGAAATCTGCCTTTATAGCAGATCTTTCAGATCAAGTGCCAGACATATACATCCATACATGCGTATGTACATTTATAACTTTATACACATTTAGCCAACCAAATAAGGAGGTGAACTTCTGTCCAACATAGTACTGGAAGTACTTGCAATAGTGATTGAGCAAGAAAAAGTCATTAAGGACATTCCAGTAGGGAAGGAAGAAATCAAGCTCTCACTATTCGCAGACGATATGATACTATATTTAGAGAACCCTAAAGCCTCTACCAAGAAACTATTAGAAACAATAGGCTTGTATAGCAAAGTTGCAGGCTGTAAAGCCAGTACCCAAAAGTCCATGGCTTTCCTATACGCAAATAATGAGAGAGAAGAAAGTGACATGAAAAAAGCAATCCCATTGACAATCATGCCACAGAAAATCAAGTACCTCAGAATCACCTTAACTAAGGAGGTAAAGGACCTGTACAAAGAAAACTACAAAACGCTACTTTACAAAATAAAAGAGGACACAAGGAAATGGAAAGATATCCCCTGCTCATGGATTGGGAGAATTAACATTGTCAAAATGGCAATACTCCCCAAAGCATTGTACAGATTCAATGCGATCCCTATAAGGATACCCATGATATTCTTCAAAGAAGTGGATCAAACACTCCTGAAATTCATATGGAACAAACCCACACGAATAGCTAAAGCAATTCTGGGAAAAAAGAAGATGGAAGGCATCACCTTCCCCAACCTCAAACTCTACTACAAAGAGGTAATAATTAAAACAGCATGGTCTGGAACAGAGGCAGAGCCACAGACCAGTGGAACAGGGTTGAATATCCTTATACACACCCTCAAATATATGATCACCTAATCTTTGGTAAGGGAGCAAGAAACGTGAAGTGGAGCAAGGAAAGCCTCTTTAACAAATGGTACTGGCAAAACTGGACAGCTACATGCAAAAAAATGGGCTCAGATCTCTATCTACCATCATGTACAAAAATCAGATCAAAATGGATTGAAGACCTCAACATCAGACCAGAACCCATAAAATACATTGAAGATAAGGTTGGCAAAACCCTCCACAACATTGAAGCTAAAGGTATCTTCAAAGATGACATACCACTGGCCAAGCAAGTGGAAACAGAGATTAACAAATGGGAATATCTTGATCTAAGAAGCTTCTGCACCTCAAAATAAACAGTGACCAAAATACAAAGACAGTCAACAGAATGGGAAAGGGTGTTTACCCAATACCCTTCAAATAAGGGGTTGATATCAAGGATATACAAGGCACTAGTTGAACTCTACAAAAAGAAGACTTCCAACCCCATCAGAAAATGGGGCGATGAAATGAACAGAAACTTTCTCAGAGAAGATATCCGAATGGCCAAAAGGCACATGAAAAAATACTCATCACTAATCATCAGGGAGATGCAGATCAAAACAACACTGAGATATCATCTTACACCACAAAGACTGGCCCACATCCAAAAAAACAAAAGCAACCAGTGTTTGCACGGATGTGGGGAGAAAGAGACTCTCCTTCACTGCTGGTGGGAATTCCGACTGGTTCAGCCCTTTTGAAAGACAGTATGTACGATTCTCAAAAAATTAGAAATTGAGCTCCCATTTGATCCAGCTATACCACTTTTGGGAATATATCCTGGAGAGGCAAAAGAGTATAGTAGAACATTGTATGTTCACTGCTGTACTATTTACAATAGCCAAGATCTGGAAAAAACCCTAGTGCCCAAGAACAGATGACTGGTTAAAGAAACTTTGGTACATCTACACAATGGAATACTATACAGCTGTTAGAAAAGGTGAAGTCATGAAATTTGCATATAAATGGATCAACTTGGAAAGTATCATGTTAAGTGAAATGAGTCAGAAAGAGAGGGACAGACATAGAAAGATTGCACTCATCAGTGGAATACAAAGTAACAGAATAGAAGACTAACACCCAAGAATAGTAGAGAGAAGGACCAGGAGGTTTACTCCATGCCTTGGAAGCTGGCTTCAAGTGCTGGGGGAAAAGGCAGCTCAGATAGAGAAGGGAGCACCAAGTAAAGGGTATTTGGAGGACCAGCTTGGGTTGGGAGATGCGAACCGAATGTAGACTATAGATCGAACACAATGGCCACTCAATGCCTCTAGTGCAAACTACAACACCCAAAAGGAAAGGGAGTACAAAAGAGAATGCCCTGCCACAGAGGTAGGGGGCAGGGGAGGGGGACAGTGGAGGTGCTGGGAGGAATACTGGGATAATTGATGGTGTAGAATGGGCACTGGTGGAGGGATGGGTACTCGATCATTATATGACTGAAATGCAAGCACGCAAGTTTGTAAATCTGTAACTGCCCCACGGTGATTCACTAATAAAAAAGAAAAGAAATAAGGAGGTGAAAGATTTGCACTCTGAAAACCCTAAAATGAAAGAAATTGATGAAAGAAGTTGAAAAGATACAAATGGGAACGGTGTTCTGTGCTCATGGATTGAAAGAATTGATATTATTAAAATGTCTGTACTACCTAAAGTTGTCTACAAATTCAATATAACCTCTGTTAAAAGTCTAATGAAATTTTTTCATAGAAATGTAGCAGCCCTGAACTTTGTATGAAATCACAAAATACCATGAATAACCAAAGCGATTTGGGAAAATAAGAACAAATCTTGGGCCACAGAAATAATACTGGGGTTAAGGCATTTTTGTCTTAGATCCTGCCAAGCCCAGTTCCTAGTGCCAGATTGGGTCCTCTGGGTACTACGAAGACTTCTGAGCACAGAGTCAAAATAAACCTTGAGTATCACCAGCTATGTCCCAGAAACCCAATCCTCAACCCACTCCCCACAAAAAACAAACAGAAGAACAAATCTAGTCATACTACAAAGTCAGTATAGTCAAAACGTAATGTTACCAGCATAAAAACAGACTCGTGGACAGAACAAAGTAGAGAACCTATAAATAAACCCTCACGTGGTAACTAATCTTTGACAAGGACCCTAAGAACACATACTAGAGAAAGGCCAGTTTCAGTAAAAACTGCATACATGTGCAGAGAATGGAATCTCATCCTCATACTTTCCATGAAAATCAACTCAAAATGGACTAAAGATTAAACTATAAGACCTGAAACTGTAAAACTCCTAAAAGATAGGTGGTAGGTTCTTTGACACTAGTCTTAGAATGAATTTTTGGAAATGAGAACATGAAAGGTATCGGCAACAACAAAATAATAATAATAACAACAACAACAGCAGCAGCAGCAATAATAATAATAAAGTGGAAAAAGTCGAGCACCTTCTGCATGGCAGAGGATGAGGTCGACAGAATGTATGAGGCAGCCAGTGGGATGGAGAGAGTGCTTGTGAACCATGATCGGGTGAGGCTTAATATCCAGAAACATTCAAGGAGCACCTATAAACTCAATTGCAAAAATCAAATAAACCAGTGGGTGTTGGGGGCGCAGGGGGAGAATGACTTGGTTTTGGTTTTTGGACCACTCCTAGTGGTATTCAGGGCTAGTTTCTGCCTCTACGCTCGGAGAGCACTCCTGGAAGAACTCTGGAGACCATATGGGATGCCAGGAATTGAACATGGGTTGGCTACGTGCAAATATCCTCCCCACTGTCCTGTCACTCCAGCCCCAATAACCCAGTTTTTAAAATGAGCTGAGAAATAAGTAGGCATTTCTCCAAGGAAGACTGGAGACAACCAAATAGTACTTGCAGAGATTCATCAGACAAGCAAATCACAAACCATCAGGGAGACTATCTCAGCCCTGCTGGGGAATGGAGGGTGTGGGGGATAGAATACCATCAAAGGAACCAGAAACTGGGGCGGAACCATAGCACAGCGGGGAGGGCCTTTGTCTTGCACATAGCTGACCTGGGTTCTATCCCCAGCGTCCCATATGGTCCCCCAGCACTGCCAGGAGTAATTCCTGAGCGCAGTCAGGGGAAACCCCTGTGCATTGCCAGGTGTGACCCAAAAAGCTTCCCCCCCCAAAAAAAAAAAGACAAGAAACAAGTATTGCAGAGGATGTGGAGAAATACTTCCACACATGTGTCGCAGTCAGGGGAAACCCCTGTGCATTGCCAGGTGTGACCCAAAAAGCTTCCCCCCCCAAAAAAAAAGACAAGAAACAAGTATTGCAGAGGATGTGGAGAAATACTTCCACACATGTGTCGTCTGTAACAGGGATATGGTCAGTGAGTGCAGTCATGCAGTTTCTATTCTGCAAACATCAGAGTGACTTCCCCACAGCCAGCCCGTGTGGCAGGACCTGGGGACCCCAGCCACAGATGCAGTCTGTTGTGAGCAGGGCCCTGAGAAGCACGTGGGGCTTTTACACTGCAGACTCCAGTCAGCCGTAAACAGAAGCAGCGAGACAAAAAAAGAGAGACCAGGAAAAAGACAAGCCGGGCAGTACAGCTTGTGCCTGCTCCTGCGGCTCGCAAACCTTCTCTTCCTTAGAGTTGCCATGCTGGGAAGAAGCTCACACTGGCTTCCCCAGGCCAGTGACGTGGCTCAGACAGAGCAAGTCAGCCCACCCCAGAAGTCAGGCACCGACCCAGTCAGCATGTGAACAATCTTCCAGCTGGGGCTCAGACATGCACACAGCTGTACAGCTGTGCTGTGACTGACAAAGTCTCTCAGACTACAGGTATCTGATCTCGTTAACCACCATTCTCACATACACACAGCCAATCTCAGAGCCATCTGCTTGAGTTTGGGGTGTAGAACATGGTGCTTGGATCTCGCAGTCTTTTGCCATTACCAACACATGCGGATGGTGGATTTCTTGAGCACGGCCATCACTTCACACAGCACATGTCAATGTTGTTACTATGTTATATACCACATCTCTTGAACTTACTTTTTCTTACAGTTTTTATTTGGGGGGTGTTTGGGCCACAGCCAGCAGTGCTCAGGGCTTACTCTTGGTGGGCTCAGAGGACCCTACAGGATGCCAGGGATTGAACCCAGATCAGCTGCATGCGAGGCAAATGCCCTACCCACTGTATTATCGCTCTGCCTACTTCCCCTTCACCCCCCACTCCCTGTTCCTTCTCCGACCTTATTAACTGACATTGTGTCCTTGAATTAACACACACCTCCCCATTCCCCAGCCCTCAGGAGCTCTGTTTCTCCAGGTGCCGCATTGTAGGTTCCAAACATAGGTGACAGCACATCACATCTGAGTCTGGGTTTCATGCTATACATGCCAAAGTCACCTGCACATCTGAGGGCAGTCACTGACTTCTCAGCAAAATCCTGGGGCCAGAAAGCAAAGGACTGGTATGCTCAGTGCCAGAAGGGGCTGGCGAGAAGGGGCTAGCTACCAAGAATTTTGTCTCTGACCAGATGCCCTTTGGAAATGATCAGGAAGTCAAGACATTCCCAGATAAACATGGGCCCCACAAAACTGATTGTAAATTAGTAAAATTTGCAAGAGACAAATGTTAGTCATCTTTGAAAAAACATTCTATAATGACAAGTTTCAGTACATCACTGAGCAGTTTGAGTGGGATAATGAACTGCATTAATGGTCACAGCAGCACCCACTGTCACACCCAGGGGTGTCCCTCGATTCCCATGGCTGTTCATTTCCTTGGAGAGTAGACAGGAGGAGGCAGCTCAGAGACATGGACCTGGCAGGGGAGGGGGGAGGCAGCAGAAATGGGCCTTGTCAGCAGAACCCCATTCTGTTCTGACCTAAACTGGGGTCGTCAGTGTGGATGGTGTCCAAGAGTACAGACAAGACTGTCCTTCACTCTTGCTGCCTGCTGGGACCATGAGAGGGACTGTGCATGTACACATGTGTGTACACGAGTGTGTGTGTGTGTGTGTGTGTGTGTGTGTGAAAGAGAGAGAGAGAGAGAGAGAGAGAGAGAGAGAGAGAGCGCAAGGCTCTGGTGTAAGAGGAGCCTGGTCTGGGATCCACACTGCGTCTCTACCGAAAAGCACTGCCATGTGCTGCACCATGGGGCAGAGAGCTTGAAACAGCTGCCAGAGGCTGGGATGAAGGCTGGGATGCAGAGCCAGGGCGCCAGGGAGGAGACCAGGCCCCCGCACACACCGGGCACCATGAGCAGGCACTGGGCAGTGAGCTGAAAGGGTGAGCTGTGCTTTCGGCTCCAAGCAGGCCAGTAGGAAGGAAGCACCCTGAACAGCAAAGGGGGTGCCTTAGCTTACCCTGGATGAAATTGAGGGGAATGTTTTCCCATCACTCCCCAGCCATGCACGCATACATCCCTTCCCGTCTGATTGCTTGGCTGGAGTGGGCTGCCCTCCCACTGGACTGGCTCAGGACAGGCTAGTACATTCACCTGTGTTCTCTTTATGTTCTCGTGTTCTAGGTGGTCCAACTGATGCGTGCCATAGGGGCAGCCATTCTCGGTCAGCCAGTCAGTATGTGTTACTCTGTAGTGCCAACATAGACTAAGTACACACCGAGATGGAAGGGTTCTTGGAGACAAGACTCCGAGCCCCTCACAGTCAGGAGCGGCGATGGACAGCACCCAGCATCCCCACACCCTTGGGCAGGAGGGCCTGGGAGTTTGCCCTGAGCAGCACCAACGTGTTTCACATGCCAGCTCTGAGTTTTTGGACTCTGTGTGTCTCACTTGAGGGCATTCCCGTTGGAAGGGGACCCACAGGTTCATGTTACCATTTGCTCCAACAAGGAATTCATCTAGACTACCCTGATTCAAAGAAACGAGCCCATAACGGTGCTCAGAACACTTGGACCTCTGGAAGCCATCAGGAGCAGCCCACACCGGGACAGAAGGTCACACGCTTGCTCGTCGGGAAGGCCTGGCACCGGAAAGCCAAGTGGAGGCAGGCTGGCCCTGGTGGTGCCAGCGATGCCCACTGTGCAGGCTGTTTATCACCCTGATTGAGTGTGACTTTGTTTCTATTTCTCATTTGGATCATTATTCAACTTCTAACCCTAAAGAGAACCTCGAAGACGTCCTGTGCTCTGGCCACCTGGGACTGTCCTGCCCTATTGTCCTGCCACCTCCTGCTTGGTGTCCCCTAAGCCCCAGGCTGTCGTCTTGCAGCTGAAAAGTTTGCTTCAGATCTTGGTTTCTCCTTGTAAGCCGAGTCCTCACTCTGGAAATGAAAGAAAAAGAAAGTGCTAGCTCCTGGGACTGTTAAATATATGCAAACTGCATCAGCTTCCTTCTGCTTAGGGCCCTTTCTCCATGCAGCTTTTCACCCCAGATGTCCTGTAATGAAAATAAAACGATCCCAGTGTTCGAGCACAGCCCCCAGTGACTGAAGCAGCCCTTTCCTGTAAACCTGCGGTCCCTGGCCGTGCTTAGGAGGGCCGGGCACTGGGCAGGACGGGGATACCGACAGGAGCAGAGTGCTGATGTACTCAGAGCCAGGGGCGTGCCCCGCCCCGGCCAGCGGTGAGTCTTCACCCCGGTCCACTACTCCACAGCTTCCCAGGAGCAGGTGGCGGTGCTCGAGCTCTCCGAGGGTGATAGCCTGTATTGGTGATGGAGAGCACCGGTCACTGCAGGCTCTTCACTCTCCTTGACATAATGTGTTTTTCAAGTCCTGCCTATTTGGACTTAATGTCTGGTTTCCTCCACTTTGAGATGTGAGGTTCCTTCAGAACTCAGAAAGCAAAATGGGTAAGTGGGCACCAGCATTTCCTGACTGACTGTCAGCAGAGGGAGCTGACTGAGCAAGAGGCAGAGGACAGGGTGGGCTGTGGGATGATATCTGGATGGAAAGACTGTCACAGGGTGTCAGCCTGGCCTGCCCACCTCCCCGAGAAGAGAGGACCTTGGGGCTGCCCAGGGACTGCCTGCCTTTCTCACTTGGTGTGGTCTCTGTCTGTGCCCAGAGCTCCTGGTGCTCCGCCCGTGGGCCTCGCCAGAAACAAGCCTGACAGGGAGGGCCGCCACTGGCAGACCCTCCTCTCTCTCTGACTCCTGAGCACAGTGGTCTGTCCACACCCTACCCAGCGTCTCCCTGTCCAGGGCTCCTATGTGCTGCTCCTTGTTACTCATGCTCTGTTTTCCGGGGTCGGGAGGTGGGGGAGCAGGCTCCCTGTGTCCTGCTGCGCTGGCCTGCCCAGTTGGCAGTAATTGTCCCTCCCTGCTCATTTTCCCTAGCTCACAGACCTGAACTCACTGGGTGTCAGGTAAGAATTACAGGGAACTAAATTAAAAAAAAAAAATGCACAGGACTAGCCTGGGGTGAGACAGCAAGAGGATTAAGGATTTGACTTGCGTGTGGTGACCTGGGTTTGATCTCCAGCATCCCATACGGCCCCCCGAGCCCCCAGGAGTAACCCCTGAGCACAGCTGGGTGTGCCCTCCCCACAAAATAAGCCTGGTCTCTACTCCTGAGAATCCCCCAGAAACCCAAGGGTGCAGGGCCCTGAGAACTCACTGATGGGCCATGGCAGAGCCACTGCCCCACATGCTGAGCCAGGGCCAGGGCTGCTCTGGCATGGGACAGGAGCTTGTCATCTACGGTGAGCGTGACAGGCCCTCGCTCCCAGATGGGGTGAGCGTGCATGGTGTGGCGTGTTTGTCACACCTTTGCCAACACTGCTCTTCTTCTATGGGGCAACTCCAAACCCAGAGTCACTCTCGGGCTATCGGTGCTGCTTCCTCCTCTGCTTTCTCTGGTCTGGGCTTTGGGTTCAGATCCTTAAGTCGGTACAAAACGTCCTGAGCTAGACACCCCTTTGGCTGCTGAGATGTGGAGAGAGCAGATAATTCTAGTCACGTAAGCCTTTCTGTGGGACCAGGTTCTTCCAGCTGCAGCCCTAACCCCAGTTCCCAGTGTGGGCTGCTGTGTGACCCCGGGATGCTGAGGGACCCGCCCCCTGCGGCTGTGGTGACTCCAGCAGAGGTTCTGTGGATCCTGGGCCACTGAGAACGTCAGGGTGGGCAGAGCCTACAGAGAAGCCTCTCTCGGGCTGGAGGGATGGTCACTAGGCAGCATCTCTGTGTCCTTCTGTCTCGCCACTTTGACTTTACCCTGAAGTATGTACCCAGAGTTCAGAAACCCTCCTCTCCTTTGCTCTCGCTGGTAATGGGCTGTTTCTGTGGATTTCCTTGTAATAACTTAGTGGTTTTTTTTCTGAACCTTTGTTTTTTTCTTTCGTATTTTTTTCTTTCTGAGTCTTAAAGCTGAGTTAATAGTTTTGTTGCTAGCACTGTGATGTGGGCATCACTCACTGCTCTTCATAAACATTTCCACAGCATAAAACTATGGGTTGAATTTTGTGTGGAATAAATGTTATAAAAATTACTTTCTTGTCATGTGTGCATACTGAGACCTCTGACAGGGAACAGCTGGCCACTTCACTTATTAAGTCCACTAAGAGACATTAGACTGTGAGAAACCAACTTCCCCCAACCACTCAAACATAAACATCACTGTACCAAAAGCTAAAGATGGGGCGGGAGCGGGGGGGAGTCATGATAATGCAGTCGAGTGCTTATTAAACAGTATCGGCACAGGCCAGGAGGTGCTCAGGGCTGGAGACCCGGGGTCAGTCCCTACACCACGTGGTCCCCCATCACCCTCTGTGTACTGAGCTGGGAATAGCCCCTGAGCAATGCCTACAAAACATGACGTGGGGAAGAGAGCTGGTACAGGCTAAGGGGCCTGCCCTGCACGCTGTCAACTCCTTTCAGTCCCACATAGGTCCCTGCAGCACAGGTGTGACCCCAAAACAAAAGGCATCAGCCTGCCAACCACAGACTCATGCATGGGGGGGTGGACCCTCTGACACGGACCCTAGGGCCTCACACATGCAGGACAGCTGCTCTGCTGTTAAGCCACTTCCCTGATCCGTGTTGACATCTTTAATGAAAAGCAAAGCAAAACTATACTTTCCAGAAATAAGATTGAGGCTACAGGAGAGATGCATAAGGGGCAGGGTGCCTGCCTTGCATGCTGCCACCCCAGGTTCCATCCCCAGCACCTTGTAGGGTCCTCCAACCCCTGCCAGGAGTGATCTCTTAGCACAGAACCAAGAATAAACCACAGTACTATCAAGTATGCCCAAAGAAACAAAAATAATACCAAGTGAACCAGACAGACCACTGGTCTGCAGTGAAGTAGGGGGCACAGCGGACGTGTCAAACCACTGTCAGAGCCGAGTGACAGTACGATAGAGTTGGCACTTGCCACACTCTCAGTGGAACCATATTTGATCCCCAGCATCACATGTGGTCCCTCGAGCACCACCAGGAGTCATTTCTGGGTACAGAACCTGGAGTAATCCCTGAGCATCGCTGGGGGGAAGGGGGAGAAAAAAGGAAAAGGGGGCCAGATAGATAGTACAGTGGATAAGGCACTTGCCTTGCATACAACTAACCCTGACTCAGTCCTCGGTATCCCATATAGTACCCCCAGCCCCACCAGGAGTGATCCCTGAGTGCTGAGCCAGGAGTAAGCCCTAACAAAACTCAGGAGCTAGGGGCCATGTCTGGCAAGGGACTTGTGAACCCGCACAATCAACACCGATAGCATCCTGAGTACCACTGGGAGGTCCTGGAGGCCCCAGCTCACTTCCATGCCCGATCATTGAACTATTCAGCCAAAGTAGCCAAAGAGCACTGGGAATCTGAGGCCCTGAGCATTGCTTGGAGGCTCCAGACAAAATCATTACCAGCAGATGGCTGACTCCCTGCCCATATTAGCAACTACATGCTAAACGGAGGGAAATAGAGGCCCAGAAAGGACCAGGTGGCCAGAGGGCAAGTCAGCAAGAACAGCCGACACATACGTGCCCCAAGGGAAGGGGGTGCTATGATTCTGTAGTTCTGACCTCGTCTGAGGGAAGGCTCCCACTTGGGGCCTCTGAACTTGAGTGCTGGTCTGTGAGGGTGCGTCCACGGCCAGGCCCAAGGCAGGCTGCCAGAGCACCAGGATATGGGGAGCAGAAAGATGCCAGCAGTGCCTGGGCAGCAGGCTCCAGCCAGGCAAGACATGAGTCACTGGACAAAGCCAGGCCTCACTGGCAGCTGTGATGAGGCCCCTGCAGTGCACCCCATCTGCTCACAGCAGGCAAGGGCAGCAAGGAGGCGGGTCCCATCCCTCAGCACTCGGTGCTCTAGAAGGATTTGAACATGATTAGGTGACAGAGCTAGATTTTAGAAGGATTGCTCTGGTCACATGGAGAAGGGGTGGAAGGAAGCAGCAGCATAGTCACAGACTGAGTGTGCATCCGTCTGTTATTTTGCTCAGAAAAGTGGGTTGTGTCTGGTGCTGAAAGAGTAGTGGAAGGCTTAGTTCAGTGGAGAGTGGAGGGGGCAACAGCAGGATCTCCCCTCCCCCTCCCCCACGGTGTGCTCCAGCATACAGGTTCCGTGAGTCATAATCTGAGTAAGTGGTGCCCATGACAAAGGATCATATATGTGACTTGGATAGAACAGTGTTTAGAACTGTGACATTGACATGGGACTTGGGTTTGGGCTGCAGGGTCATGCTCTTCACCCCCGGCTTTCTGTACTACCCAGTCGGAGTCCTACAGGGTGCGTGGAGAGAGAGCACAGCACCAAGGGAAGGAGGAGAGGCGGGTATGCTCAGAGTCAAAGATGGCAAGTAACAGTGGGCAGGAACCACACACCTGAGTTCTAGAAATACAAGATAAAATGTGTTTCCTGTTATCTCAAGGACAACCACCCTGTACCTTACCCTTAAAAGTGAGCTGCCCGGTATTTTACCTGAGAAGTGAGCTTGCTGGGGAAGAGCGGAGGAATCTCAGTTTGGGGCAGGCAGACTGGTGAGCCACAGGGTTCCCAGATGAGAGCAGAGGTGCCTGAGCACTGTGTATGGAGATAGGGGAGAGGGGCGCCCAGCTGACGCGTCTCACTGGTGGGGCTGTGCTGGGACAAGAATCATTCTGCTGTCCTCCCAATGGGGACTCCTTTCAGGGTTTCCCACCCCAAAATGAGGCACCTGCTCTCTTGGTCACACTTTCACATTTGTGTCTGTTGGGACCATACCCAGCTCAAACTTGGGCATCTTGGACAGACTGGAAGTGTCAAACTAAAGACTCAAAGTGTAAGTGACTCAAAGGTTCATGCCATGAAACTGGCCCAGCCTCCAGTATCTGTGCAAAGAAGTCTTTGTGAAAATGCTGCAGTACCACCATTGGCCCTGAGTGAGCCGACATGCTGCCTTGCTCCCTGTGGGAGCATGTCCTCTGTCCCATGGCATGTGTGTGCAGCTGCGTGTTGGATGGTGAGCATGAGAGGACACCAGCCTGCTGCACTGAAGACTTGGGTCCGTAGTGCTGGCTCAGGGCTTGGGACCAAAGCAGGGGCACAGCCCTGGGAACCACCTGGGTTGACCTGGGGAGGGACGTCAGGAGCTTTTTCCATGAGACCAAGTTCCCTCCCACAGGCTGCTGCAATTACACATCTATTTAACTTTCTATTTAAGGCTGGACTAAGCCATGATTGTGGGGCTTTGGGGAGGCCTAGGGTTAAAGAAAGGAAGGAGGAAGGGGGAAGGGAATGAGAGCGGAGTGGGAGGCAGCTAGTTGGGTTTTTTTTTTTTTTTTTTTTTTGCTTTTTGGGTCACACCTGGAGATGCACAGGGGTCACTTCTGGCTCTGCACTCAGGAATTACCCCTGGCCATGCTCAGGGACCATATGGGATGCTGGGAATCGAACCCGGGTCGGCCGTGTGCAAGGCAAACACCCTACCCACTGTGCAAGGCAGCTAGTTTTTATTTAAGACATTTTTACTGGTAATTAATATTGATAAACTGGCAGCTTTTGTTTTGTTTACAAAATCTAATAACCATTTAACCCAATTAAAAAAATAGCAGAATCAGGTTTAAAAGCCAACTCTACTGAGAGCATGTAGCTGGATGCAGGCTGGCAGAGACAGTTTCCGCTGTCATGCCTGCTTCCAGAGCTGAACACAGCTGCCTCCAGGCCCCGGCGCCCTGACCCAGCCTCGGCCCTCCCCATCTCTGCTGTCTCTAGCCTCTCCCCTGAGGAACCTAGACGGGCCTTGCTTTCACCAATTACCCTCTTGTTCTGTCTGGACAGCTGTACTCAGGCTCTGTGGCGGCTGTGCTCCCTCCCTGTCTCGCCTCTGGCCCAAGTAGTCAAAGTCTGGCTGGGTTTACCCTGGGGAGTGCAGGCTGTGAGGAGGGCACGGACTCAGGGCCCAGCAGGGCACATTAACTGGGCTGCACCCAAGGTCCTTCAGTTTGTCCACCCGAGTGCCCAGTGGCTGCCATACCCTGCCTGGGATCCTGCAGACCCTCTCCCTAAACACCCCTGTGGCTCTCCCACCTGCAGTTGTGGTCAGCACAGCTAAAGGGCAGTTCAAGGGAGTTGAGCATGGCCATTTGCATTTGGCCAAGGAGAAGCAGAGATGCCTCTGTAACTGGCCCTAAGCTTGTCCATTCAAGGGCAGCCCCTCTCAAGGTGCAGATCAGGGCCGGGCCGTGTGGTGACGCTAAAATCCACGTTCTGGCCCTGGAGCTCTCGGGTCTTCACTTCTGGCCTGTCCAGGCTACAGAGGAGACCCAGGCCATGAGTTATTGGCATAGTAGGAGAAGCTCTGTCCACTGCAGGTGTTGGACTTGGGGGCAAGAGCCCACAGCAACTCCAGCAGGTTCACCCACAGCACTGCTCAACCGCCTGTGGGTCTTGGTCGGCACTCTTGTGTCCACTGGCATTTGATGAGGGACAGTGAGCTGGTTGTAATGCCCTAGACCATGCCTGGGCATTACACATCTGCAAGTGCCATCATGTGTTTTGAAACTAGATAAGGGAGACAGGGACAGAGGAACAGAGGTCACCTTTGGGACACTCTGACGGTGTAGCTTTGCCTTTGGAACAGCTCCTTAGACACGCTACACCTCCCCCGCTCCAGTGACAGCCCGCAGAGTGCACCAGGTCCCGGGGGGCACAGCTTCCCCCACCTCACCCCCAGCCAGCTCCAGCACAGCCCTGGTCACTGGGAATGAGCTCTGACGGTAGGTGAGGCCAGGGCAGCCACAGCCTGACTGGACAGAGCATACGTGCCCTGAAGGTCTCTGGGTGCCTTGGCAGAGCTGCCCTGTCCAGGCCCCTCCCTGAGAGGCCAGCCTTTACGTCCTGGGAGAGGCAGGCTGTCCCTCAGAGGGACTCTGCTGTGTCTGAGCCTGCTCCCAGAGCTGAGACCAGCCGCGTGTTCAGACTCCTCGCCCTGCCCTTCCGTTGGCCTGTCCGCAGCTGCCAGGAGTCTGGGCCAGTGGGTGGACAGATTTGTTTCCTGTAGCACTGTGCCTGAGGGCGGCAAACCCCCTATTAGTCCTTGTTTGTTTGTGGGCTTTGTGTTATGTTTGGGGGCCACACCTGACTATGCTCAGAGCTTATACCTGTCCTGCCATCATGGGTAGGACTGTTGTGCCCTGCTTCCAAAGCCCAGCCTCTCACCCAACACAGATAGTCCAACCAGTGAACAGCCTCTGGGAACCAGTGCCACCAAGGCCAGTGTTTCTGCCACAGAGTGACCCCATCTGTTCCCGTTCCTCTGCTCTCTGCCCTCTGCCCTCTGCAAATGACCTGGTTCTCGACTGCCCGCAGGGCTCTGCTCTTTCTCACGAACTCTGGTTCTGTGGCCTCTCAAAGAGCCCACTTCAGGTTTGCTCAGTCTCTCATCAGAGTCTCCTACCTACCTCTATGCTTTTGTCTGTGCCCTCTTCTCTGTCCTGTGTCTTAGTGGACACGGAGGTCAGCCATTCTCTGGTGAAAACCTATGAGCTGTCATTCCACAGAAGGTGCTTTCCCAGACACTTTCTAAGTTTTGTGGCATGTTACTTGGGATCCTAGATGACCTCTGCAGATAGATAGGAATGTACAACTTGGTACCTCTGAAGGCGCCACAGGGACGTGGTTGGGCGCTGGGCTTATCCAGGCAGTATGAGGGAGATGGGCATTTTAACATAAACATGCCTCTGAGAAAATGTAGAGAAACAAACCTCGGGGCCATTGTCTTGGCTCCGCTGGAGCAGAGAACTGTGCAAAGGCACCTTCCCGGTGTCTCGGCAAGCCAGCCTGGCCCTAACCGGGACTCATCTGCACTCTGCCCTCAGGCTCTCCTGTGCTTTCTCTAAGTTTGTTCTGAAGGAGACACTCCAAGTCTTGGCTGAGAACTCTGGTTTCTGGGTATTGACCCCAGAGGTGGTTTGAAGAGTGTCCTGAAGGGCCACAGCAGGTGGGGCTGTCGGCCCACACAGAGGCAGGCGGGGTCTGCACTGCTGTTGGACATGGCAGCCAGAGTAGGAACAGACTCAGAATATAGACTCAGGCTGCTCTAGTGCCTGGAGGAAGTGACCCCTTTCCTGTGGCAGCACCCAGTTGGCCTAGCTGCCCGGTGGCCACTCCTGCCTCAGGAAGCCCCACATCCTTCAGTCTCCAGGACTCGTGGTAGCAAATGTCGGTGAGAGGCTGTATCAGGATCAATGCCTGTGCCCCTTTCTGCAGGAGCCAAGGGGGACATGGTGCTGTCAGGTGCAACCACAAGCTGAGCCCCAGATGCAGCTGAGGAAACATGCAGAGCACCTCCCTAAGGAGGGTCCGTCTCTCTCCATCGGTGCAGCCACAGACTCGCTCACATGGCCCTACTCAGCCCTGAGGCCCCGTGCATCCACCCTCCACCCTTTCAGTCCCAGCTCCCACCCCCAGAGGAAAGTTTGACTTCTCCTGTCAGAGCTGCAAAACCAGGACCAGGGCTGCAGGTACGGGGACTGGATGGGGTGGCAGGGGTGTTAATCAGGGCCCTCGGCCTGTCATCAAAGCCGGCTTTGTACTCCTGGGCTGGGCCGCACCCGGTGTTCGTGTGGAGACTGTGCCCCTAATCTCCTGGCCCCTGCTCAGTGAGAGGGCAGGGAAGGGCGTCAGGTCAGCCGGCGCCCTGCCACCCTCCATCTGTGCCCATGTCAGGCTCACGGGAACATGTGCTGCCTGTTGCTCACTGACCATCTGCTCCCAAGCTGATGAAGGATCCCTGTTACCCTGGCAACAGAGCCCTTGATTGGCGGCGGCACCACAAACATTCCCCGCTCATGTTTCACATCTATCTGTGCTCTGGAATGGGGGAGGGGTGGGGGGTGGGGCACCCACTGCCTCCTTTCTCCACCTCCCCCTCCTGGCCTCTCAGCACGTCCCACCACTGCCTGGCCCCTTGCCGGGTAGAGCAGGTCTAGGTGAGTGGACAAACCACAGTTCTGTCTGCCTGGTGCTGAGTCCGAGCTGGGCCGTCCAGGATTTCAGGCTGGTCTCAGCCCTACCCCCTCCCAGAGCTGCCGGCTGGGTTGCTGCCCGGGCCGAGGAACATCTGTCCAGCCCCATGCAGCTTTGGGGAGTGGGTTTGATGGAACAAACAGGGCTCAACAATGATCAGCAGGCCCACTGCACATTCCTCCTGGTGGCCCAGTGGCCAAGGGCTGCCTGAGTCCCTGAGAGAGTGGACACAGGTGGTGTCTGGAGCCGTCGCACACACAGGACACAAGCCGTCCAGCCCGACTGGTCCTCTGGGCTTCTTGGTTGAGAGCCGACCCAGTTTTCCTTCTGGGCTGTGCTCTGGGGCCACTTCTGTTCAGGTGAGGACTGGGGTGGCCCTGGAGAGTTGCTCCCAAGTGGCTCGGATTCTGGTGCCACTGGAGTCCCAGTGGCCGAGGGCCTGTTTCAGTCAGGCCAAGGCAGCACCCCCAGCGGAGGGCCCCATCCGGCCTCCTCCCGGGGGCTAGCATGTTCTGGGCGGCTGCCCGCTGCAGGCAGGACGGCTGAGAAGTCTGCTCCAGCTTCTGGGCCTCTAGCACACGTGGCGAACTCAACGCGGGTTTGTGTGTGGACTGACACTCACTTCCCCAGGCGCCCCAGAAGCCCAGTGTAGCTGAAGCCTCCATAGAACAAAGGCCTCACTGCTGTGCACTGTGCCTTCCCCAGTGCCCACACTTCCCTGCCTCCGTTTTAAAGGGCCAGTGACCACCACTCAGCACAGCTTTTCCTTGGCTTGGCAGCACTGGCCTCCCCCCAGAAGAACCATCCTGAGCCTTCTCCTCCTCCTCCTCCTCCTCCTCCTCCTCCTCCTCCTCCTCCTCCTCCTCATTTCTCTTCAAACTCCAGTCCCTTCTGCCAGCAAGACCTAATGTTGTAGAAAACAGGCTCCACCAAGCAGGCACATTGTGACTTATTAAATTACATTTTCCTGTTTTTCACTATTGTAGCTTATGAGTATAAAGCAGTGTTATCTAAATAAATTTAGGCTGTGACGTTCTGGCAGTGTGATGGGCACCAAATGGATGGAAAAGCAATCAGATTTAAAATTTTATCAAAAATAAAAATCCTGGGGCTGGAGCAATAGCACAGTGGGTAGGGCGTTTGTCTTGCATGCAGCCAACCCGGGTTCGATTCTCAGCATCCCATATCGTCCCCTGAGCACCACCAGGGGTAATTCCTGAGTGCAGAGCCAGGAGTAACCCCTGTGTATCACCGGGTGTGACCCAAAAACAAAACAAAACAAAAAAAAGCCTTGTAGACTTTATCATTTCAACTGAGAGACATTTCATCACACTATCTCATTTTTAATTTCTAGCAGTTCACATAAAAGCCCTTTCCAAAAGCCCTTTCCAAAAAGTAAGACACTTGCCTAGCATAAGGCTGAAACTGGTTTGATCCCCGATACTGCAAACGGTGCCCTGAATACTACCAAGTGTAGTCCTCAAATTTAATATTAAAAAAATTAAAAAGCGCCTTTCATATTACTTGGGTCATGGTTATAAAATGCCACTTTCTAACTCCCAATTGCAGCAGTTTTGTAATTGCAAACAGGGAAGGAAAGAATCATCCATATTTTTATGAAGCAAAAGTATGATCACTTCACTTGTATCACTTGTCATCCCATTGATCTTCGATTTGCTCGAGCGGGTGCCAGTAACGTTGCCATTTGTCCCTGTTGCGTACCAGTGCAGCCCAATAATATCTGCTTGCTCCAGGAACAGGATGAGCCTCAAACTGTTCATCCAGGGATTTGATGAAGAAATCTGACCATCTAGTTGGTGGGTGGCCACGTGGTCTTCTGATGTCCCATGGAATCCAGTCGGTAACAGCTCTAGTCCAGCGGTCATCTCTGAATCACATTACATGACCGGCCCATCTGATTTTTGATGTCTTGGCAAACGAGACAGCGTCCCTGATTCTTGATCATCAACGGAGGTCAGAACTTCAGAATTCCTTCTCTCACTTGAGTGAGATGTGATACTCTAAGCATAGCTCTTTCGATTCCTCTTTGGGATACCCAGATAGCGTTCTCGTCCTGTTTTCGTAGGGTCCAGGTCTCTGAGGCATATGTTAGTGCAGGAAGAACGGTGGAGTCGAAAAGATGTGCCTGGAGCTGGAGGTTCTTCGTCCTCTTAACCACTTCTTCGACGCTCTTGAAGGCATTCCACGTTGCTCTCTTCCTCCTGAGCAGTTCTGGCACCAAGTCATTCCTCATGTTGATTTCTCTACCCAGGTACACATAGCTGCTGCGTTCAGAGATGTTCGTTCCATTGAGAACAAATAGAGCTTCAGGGACTAGTTTGTTTCTCATGAGCATCGTCTTGTTCAGATTCAGCTGCAATCCGACTCTTCCACAGTTGTGGTCGAAGTCGGCCAGCATTTGTGCCTCTTGGCTAATGTTTGGCATTATGAGAACAATGTCATCAGTGAAGCAGAGGTGGTGTAATTGCCGACTGTCTATCTTCACTCCCATTCCTTCCCATTCCAGTTGTCGCATGATGTTCTCGAGGGTGGCACTGAAGAGTTTCGGTGAAATGGTATCACCCTGCCACACCCCTCTCTTTACATCAATGATCAGTTCCTTGTAGAATGGTGAGATCCTGGTGGTGAATCCACAATACAGCTCTCGGAGGATTTTGATATACTGAGTTTGAATGCCCTGTTTGGCTAGGGCTTCGATGACCGCTTCAGTCTCAACAGAATCAAAGGCCTTCTTTAAGTCGATGAACGTTAGACAGAGTGGCATCTTGAACTCTCGTGAAACTTCAATGAGTTTGGTCACTGTGTGGATATGGTCTATTGTGCTGAATCCCCTCAGAACCCGGCTTGCTCACATGGTTGTCCTTCATCTAGTGTTCTGCCTATTCTATTCAGGATGACATGAGTGAACAACTTTTAGACGACAGACGGAAGGCAGATTGGGCGATAGTTGCCGATGTTGTAGATGTCTCCCTTCTTGTACAACAGAATGGTCTTACTGGTTTTCCACTGAGACGGAACCTTGCATTCAGACAGGTAGCATGTAAAGAGCCGAGCCAGTGTATTGATGAGTACTGGCGGCAGATACAAAGTATGATACAAAGAGATAAGTAAAAAAAGAAAACTGTTCTACTATCTTTATGTATTACTACTGAGGCAAAAATCCTAAAGTAATGATTAGCAAGCCATGCAGCAATGTCTCATGGTCATTTACCAACTAAATATGAGTTTCCAGAGCAGTATGAAGGTGTCCTGGATAGGGACTCGGGTAAAGAGCAGGAATGTGTGTTTGGGTGAGGGATCCCTAATTTATAGGAAAAAGGAAGCAACGTTTGTGAAATGAATCCATGCAAGAGTTATTTATATATTGAAATTTAAGAGGCCTAAATGTTAAGTATTACAAAATCCAGAAATCATATTATAAATCTGGCTAGATGAGAATTAAAAAGTTCTCCATTGGGGCTGGAGCGATAGCACAGCGGGGAGGGCCTTTGCCTTGCACGCGGCTGACCCGGGTTCAATTCCCAGCATCCTATATGGTCCCCTGAGCACCGCCAGGGGTAATTCCTGAGTGCAGAACCAGGAGTAACCCCTGAGGATCACTGGGTGTGACCCAAAAAGCAAAAAAAAAAAAAAGTTCTCCATGGAACAAAGCACTCTGACACTCTGAACCAAATAAAGCATGTAGGCTGGCAGCAGTGTTTGGGGCTCTCCTCAGAACCCACGGTAATTCCCCTAGTCCAACAGAGAAGAAGGCCACTCAGCAAGGAGCAAAGGCACAGCAAAGCAAGGGCCTGGCAGTCGGCCTTGCATGTGTATCTGCAGATGTGGGCCAGCTGTTGTAGGATGTGCCATGTGCAGTCTCTGGCGAGACATGTCAGATGCACGCTCCAGAACTGGAGTGGGGTGCTCACAGCAGATACTTGGAGGTGTGACATGGCTGTCCTTTATCTGCAGAAACAGATGAACAGAGTTCCCCAAACCACAAGGCATGCAGCACTGGCCAGGCCAGCTACGGGACCAGGATTGGTACTGGAGAGTGTCTCCACCAGGATTGGCCCTTATGCTTCGGGGAGCTCTGAGTTGTGGTTGCAGACCTCACACAGTGACAGTTTGCTGATGCCATGTCCCCTTGTCCCCTGTCAGCAGAGATCAGTGCTGCTGACCAGGAGCTCCCAATTGCCTGTGAAAAGCACCCACATGCCAGCACAACTGAACTTCACACCGTCCTCTGCACAGCTGTCCCAGAAGTGAAGGACTGACTGAGCACACCGCAGGGGTTCCCAGGGGTGACCTTGCCCATGTGAGCGGCTTAGTGAGGGAGGGTCCTATCCCATTGTAAGACTGACTTGAGCCCTCTGGGCATCTCTGTCCTCAGGTCCTCTCCATGCCTGCCTGCAGGTACTCTGAATTTCAACCACTCCAGAGACCTCTAGAACCTTCTGAAACCACCTCTGACAATGAACCATTCTTTTACACTGTGAACTGTACTCACCGTGCCACATAATGGAACCCCAGCCTCATGGATGCCACGAGGAAAAGTAGAGTATAAATGAGAGACCAAGTTCTAAGCTGCAGCTGCCTCCACTTGCAGAGCATGGATGCCACTCCAGAGAGTGAGAGGATCAGAGTTAAAATTAAGCACAGATATAGTCAGGAGCCGGAGGGATCTGAGGAAATGAGAGTCCTGAGTGGCATGAGGAGACTAAGGACAGAGGGGTCTGAGGGAGACTGAGAGGACTGAGGGAATGAAGTAACTAAGGGGATAAAGATAATGAAGTGTCTGAGGGAACTGAGGAGGTCTGAGGGGTCTGAGGGTTTGAAGAGACCTGAGGGGATCTGAGGGGGCTTGAGGGTGTCTGAAGGCACTGAGAATGATGAGGTGACTGAGGGTTCCGAGAGATCTGAGTCGGCATTGACCAGGCTTTAGAGTCCCACCAGCATGCTTCCTGTCAGTGGTCCCTGAGGGTTCAAAGGACATGCCACCATTCACACCACCAGGACCTTTGCAGGTGCTGAGGTTTTGATTTGGGGGTGGTGAAGCTGCCCCTCCAGGTGGGCTACAGAAGTGCCTTCTCAGACAAGGACGCATCTTTGATTTTCTCTCACGCTCATGGCCTCTTGGTCTCTCATATTTTGGCCCTTATGTGACTACCATGTACTAGATTATCTTTGTCAGAGGCAGCAATGAGCCTCAGATCTGTGGTGCTTTCTTGGAACCGAAAGAGGCATCCTCTTAGTCAGGTGCTCCTCTGGAGGCTGAGTGGATTCCCACTGGGGATGCCAGTGTCCCCAGATCAGACTTGGCCATGTTTACCAGCTGTTAACTTCCCTAGCCCTTGTTAACAAGCTTCCTGTCTGGGCTCAATAATTTCTTCCCAGTGCTGAAAAAGCAGTCAGGTGTCCTATATGCTATCTGGGATTTGGGTATGTTCCTTGGAACCCCGAGACTGCTCAGGTGCATGGTGGGCATAGAAGCTCAGAGACAGCCAGCTGGGACCTCATCTGCACCCCACCCTGCTGAAGAGACCCTGAAATTTCAAGGGAGACACTGTCCCCACCCCTCTTCTGTTAAGTGACTCCTGGGCTCAGGCGGTGGCAGAGGGCCCAAAGCTCTGCTTGTCCTGAGCAGAGGACAGGGGACAGGCCTGCTGTCAGGCAGCAGGGCTGGCTGTCAGCCAGCTCTACTGTGCTCAGACTTACCTGGGAGATGCACGTGATGCCATGTGGATGCCTATCTCTGGTCTTCTTGGGAGCCAGGAACAGTGCTACAGCTCTACTGTGAATGAGTGTAAGTAGGCTCTGGAAAAGTGTTGCCTAATTCGAAAGAGTGGAGCAAACTCTGCTCTGCACTGACTGGGTTATAGGCGCCAGCCCCTACCTCAGGCCTAAGGAAGGGACTCTCTCAGGGACTTCAGGGAGATGGAACCTGCCTGTAAGCCATTTCCTCATCAGACTGATCCCCACATAGCTGCTTCCTCTAGTCAGACTGATCTCCACACAACCCTTCCTCCATTCAAACTGATCTCCACACAGACCTTCCTCCACTCAGACTGATCTTACACAGCCACTTCCTCCATTCAGACTGATCTTACACAACTGATTCCTCCACTCAGACTGGTCTTACACAACTGATTCCTCTCAGTCAGACTGATCTCTACACAGAGCTTCCTCCACTCAGACTGGTCTCACACAACTGATTCCTCCAGTCAGACTGATCTCCATACAGTAACTTCCTCTCAGTGAGACTGATCCCCACACAACCCTTCCCCCACTCAGACTGATTCCTGTACCCTTGCACAGCTCCTTCTTCCAGTCAGATGATCCCCACAGTGTTGCTTCCTCCAGTCAGACTGATCTTACACAGCCGCTTCCTCCAGTCACATGGATCCCCACACAGACCTTCCTCCAGTCAAACTGATCCCCAAAGAGCTGCTTCCTCCAGTCAGACTGTTCTTACACAGCCACTTCCTCCAATCAGACTGATCTTACACAGCTGCTGCCTCCAGCCAGACTGATCCCCACACAGCCACTTCCTCCAGTCAGATTGATCCTTCGCAGCTGCTTCCTCTAGTCAGACTGATCCTCACAGGGCTACTCCCACTAGTCAGACTGATCCGTGCACCCTGACCTTACACAGCCGCTTCCTCTAGTCAAACTGAACTGTCTTTTCTTGGGTAATGGGCATCACCCAGGCATGGGGTTTAGGGGTCAATGGTGGCTCCATTCAACCCACGGGGTTCAGGTTTCTTGAGCAATGAGTAGATTAATAACTAGCAGTGTGTTTTTTTTTTTTCTTTTTGGGTCACACCTGGCAATGCACAGGGGTTACTCTCAGCTCTGCATCAGGAATTACTCCTGGCGGTGTTCAGGAGACCATATGGGATTCTGGGAATCTAACCCGGGTCAGCCGCGTGAAAGGCAAGCGTCCTACCCACTGTGCTATCGCTCTAGCCCCAGCACTATGTTTTCTTATAGTCACTGTTCAAGGTCCCCTTGTGCCTCAGACTTACAGACACTGTGCCCCTCCCAGAGCACCTGCATTGCTAGCTTCTCCCAGAAGTTGCTGGTCTGTGGATCCTGGGTGGATCCTGAACAGTGCCGCTTTCAACATAGACCTTACTGAGGCACATGCAGGGCTGAGCATAGTTAGGCCCCAAAGGTAGAGGTAGCCTGGTGGCCTGACCTATATCTCTAAGTCCCCTGGACCCCTGAGGAAGCAGCACTTGGGCTGGATGAGCAGAGGCACAGGCATCCCAGGGCCACCACAGGGTCCGGTCCGGCAGCACAGCCGTCCTGTGCTCCTAGTACTTAGCAACTTAGACCTGACAGGGATCAAAGAGACAGGACTCCAGCCTGTCTTACCTGGGTTCTGGCTAAAAGTCTTCTTTGTTTGCTTTTTGACTTTTGTTTTTGTTTTCAGAATACATCCATTGGTGCTCAAGGGCTACTCTGGGCTCAGTGATCACTTCTGGTGGTGGTTGGGGGCCTGACCATATGCAGTGCCAGGGATGGAGCTGGTCGATTTCATGCAAAGCAAGTGCCCTACTCCCTGTTATTTCTCTCTGGCCCTTGAAAATCTTGCTGCAGCTCTCAGCTGTAAGAGAGGGATAGGCAGTGTGCAGATGCAGCCATGGAAGTTTTCTGGGCACTGGGTCTGAAATGCCCATCAGGTCCTAGGTCTATGGGGGGACTCCCCAAGGGAGTGCCCTCCCTAAGGAGTCCTTGTGCCCAGTCCAGTCGCCTCCAGCCTTCTCCTCCTGCATGAAGCCTAGTGCCAGCCAACCTCACCCTGCAGCGATGGCTCCACAGTGGCAGCAGGTGGCCTGGGACAAGGAGCAGCAAGTTCCCTGCTGGCTCTTCCTGGGGGACATCTCCCCACTGACCGTCAGGTCCCTATGCTCTCGCAGCGTCCTCCTGCCCCTGGGAGCTATGGGAGTTGTTCCATAGCTGCCCCAGTCAGAGCACAAATCGGCATGGCTGAGACTCCAGGAGCCATGCCCACCCATCCCAGGCCAAGTAGGTCAGACCCGGGGTCTCGGCGCAGCAGACATCTCCTCTGCCCTCTGCAGCCCAAGAGCTGGGTTCTGAGCAACAAAATTCCAGCCGAGACCACAGCAAGCAGCACTCCTGCCCTCAGGATGCCATCATTGGATTCCATCACTAAACCCATCACTAGACCTGACCCTCAGAACCCCATCACTGGCCCCCATTGCTGGGCACTATGCCCTCAGGGCCCCATTGTTGGACCCTACCCTTGGAGCCCATCACTGGACTCCATGACTGGATCCCATTTCTGGGCCCCGTCATTGGACCCCTTCACTGGACCCTGCCTCAGGACCTCACTACTCAACTACTCTCTCTGTCTCAGGCAGCAGGTGAGCAGTATGAATCACTTCACACTTGGACTTCCCACCTTGGAGGGGGTCCGGCTGCACAAACACGTGTGGTATTGAGAGGTGCTGCCCTCTCTCTCTGGGACCCTCCAGGGCCTTTGAAGTAGCTTGATTCCAAGAGCTGGTGGGAATCACACCTTCGGGGTGATTGTTCCAGCTTGTGCGGCCTCCTCAAAGGGAAAGGGCCATTTGTTGTTCGGGAATTGCGGGGCTGCATAAACTCAAGGCCGGGAGGGGGGGATAAGCCAGGGCAGCTGGTGTCCCAGGGCCAGGCAGCCTCAGGAAGCTGGAAAAGGTCAGCTCTGGCCACCAGTTAGCAGCCCACAGACCCACCCCAGAAGCAGGGCTTATGGTGTTTGCCATGCTCAGGGTTAGCATCCTGGCCTCACTGGCAGCCTGTGGGCTTCTTCTGGGCCTCTCGGTGAAACCCTTTGCCCTCTGCCATGACTAATTGGTGCACAGGGTAGGGAGCAGGGAGAAATGGCTCAGGAGTGGGGCTGAGAGTGGAAAGTCCTGGGTGTGCTGGGCACGGTTGCAGGGGGACTGGCTACACTCTGTCTCTGGGGACAGGAACGACAGAAGACAAAGGCTGTGCTTTCCTGCCGCACACCAGGTCAAAGAGAGAAGTCAAGTCTGCCCACTCTGCCTTCACCCCAAAGCTCCCAAGCTCCCAAGCCTCAGGTGGGTGGACACCTGAAGAAGTCCCTCTTCTGCACTGCTTTTAAGGTTCCAGAAAGCCTCCTTGTCTTGATCAAAGTTGATAGAATTGTCAATGCTAATTTCCCTTTTTCTTGTTTTGGCAAGAAAAAGATGAATGATTTAGATCATAACACTGAGGGGTCCCAAATGACACCAGACTCCTGATCCCCCTCCTCCTCACCCCAGACACCCTATGGGCTGTGACTGGGTGGCAGCAAGAGGCAGGAATGTAAGGGGAGTGGAAGCTTCTCTTTTAGTAGTACCCATGTGGCTGGCAATGTTTATTATGCTAAGCTTCTTAGACAAATAGCTATTAACCATAAAACTGTTAAATACATACAAATCCCTAGTACCAAATGGCAGCAATGATGAGAAGCTGACAGCCTTGTGCACAGTGTAATCGATGACATCTGCATGAATTCCTCTGTGGGAGTTGCTGCCTAACTGCTTGAACACAAAATAGGGGCTGAGCATCAGAGGACCGTGGTGAGGAGCGCTCTGGGCTCCAGCGAGGCCCCGAGGCCAGCTGTGAAGGCCTGCTGTGAGGCCCAACCTGTTCTGCGTATTCTACAAGTAGGACAGTCAAGAAAGGACCTTCTAGGAAGAAAAGCAGGAAAAGGAGAAAGGGAGTGCTTCAGTTATTGGCAAAGAAAAGAAATCCAAAGTACACTTAAATATCACAAAGAATTTTAAGGATAGCCATTTAAGACACTCAGTAATTAGGGGGTCACTCCTTGCTGTGCTTGAGTGACCAAACCAGGTCAGCCATGTGCAAGGCAAGTGCCCTACCCCTGTACTCTAGCCTTAAGGCTCATGTTCTCTAATGACAGAGATTTAAACTACATCTAGAATAACTGCATTCACTTATGGGATAGAAAAAAAAATAGTTTGAGGCTAATATCCAATGCCAGGAAAAACAGGGGCCTGGTCAATGGTTGTAAACTTGCCACAAGTCTGTGTGTGGGCAGGGGACGGGGGAACGAGTTGGGGGCCAAGGACAGTTAGGGTAGAGAAGGAACTGGTAGGACAACACTAGTTGGATATGATCACTTTGGACAGGAGCAAAGTATTGAAAGGAGATAAGGGGATATACCTGATGACCTGTCAGTGTCTGTATTGAAACCATAAGGCCCAAAAGGAGAGGGTGGGGGGAGGGAGAAAGAAAGTGCCTACCATGGGGCGGGGGAGTGGAACTGGAAACACTGGTGGTGGGAAGTGTACACTGAAGGGACAGGTGTTGGAACATTGTGTGGCTGGAACCCAATTGTGTAGAACTTTGTGACTGTGTATCTATGATTCGATTAATAAATGCATTTTTAAACTAAAAATAAATAAGCTAAATCTAGACACAGGCACAGCAAGACAGACTTCACTGATGAGCATAACCTTTCAAGCGAAAGACCAGACATTTTTCAAGCTACTTTGTTGTCGTTTCACAGATGACTCCAATGATCATGTCCCACATCCCAGAAAGTACAGAGAGTGCCCAAACCCGTGCTGCACAGGGAGTGTCTGTGTCACTGCTCTGAGGCACAGAGGAAACGTCTCAGCACCCCAGAAGGCTTGAAATAGACAAGGGAGTGTAAATGAGCAAAAGCCACCACCCCAAACAAGGAATTTTCTAAGACTGAGCTGTCTGTTGTCACTAGCAGAATCTGTGAAAAGACAGAAATGGGGTCACATGGGTGATGAGATGAAGAAAAGTCACACCCGTCACCCCACGAGGGGTATGGCAGAACAATTCTGCCACAAACACAGCCTCAACACTGGGTAGGAGATGCAAACCTGAAAATACTCTTGCATAGAGGAAATGCACATCCACACACATACACAGTCATGTGTTCACACTCACAATGAGCATCCACACACTTACACATGTGTGCTCTCAGAACACATACACACACACAGACGTGCTCAGACTCAATGAACATCCACATGCACAGATGTGTGCTCACACTCAATGTACATCCACACAGACATGTGCTCATCCACACACATGCACAGGTGTGTACTCACACCCAGTGCACATCCAAACACAGACGTGCTCACACTCAGTGCACACACAGATGTGTGTTCACACTCACTGCACATCCACATGCATACACAGGCGTGTGCTCACACACAGTGCACTCATAAAGAGATGTATACTCACATCTGCATGCTTTCACCCACACATGCACACCCACACCCACACTCACACCTGCACACTCACACCTGCAGACACTGGCATAGCACACCTTTCCTTGGAGGAGGGCAGACAGCAGTGAATCCACGAGTTGTCAGTTATGGTAAAGCATTGAGGGGATCACATAGTAGCCATCAACAGTCTGGGCTGGACCTCCAGGTGCCATTGGGCCACTTCTCCCAGGGCCTCAGGGACCAGCCCTCTGCAGCCTCCTTAGGGCCCTTCTTGACTGTCTTGCTTGTGGGATGTGACAAAATTGGTCTGTTTGTCACATGGTTTACATATCAAACAATATAAATAAAGATGCTAGGAGGCTTCAATCAATATCAGCAGACATTGTGACCACCAACTGACTGTGTGAAGTTTTTCTGCCTGGACAGGTTGGGTGGGTGCAAGGGGTCAGGGGTGGGACAGGTGCCCTGGAGGGTTCTGGCCAGAGGCCGGAGGCAACAGTGCCACCTGGAGAACACTGCGAGCAGCTGCTGGAGGAAGTGCTCAGGACCCCAGGCAGAACTGCCCTGCAGTGGTGCTGGGGCCACCAGGGAGGGCAGCAGGAGGGGACCTGTGTGGGGGAGGGACAGAGGGTCCTGAATGTGGCTTGCACCAGGCCCCTCTCAGGCACAGCCGTCAGCACAGCCTCCTCCTGGGCTCCTGCCCAGCCTGTGGAAGAATCCAGACACCAGGGACTCTGATGGCCCTCAACAGAGCCTTGGGGACCCTCCAGGGCAGCCCTGAGAGTGACCCTCAGGGAAGGGAGTCTGCTCCAGTAGGGACAGTGTGTGTCAGACCTGTGAAGTGCCCACGTTTCTTCTACTGCTCTGCCTGGCACGAGCTGAGGTCTCTCAGCTCCCCTGGGGCCACTGTCTGAATTTCCCGCTGTGGCCTGCTCCTGGCAGTGCACCTCCATCCGTAATCCCTCTGTCTGTGCCCTAGAGCCCAAGAAAGACGAAAATCCAAGCTATGAGGCCACAGGTCTCCTGAGAACATGGCAAACAGAAAGAGCCATACTGGGGACACATTGCTTCCTGCCCCGACCTGTTCTCGGCCTCAGGAGGCCTTCCAGCCTGTGAACTGGGCTGACAGCCCGACTCATCAGCACTGGGTTGAGAAGTGGGGCTACTCCCCCTTGGTCCCTCCTCCTCTCCCTCCCCTGCTCAGGAATGACCTGAGAGACTCTGAGATCAAAGGCACCGGCCAGAGGTCCACTCCAGGCCCTGCCCCACCCCCACAGGGCAGAGGCAGCACCTTCAATGGTTGTTCTGGGCAGCTGTGAGGCTTTGGAAGCTCCCTTGGAACTGAGAGGAGGGAGCAAGGTCGGGAGCATCACAGGCATGCTGGTTCCTGAGACATGCATGGCAGTCTCCACTCTCTGCAGCCTGACCTCCCCCAAACTTCCCCTTTAGAGATGTCTATGGTGGCCTCCTTGCCTCCCCTCAGCCTTCTCCAGGTCCTCCCTCCAAGCAGGCTAATGTAGCCAAGTGGAAGGAGCCACATGTGAAGGCAAAAGGGAAGGCAGGGTCCATGTGACCAGATGAAGGGTGCCATAGACCCCTGACAGGACTCTAAGAGTCCAGAGGCCTTTGTGAGTTGGCCACATTCTCCAGGCTTTCTCCATTTGATACTTGGTTTCAACTAGACTCAGGAAACTGGCCCCAAACAGATGGCTGACCCCGGGCTGCACCCAGCCAGCCCCACTCAGAGTGTCCCCTCCAGCATGCCTGGCCACAGGCTCTGTTCTCATGTCTGCTCTCACTCACTTTTTGTTGAACAGAAAATCTGATGCTTGATTAACATAGCACAGTGGGTAGGGCGTTTGCCTTGCACGCGGCTGACCCAGGTTTGATTCCTCCATCCCTCTCGGAGAGCCCAGCAAGCTACCGAGAGTATCCCGCCCGCATGGCAGAGCCTGGCAAGCTACCTGCGGTGTATTCGATATGCCAAAAACAGTAACTACAAATCTCACAATGGAGACGTTACTAGTGCCCGCTCAAGCAAATCGATGAACAACAGGACGACAGTGACAGTGACAGTGCAACAGTGCGGCTTGCCACACATTCTTCAAAGTACATACTAGTGGTTGCTGTGTATGTTATATAGTGATGGGCATTACGTGGTCTGCAATTTTAAAACTGATATCTGGATCATTGGTTCCCCCACGACTTGATCGTCCATACAAACTTTATCCTGTCTTTAAGGGGCCAGAGAGATAGTACAGGGATTAAGGCACTTGCCTTGCATGTGGCTGATCCTGGTTTGCTCCTTGGCATATGGTGTCCGAGCACCTTCAGGAGTGGTCCCTGAGCCCAGGGGCAGGAGTAAGCCCTGAGTACTGCCAGATATAGCCCCCAAATAGATGTCACTGTCACTGTCATACCGTTGCTCATTGATTTGCGGAGGAATCGAACCTGGGTCGGCCTCGTGCAAGGCAAATGCCCTACCGCTGTGCTATCGCTCCAGCCCCCCAAATACATAAACAAAAAATTCTTATCTGTATTTAAGTTATTTTCCCAGCACAACAGATCCCAGATAACTGTGGACCATCTGAATTTTGTGGTCTAAATTCTACAAACAAAGCTTTTCATCTTATCTGTAAGAAAGTGTGCCAATAATAGCTGACAGACGCCATGAACAAAGCGTATCTTCAGGAGTGAGCAACACTCCACCTCTCCTGGCTGATGCCTATACGCTATTCTCAGGCTCCTGCTCAGGGGTCTCTCCCTGAGGCCGCAAGTCTCCTGCTGCCTCCTTCACAGTCACTGGAAGGCAGACAGATAAACTGCTGCCTCTCTCTCTCTCTCTCTCTCTCTCTCTCTCTCTCTCACACACACACACACACACACACACACACACACACACACACACACACCTCCTCTCTTCTGGCCTCTTGCTTGGAGCAGGTGGCTTCTTTTCAGCCTTTTTCGTCTAATGCTCAGCACCCCTGCTCACAGGTCATGGACACAAATAGCCCAGCAGACAGGAGCCCTGGAAAGATGACTCACTGAGTGTGACGTTTCAGGACTATTCAAGGGCTTAGGAGACATACCAGAAAGGAATCCTCTGGAACCCTCTGGAACAGCACAAAATAAAGCTCTTCACTTTCATACTTTGTACACAGCCAACCTGGGTTCGAGTCCCAGGACAACACATGGTCTCCTAAGCCCACCAGGAGTGATCCCTGAGCACAGAGCCAGGAGTAAGCCCTGAGAACTACAGTGTTGTCTCCCCTCTCTCTCCCCATGAAAAAAAAGAAAGGAAAAGAAAGAAAAGGCTAGGGATGTGGTTTCATGGCAGTGCCCATGCTTTGTCCCCAGCCCTGGCTCTGCAAAGGTAAATATAACTGGTGATCCTGCAAGATGAATAAAATCACATGCCAGTCGGGTTGGAATATACAATACAAGGGCCTGACAACATGGTGATGCTTTGGCCCTGTGGCGTGAGGATCGCCCAAGCCACCTCAAGGTGCTTGGAGGTCACAGCCAAGGTCCAGGGCCCAGCCAGCAATGCTCAGAGGACCATGTGGTGCTGGAGATAGACCCATGGTCAGGTCCATGTGAGATACATGTCTAAACTGTACTATCATATTAAATTATAATAAATTATACTAGGCTCTAGCAGTATAATTTTTTTTTTTGCTTTTTGGATCACACCCGGCAATGCACAGGGGTTACTCCTGGTTCTACACTCAGGAATTATTCCTGGCGGTGCTCAGGGGACCATATGGGATGCTGAGATTCAAACCCAGGTTGGCTGCATGCAAGGCAAACGCCCTACCTGCTGTGCTATTGCTCCAGCCCCTAGCAGTATAATTTTCGAGAAAAAGTTTTTCATATGAATTTTATAAATATATCTCAACAACACCTGATTATTTGAACTCCTCCAGAGCATATATCAGAAATCAGATAATAGGGGCCAGACAGATTGTGCAGAAATTAAGGTGGTTGCCTAGCCTTTAGCTGCAGCCATCATGCTGTTTCAAATCCCAGAACTGCATATGTCACCTGTGCATTGCCAGGCATGATCCCTGAGCACAGAGCCATGTGTGGCCCCCAAAACAAAAGTGTCATCAAAAATTTTTATGTTCTAGGGGCTGGGGCAATAGCACAATGGGTAGGGCATTTGCCTTGCACGCGGCTGACCTGGGTTCAATTCCCAGCATCCCATATGGTCCCCTGAGCACCGCCAGGAGTAAAGTAATTCCTGAGTGCAGAGAGTAACCCCTGTGCATCGCCAGGTGTGACCCAAAAAGAAAAAAAAAATTAAACATTTTTATGTTCTAGCAGAAGCAAAGATAAACAAATGGTGTATATCAAACTAAGAAGCTTCTATAGCACAAAAGAAATAATGACCAGAATAAAAAGACACCCCACAGACTGGAAGAGAATATTTACCCACTACTTATTTGATAAAGGATTGATATGAGAGTCCGGAGCAATAGCACAGCGGGTAGTGCATTTGCCTTGCACGCGGCCGACCTGGGTTTGATTCCCAGCATCCCATATGGTCCCCCAAGCACTGCCAGGAGTAACTCCTGAGTGTAGAGTCAGAAGTAACCCCTGAGGATCGCTGGGTGTGACCCAAAAAAAGCAAAAAGAAAAAAAAAAGAGGGGGTTGATATGCAAGGTATATGAAGCATTGGTAGAACTTTAAAGAGAAAAAAAAAAGATCAGGGGCTGGAGCAATAGCACAGTGAGTAGGGCATTTGCCTTGCACACTGCCGACCTGGGTTCGATTCCCAGCATCCCATATGGTCCCCTGAGCACTGCCAGGAGTAATTCCTGAGTGCAGAACCAGGAATAACCCCTGTACATCGCCAGGTGTGACCCAAAAAGCAAAAAAAAAAAAAAAAGATCAAAAAGTGGGGAGAAGAGATGAACAGAAATGTCCACAAAGAAGACATAAAGATGGCCGAAAGGTATATAAAAAATGTTCTACCTCACTATCATCAGGGAGATGAAAATCAAAACACCAATGAGACATAACCTCACACCAGTGAGACTGGCACACATCACAAAAAAATACCAACCTGTGCTGACTTGGATGTGGAAAAAAGGGGCCCTCATTCACTGCTGGTGGGAATGTCAAATAATCCAGCCTTTTGGGAAAACAATATAGACATTTCTCAAAAAACTAAAAATTGGGGGGCTAGAAAGAAAGTGCAGCAAGTAGAACACTTGCCTTGCATGTGACTGACCTGGGTTTGGACCCCTGTATGCCATTTGCCCCCCCCCCCAAACATTGCCAACAGTAATCCTGGAGTACAGAGCCAGGAGTAACCTCTGAGCACAGCGGCAGCTGTGGTAGAAAAGCAAACAAAAACCTAGAAACTGAGTTCCCACATGACCATGATCCAGCAATTCTGCTTCTTGGCATCTATCCCAAAAACGAAGAGAAAAGAAAAAGAAAAGAAGAGAAGAGAAGAGAAGAGAAGAGAAGAGAAGAGAAGAGAAGAGAAGAGAAGAGAAGAGAAGAGAAGAGAAGAGAAGAGAAGAGAAGAGAAGAGAAGAGAAGAGAAGAGAAGAGAAGAGAAGAGAAGAGAAGAGAAGAGAAGAGAAGAGAAGAGAAGAGAAGAGAAACCTATTCAGAAAAGACATCTACATGCCTATGTCCACTGCAGCACAATTCACAATAGCCAAAATCTGGAAACATGTCAAGTGTTCCAGAACAGATGAGTGGCTACGGAAACTATGGTACATATACACAGTGGAATACTACTCAGTCTTAAGAAAAATTAAAATCATACAATTTGCTGCTATGTGAATGGGTCTGGATAGCATCATGCTGAGTGAATAGTCAGAGGGAGAGGGACAGACCAGAGTGCTCTCTCTCATATTCTGGACAGAAAGAAACATAATAGGGGAATAATGAATGCCCAAAGTCAACAGAAAGTGAGAACTGATTTAAATTTCCCTGTGGGGCTAGAGGGAATAGGAAGTGAGGGGACTGGAATGATGGAGGGGAGAAGTGGACACTGGTAGGCAGCATGGTTCTGGATTGGGTTATGCAAGAAACCCTATCATTAACAGTATTGTAAACCATGGTGCTACCTAAAATAAAATTTTAAAAAATATTTTTAATGCTCTCCCAGTTCATGACTCTGATCTCCTTCAATTTTGTTACAAGAATAACAAAGATTAAAAGTTTAATTTTTTTTCCAAAAAGTGAAAAGCGAAGCAACTTTATAGAGATAGAATTTGAGTCATGAACATAGGACATAATCACTTATTCATCTCCAGGCACCTCTGTGCCCACAACTTTGGGGGTGTGGAGGCATGGACCTCTGTTTCATGGCATAAGAAAAGCTGAGGACATGTGACCAGGGAACAACTCACTGGCCTTGAGACCTTTGTGGGAGAGGGAATATTGCCCCTCACAGGCCGGGTCTGAAGGCAGTACCAAGTGACTGCTCCCCTATAGACTCGATGATTCTAGTCCTCACAGAAAGCCCCCTTCTGCTTAAACTAGCCAAGCAGATGGAATATCAGATAGTAAAATCTTTCCTTCAAGTCTTGTATTTGTCCCAAGTTGGACCTAGCCTGTGCTTTCACTAAGGTGGTGTACCACGAAGGCTCAGAGTGCCACAGAGAGTGGGTGCCTCCCTGCATCTGTGTCTCCTCACCAGCTAAGATAGTATACAGTCTCTGAATCTCAGCTCAGGGGAGGGTGTGTCCCCAGGCCCACACTGGGGGGTGCTGCTGCCTAGCCTGTGTGTGTGTGTGTGTGTGTGTGTGCGTGTTGGGTAGGGGGTGGAACACAGGACCATGCTGCCTCTGGGCAGGTCAGAAGAATGCAGCATCTCTCTTTGAGCTCCTTCCATCCTGGAGAAGAATGCATTCAGGCCACCAGTTAGATCCATGCAATATGCTGCATCTGTCCCAGCCTGAAGCATAGCTGACCCACAGCTGCGATGACAGCAGTGATGTTTACCCAAAGACATCACCAAGCACTACATTGTTGTCATAGCAACAACTGTCCAATATCTCCCAGTACTGCTTTTAGAATGAGACGAGATGAGAGATAGGAAGTACTTCACTGGTGTTTTATTTATCAGGTAGAAAGCTCTGGACTGCTGCTGAAAGCAGTCTTGGATTCCTCAATCTGTCTGTCATCCCAGTCTACAGGCTCTGCTCTTTCTTTTTCTCCTTTATCAGTCCCAGAGCCGCAGGAGCCTAACTGCAGAGGCTGTGCTCTGGAGGAACCCTTAAGTGGCTCTTAATGGCAGGCGGGCTTGGGGCTGGGGGTGTTCTCCCAGAAGATGCCATCAGCAGGCTGCTTCTGTGACTCTAGCCAGCTTGGAGCCCCTCCCACCATCTCATCCTGCTCCACTCCTCTGCTCCTCCTACCCAGCCCCCTTCACGGACTTTGTTTTCTTGCTCAGTTCTGCCACCACCCAGCTGCTGGGCTGCCAGGCTGATCCCTAGCCAGCCTTCTTTGAAAGGCTCACAGGGTCTCTCCCACAGCAGCCCAGCCCTCCCCCTGCCTCCCTCTTCAGACCCTGCTGTGCGATTTAATAAGCACACCCTGTGCTTCCTCCCCCACTCCCAAGCTGCCTTCTCTCCCCCTCCCAGGGACCTCATGTTCTTGCTCTTCTAATTGATTGAGGATGCACAGACTCTGCACCTGCCTCATCTCTGGCAAATGGATCTGTCACAAGGCAAACCTGTGAAGAGTTTGCCTCACTTACTCTCTTCCCCGTAACCCCCACTACCCCCCTTCTCCAGGAAGATAATGCAGAGGATTGGGTGAGCTCACTGGATCCTGAGCCTCCCCTTTCTGGGTGGTGAGAAGGGTGGGCCCACCATGAACGGGGTAAATAGTGGGGTAACCACCTTAGCAAATGCAATGATCTTGCCTCTCCCTCCCCTGTCTCATCTCCCCATTCCTATGTCACTCTATTTGTCTGCATCTCCCTCTTGCTCTTTTTCTCTCACTCTCTCTTTACCATTGTATCTGTTTCTGTATTTGTCTTGCTTCTCCTCTTGCTCTCTGTGTGTGTCTCTCTCACTCTCATGCTCTCACTCTGACCTGGATGTCAGAAACTGCCTTCAGAGCTCCTGCCATCCCCACGGTCCTTACGTCACTCCTAGTCCAAGGGCAGACTGCCTTTGAATGCACTTCTGGCCTGAGAGGCAGCCGGCCCAGGGGGCTGATGGGGAACTAAGCGGACAGCCAGCTCTCTGCAGGAGTTGGACTAGAGACAGACCGCAAGAGCCGAGCAGCTGGCAGCAGGAACAGAAGCCAAAAGACATACAGAACAGGTAGCAAGGAGATAGTTACCACAGGAGCAGACACAGCTGCTTCTGAGACCAGCAGCCGCTCTCCTGAGTGGGCTCTGGCACCAAGGTCAGGGTGTGGGGGTGCAGCTCCATTTCCTGGGTGCCCTCTGGGAATCTTTGTGCTGGGATGTCCCCTTTGGAGTCTGCATGAGCCCAGAGGTGCCTGCAGAGAAGGTCAGAACTATTTCCTGGCAGATGCTCAGGTGTTCAGGCTGCGCAAGGCTTCCAAGCTGCTGCCTGCCTTCCACATTCTGAGACCCAGCCTCTCCCTGGAATGATGCCTCCAGCTGGGCACAGAGCTCCTGAGCATACAGGAGATCAGGCTCCACTAAGCTCTCACAGCAGATTCACCTCTAAGAGGACATCTGCCCTTTTCCTTCAGAGGCCGGTCTGTGGGGCCTGAGGAAAGGGTCAGCGACCGTACCATCACCGAATGACTCCATGTTCTGAGTTCTCTCCTGTCAACATATTTATCAAGTTGGAATCGGTACCTGCCAAGTCTTCTACCTGAACAGCTTGACATTGCAGTTATTAATGACCTTCTCTCACTCTGATGAATAATCTCTACACCCATGAGCACATGGCTGGTACATATACACTGCTGCCATGTCTGATATCCGGGTCCTGAACACTTATCCCACAGTCAGGTCACTTCAGACTGTGTCCTCAGCACCCTCTCATGACCAAGAAGAACAGGACTTCTACCTTCTCAACATCAGGAAGAGAACAAGGCCTGAGGGACAAATGGGAAAACATAGTTTTAATTCTTTCAGACCATTCTGTAAAATGCTGTATGTGGACACATGATGCTTTGTGATTATTTTATCAAAACCCGAGAATGTATAATCTAGAGTGAACCAAAGTATAGGTTGCAAACTTTTGGTAGTAATAATGGTATTACTATTGCTTCATTGTGGGGTGGAAGAATTTGGCCAAATCATCTGTGCTCAGGGTTTATGCCTGGCTGCTCTTGGCTCGGGGATCACTCTTGGCAATGCTCAGGGGACCATATATGACAGCAGGGATAGAATCAGGATCAGCTGCATGCAAGGCAAACACCTCTGGGTGTTATCTCTCTGGTCCATTGCTTCATTTTTAATTTTTATTTATTTTGAGGGTTTTGGGGCCACACTCAGTGATGCTCAGAGTTTACTTCTGGCTCTGCACTCAGGGATCACTCCCTGGGAGGAATGGGAAACCACATGGGGTGCTGGGGATCTAACCTCTTATCCACTGCTTCTGACCCACTTGCTTTTTTAATGAATCAGCTACACTAGTTCAAGATGTAATAAAAGAGAAATTGAATGCTGTAGTAAGATTAATGCCATGACTTTTCTATTTGTAGTATTTTAATAAATTTTAAAGTTTCCTAAAAATAGTCTATTAACTTAAAAATTAATGGAGCACTAGCAATCATAGAAAAACTTCTAAATACAGTGAAAACTGTAAACAACACATTCATGCAGCTCGCTCAGCCAGCCACAGAAATATGAATATTCTGTATCATTGCACTTCATAAAATGCTAGAAATCAAAACAAAGACAATATTGAAAACATTCTAAGAACCATGTCTGAGCAGTAAAGATAAGAATGACAAGTGCTGTCAGGAATAACAACCACCAGAAGTCAGTTGATCAATCATTTTACAGAAGAAATAAAACTTCACTAAACTAGAATTCTATGATGCGTGAAAATAATTTTTGAAAACAGGGAAAAAATAGATGCTTTTACACAGACCAAAAATGAAAAAAATTAATAAGAAGAAGATCATCAGTAGAAAATTTTGTGTACCCTTGATCCTGAGTATTTTCCTTACTTGTTCAATCCATACCAATGTTATTACTTTCCTGAGTCCTATTCTTATACATAATACTAATGGATATTCCTTCTTGTCAAATTCCCCTAGAACATACAATACTTCTGATGCAAGTATTATATTGTTAATTTCCTCTTGAAAAATAAAACTATTATTTGGGGGCTACTCCTGGCTCTGTGCTGGAGCCGGAGGTGTTCCTAGAGGGTTTTGGGAGACTCTGTGGTGCCAGGGAGTCAAACAAGGGTTGACCACTAGCAAGACAATTGTCTTAACCCCTTATCTAGCTCTTTTGTAAAAAAAGGAGGAAATATTAAGGTCCTCTATGGTGTAGAAATAAGTTACAGAAAGAAAACACTATAATCTGTGCACTTTCATACTTGTTTGTATATATGCCTATACATAAATTTCATTTTCTATTTCTATTATAATTAAACGTTATATTTAATATGTACATTCTCCACCAGGGCCTCTCGGAGGGGACGGGTTGCCTTTCCCTCCCCGCCCCAAGCAGAGCCTTGACAGTTGAAGACCTCCGGAACCCAGTCACAGCCATGCTCAAGGCTACTCTCCACACGTTCGGATGAGCCTCACGCATGAAGGGACCAGCAGAGGAACCCAGGTGTGCAGGACCCGGGGCTGAGATCTCCATACCTGCTCAAATTGGGACTGAGTCTTCTCCATCCAGAACCCCCATTTTCCAGTAGTGTGGCAGCCACACTCACAAACTTCCCCAGGCACCGTGTAATCCCACTAATGGCCAACATCCAGAGACTATAAGACCAAGCTCCTGGAAGCATCTAATAACCTTGTTCTCCTTCTTGGAGAACCTGACAAGCTACCAAGAGTCTATTTCCCACATGGGAGAGTCTTGCAAGCTCACCATGGTGTATTCATATCCCCAATACAGTAAAAGATATATATGTATACCTCTCAGAGAGCCCAGCAAGCTACCAAGAGTATCCCACCCGCACGGCAGAGCCTGGCAAGCTACCTATGGCGTATTTGATATGCCAAAAACAGTAACAATAGGTCCCATTCCCTTCACCCTGAAAGAGCCTCCAATAGTTGGGAAAGATGAGTAAGGAGGTGCTAAAATCTCAGGGCTGAGTGTAATAGAGACGTTACTGGTGCCCGCTCAAGTAAATCAATGAACGGGATGACAGTGATACAGTGATTATAATTAAAAACTATTTCTAACAGGCTCAATATAATGTACAAGGGCTAAGGAACTTGCCTTGCGGGCCTGAGAGAGGAGGGCATTTGTCTTGCACATGGCTGGCCTGGGTGCATCTGAGCTGGGTTTGGTCCCTGGCATCCCATATAGTTCCCTAAACACCACCAGGAGTAATTCCTGAGTACAGGGCAAGTCAATGTCAGGGTGTGGCCCCCAAACAAAAACACCCCCCCTCCAAAAAAAAACATAAAGAAAGGAGAATGCCTTGTATGTGACTAATTCTGGTTTGATCCCTGGCACCTCATACAGTTCCCTGAGCACTATCAGGAGTGAACTGTGAGCACCTGTAGGTATGGCCCAACTGCTCTCCCCACCATGCTTGGGTGGGGGGAGAGTCCACATAGTGATGGGTATTGGATTCAAGGCTTCACTCATGCAAGGTATGAACTCTACCATTTCAGCTATCTCCCCTGCACCTGATTTCCTCTTCTCTGTACCCCATTATTTTATGTAAGAATTGTATTGTAGGACCAGACACATAGTAGGGTAGGGAGGGAGCTTGGTTTGCACATGGAAAACCTGGGATTGGAGTGACTCCTGAGTGCAGAGCAGGAATAACCCTACAACATCACTGGGGTGTGGCTCACAGAATAACAAAAGAAAGAAGGAAAGGAAAGGAAAGGAAAGGAAAGGAAGGAAGGAAGGAAGGAAGGAAGGAAGGAAGGAAGGAAAGAAGGAAGGAAGGAAGGAAGGAAGGAAGGAAGGAAGGAAGGAAGGAAGGAAGGAAGGAAGGAAGGAAGGAAGGAAGGAAGGAAGGAAGGAAGGAAGGAAGGAAGGGAAGAAGGAAGGAAGGGAAGAAGGAAGGAAGAGGGGAGAGGGAGGGAGGGAGGGAGGGAGGGAGAGAGAAAGAGAGAGAAATGTAGTAGATAACTGAGAACATTCATTTTTAGATTAAAGTGTTTCTGGGTACCAAGCTGTTTGGATTCCAATGAAACATGTTCATGGAGGGATTATGTTAGTAGCAGCAGGGTTAGTTCTGAGGAGATGGTGACTCCTCATCACATGCCCTCACTGCAGTCTTCAGACTTCAGGAGACGTTCAAATAAGGGGAGAGCAAGTGATCTGGGGGACACCTGTGTGATCTGCAGCATCACTCTTCCCGAGGTGTCTCCTCAGACAGGTAACTGGAACTATCTTCGTAGCCACCAAGGATCACTAGTTTCTTATTAGATCCTGCCAATGGCGGACCAGAGAGGAGTTTGGGTGGCAGAAGAATGTGGCCTCCTTGTTCTCTTGTCCCCAACCACCACAGCTCAGCTCAACAGCTGAGCACTGGCCATCACAGTCCCTGCCGGGAGCTCTGCCGCTTGCTGTTTTGCTTTGTTTGGTTTGAGTGGTTGGTTGGTTTGGGGGTCACACTAGTGCTCAGGGCTTACCCTGGCTCTGCGCTAAGAAATCACTACTGGCAGACTTGGCTACCATATGTATGGGGTGCCCAAATAGGACCCAGCTCATATGTATGGGATGCCCAAATAGGACGTGTGCAAGGCAGCACCCTCCCTGCTGTACTCTCTGGCCTCTGAGCTCTGTGACTTCAAGGAGATTTTCCCATTTGTGTCTCCCCAGTTAAGGGGTGGGTGCTGCTTCAATTACCTCTCAGGTTGTGTTATTTCTTCTCCTCTTCCCAGCTCAGTTAGTCTTCTGACACCTCTGAGGCAATCTGTCTACATACCCTCTTGGAATCACCTAACATGACTCACATTTATGCCTGACTCATTCATACTGTTTCACCAAAAGAAACCACACAAAAAATGTCTCATTTCCCAACCTCTATCAAATGCCAATTTGCGACCATTGTCTTCCAGTCTACAGGAAGCAGATGGGACCTGTGGCTTCCCTCATCTGGCGTTGATGACAGCAGCTGTGCCAACTCTGACCGTTGCAGCACCTGTGGTTAGTGATGCATCAAGAGCAACTCTGTCATCCCCTCTGCCCCATGGTGCTGATGACATATGAGATCAATATTCTCCAAAACAGGTGTACTCAAGAGGTAGATGGTAATGGTTGTTCAGGAAGAGGGAGAAAAAATGAAAATTCCTTCTACATATGCTCTCACTTTCTGCTGTCCCTCTCCTTTAGGGTCACCACTTGCAGACCCTACATGAGTTTACTGTCACTACCACTTACTTTTCTTTTTTTTGTTTGTTTTTGGGCAAAACCCAGCAGTGTTCAGAGCCTACTCTTGGCTCTGTGCTCAGGGATCACTCCTGGTGGGCTCAGGGGAACCATATGGGATATCAGGGATTGAACCAAGGTCAGCAGTTTGTAAGGCAACTTCCCTACCCACTGTACTATCCCTCCATGACTTATATTTTGAGCTTCATAAAAAGACACATTATGTTTGTTTCACTCACTAAAGAATTTTCAGTATCCAAAAAAATTACTGACTCGGGCTGGAGCGATAGTACAGCGGGGAGGGCGTTTGCCTTGCACGTGGTCAACACGGGTTCAATTCCCAGCATCCCATATGGTTCCCTGAGCACTTCCAGGGGTAATTCCTGAGTGCAGAGCCAGGAGTAACCCCTATGCATTGCCGGGTGTGACCCAAAAAGCAAAAAAATAATAATAATAAATAAAAATTAAATTAAAATTTAAAAAAATTACCGACTCATGGTAGAGTAGAAAATAAATAAAAATTTGTAAAATATGGGACTGGAGAGAAGAAACATGGAACAGGGGAAATAGTACAGCAGGTAAGGTACTTCCCTGCATGTGACTAACCTGGGTTCGATCCCTGCATCCCATATGGCCCCTTGAGCCAGGAGTGATCCCTGAGCACAGAGCCAGGAATAAGCCTGAGCACTACCAAGTGTGGCCCAAACAACCTCCCTCCCCCACCAAGAAATACGAAAAGCTATCCATTGGCCATGATTTTATCCCTGTTAGATAATGTAATTCCTTGACTCCCTGGGAAAGATACTCCTTCACATCTATCTCAGACTCTGTGCTTGTGTTCACCAATCCTCCCGGCCATGGTTCCTGAATTTGAGGTTCACTGGGAGGGTGGGGTGGGGGTGGGAGTTACAAGGGAAGGCCTGGGGCAGACACAGGCCTGGTAAGTAACAATGACAGCCACAAAATGTGCAGAAATCAATAAGCTTGATAAGGGGAGTCGAGTCCGAGGTGCCACAAACAGGCTGAACATCTGTCAGGCACACAAAAGCCACAGAGAAGAACAAAGGCGAGGGATTATCTTCACTCAGGCTCTCAGTGAGGCCCAGCAGGAGACACCCACGCCCCTCACAGCCTTCCATCAGACACTGGACATCCTTAGAGGGCGTGCATGCAGCCCAGAGTGCCCAGCCATCACAGCACAAAGGCAGGAGGGAGAATCAAAGTGCAGATGCAGAGTTCCAACAAACACAATTGTGACAAACCTCACCACGAGATCATGGATTGGGGTCGGAATTTCCATAGAGTCATTTTGTTTGCAAGTGAGACTCATTGATCCCCAAAGAAGTTATATATCCAGCTCATTAAACACTTTCTCTTTTCTGTCCTTAAGCCAGAAGTTGGGGGAAGGTGGAACACAGAATTTCTCTCTCAGAGAGAACAGAGCTCCAAGACAACTTAGGGCTGCAGTCTTAGTGATCAAAGTGTCGATAGCAAGGAGCCCACCTGAGCACCAGCTTCTCTTACAGCTGCCTGTCCCCACTCAGGGCCAGGAACCCTGCTGTTCCAGTCTTCCACTTGGGAGCCCCCAGGTTCTCTAATGCATATGCCTTCCTAAAGTTCCTTCCTCCACGACTGTGATGCTGTTAGGAGCCAGCATCCCCCCGCCCCGATGAGCAGGACATGAAGGCCAGTTACTTCCGGTACTGTTGAAGTGCCAAGGTGTCCTCTCGCCCAATGCCCATATCCTACAGGCTCTCAGGCAGCCCTGTGGTGTGGCTACTGGTCAGGGACCAACCAAACATGGGATCCAGTCACTGCAGGGGGTCTTCCAACCCCACATGTTGGGGGGGCCAGCCAATTGACCCCTGGACTTTGCCTTCTGCCAGCAGAGGCAGTTGGCTTGTGCTGTGTGGATGCAGAGGCTTTCAGAAGCACCCCAGTGGCAGCGCACCTTCAAGCTCAGGCTGCTGTGCTGTAGATGTCACTGGTGTGTGAGTGTGCTGTGTTAGCTTTATTGCTGTTTTGGGCTCAGTTGATCCTATTTCTCTCAGGATGTGGCTCCCATCTCCTCCTTTGCAACTAGAACAAGCAGAGAAACATTTTTTAGTTTCCAAGGACTTTCTTCCAGCCTCCACTTTATGGAGTCGGGGGTCTTAAAGGGAATAAGGCCACTGCCACTGTCACTGTCATCCCGTTGTTCGTTGATTTACTGGAGCCGACACCAGTAATATCTCTATTCCTCCCAGCCCTGAGATTTTAGCAGCCTCTCTTTACTTGTCTTTCCCAACAATTGGAGGCTCTTTCAGGGTCAGGGGAATGAGACCTATCATTACTGTTTTTGGCATATCAAATACACCATGGGTAGCTTGCCAGGCTCTGCCCGTGTGGGCAGGATACTCTCGGTAACTTGTCGGGCTCTCCGAGAGGGTTATATATATATACTCTCTATGATTTGTTGTCTACTGTCTGAACTCCATCAAATATGGTGTGGTAATAATTATGGAAAATGTGTAGGAAGTATCTTATAATGTGTCCGGAAAGTGGCCTGGAGTGTAGTGGCGGTTGGGCAGTGGAGGTCAGCTACCAGCACTGGGTCCCTTGGGGGAGGGAGGGTTCTCACCCGCCCCCCTCTTGGGCACCCCGAGTGAAAACAGCCTGGCGCAGAGTCTTATGTATGGCCCAAAGGAGAGTTCTAGCTTCAGTTTTCCACAACTCACAATGGAGCGGATAGTTATCAGAGGTGCTTAGGGGTGGTCAGGGTGGTTCCAGCCCTCTTTTCAGTGAAGCTCTGGTGGTCCAAAGCTGTGGGTTAAGGCAGGCCTGAGACCGTGGAGGCTGCACACAGCCAGGAGTCACATGGAGGAGTCAGCCCTCCTTGCTCTCCTTGTTCTTCAGAGGGTTAGAAGACTTGTCTGGGCAACAGGGTCTGACTTAAAGCAGATTTCAGTCTGCACAGACATCAAACCTTTTCAAAAGACTCTTTGAAGTGAAAATAACATATAAGTACAAGCTGAGGGACTTGTGATACAGGGTCCGGGGACACTGGCTGGAAGGCAGCTCAGGCCTCTCCTCACACCCAGCTCCCATACAGCAACCCAGGCTAACTTTCTAGACTGGCGTGTGGCTGGAGGGGAAAAGAGGTGAAAGAAAAAAGATGGAGCTCTTCTTTCAGGAGGCAAGCAACCAATTCTAATCTTAGATTACTAGCCTAAAAGAATAGGAGAAAAGGCCCCAGGGAACGGGCCACAAAGGCACAAGTGGTAGATTTGACCAAGCACTTAGAACTTCTCTTTGTGAAAAGACCACATAAGTGAGGAGCAGAAAAGGCAACTGGAGTAAAGCATTTGAAAAATATGTAAAAGAGTATTAATCCATGTGTATAGCATATAAGTTCTTCAGTTATATGAGTTCATTAGAAAAATGAGTATTCTAGCAGTTTTAGAGTATAGCACACTCCTGAAATATTAATATTAACAGTATTGTAAATATCACTTGTATCACTTGTCATCTCGTTGATCTTCGATTTTCTCGAGCAGGTGCCAGTAACGTCTCCATTTGTGTCGGTGCTAGTGTAGCCCAATGGCATCTGCTCACTCCAGGAATAGGAAGAGCCTCAAATTGTTCATTCAGGGTTTTGATGAAGTCTGACCATCTACTTGGTGGGTGGCCATGCGGTCTTTTGACGTCCCGTGGAATCCAGTCGGTAACAGCTCTAGTCCAGCGGTCGTCTCTGAATCGCATTACGTGTCCAGCCCATCTGTTTTTTGATGCCTTGGCAAACGAGACAGCGTCCCTGATTCTTGATCATCGACCAAGGTCGGGACTCCGGATTCCTTCTCTCATGTGAGTGAAACGTGATACTCCAAGCATAACTCTTTCGATTCCTCTTTGGGATACCCAAATAGCATTCTCGTCCTGTTTTCATAGGGCCCAGGTCTCTGAGGCGTATGTTAGTGCAGGAAGAACTGTGGAGTCGAAAAGATGTGCCTGGAGCTGGAGGTTCTTCGTCCTTTTAACCACTTCTTCAACCACTGTAAACCATTGTAAATAATGGTTTCTAAATTTAAAAATCTAATCAAAATGAACAAATAAACAATTGACAGAAAGCACACACATGTGCACACATGTGCATATACATGCACATGCTCACGCACACACATACCAGTGACTGCTTGTATCCACATGCCACTGTGTAAGTCCATGAATATTGGCTTGCAGGTGACAAGTTCATCTTAATAGTAGGCAGAGTGACAAACATGGAAAGGTTTAAGGAAATGGACTATCCACATACATATCCATATCCAGCAGCTACTTTGCAGACAATGCAATGTGTACAAGGACATAGAGCCCCTCGGAGCCCCCATCCCCTTCAGAACTGCTCTCTGGGCCCATGTGTTCCCAGCTGGAGAACCAGGTGCAAAGAAGCTGCCACCAGAGGGTCAACTAGTGACAAAGCCTGACTGTGCTCAAGTGCAGTGACAATAATGCAGGTTATGCCAGTTGCTGGGGACACAATAATGTTTGCTCTGGAAAATAATCAGTCTCAGACAAGGTAGCAGAGAGACAGAAAGGCTGAGGAGAGTGAAGAAGAGTTGTCAGGGAGGGCCAGGGGCCTGGCGGCTGCTAGGAAAGGAAACCAGTCTTCGTGGGAGAGTGATGTGACTCCTTTAGATCTGTGTCTTTCTAACAACACGACATACTCAACGGAGCAACACATAATGACACAAATGTCTCAAAACCCAAATATCTCCAAGATTCTTCCAGGATCCCTCCTGAACCCAGAGAAACATGGTAAGCCAGGTGCTGCTGCAGGGAGGGCCAGGGTCTTGGGTCTTGGATCTCAGCTCTGCTCAGGGAATCTTAGGTGCCCGAGGCCAGCGACGGCCAATCCCACACATGCCCCACTGTGGAGAGCCTCCACAGGACCGAGCTTCGTGGACACCTGTTTCTTGTTAATTGCACCGTGCTTCGTAGACAACACCTGATAAGGAAACAGGATGTCTTGTCACGCCCACGAGCTGTAACTAGTCTATCAGCTGCAGACACTTGGGCGTAAACAAGCAGCGAGAGGTATATAAGGGGGGAAGCTGCCTAGCTAGTCAGTTCTCCCTCGTTCCTCCCCCTCGTTCCTTCTCTTTCCCGTTCCCCTTCTTCCCTAATGCATAAGAAGGTCCCTGAATAAATCGCTGCAAGAAGAATCTCCAGGTTGCGTGTTTCTTTGCTGGTCAAAGTGGCGCGTGACACCCCATCAGAGGAGCAGCTAGGAGGCGGTGTCCTGTCAGGGCACATAGGAAACTGGAGCACTGCGCAGGACCAGCTGTTGCCAGGCTGGGACAGAACATCCCAAGAACCGCAGGCAGTAGAAAGTGGGAAGAATCTGACACAAGAGTGGACAGAATGTGGGCTTCACAATCTGGACATGGGTCCTGGCAGCATCCAGAGCTAGGCCCCAGTCAGCATTTTCCTAAGATGTTCTAACAGACTAAAACTCAAAAACAAGTAAACAGAGCTGGAGAGAGTACAATGGTTGGGGCACCTGATTTGTTTGCAGTTGACCCGGGTTCAATTGTTGGCATCACAGAGTCCCCCAAACATCACCAGAAGTAATCCCTGAGCACAGCCAAATGTGACCCAAAAACCAAAACCAAAATAACAAGCCAACAAACTGAGGGCCAGAACAGTGGGTAAGGCGTTAGCCTTTCATGCAGCCAACCTGGGCTGTCTTCAAAATATTATATGGCTCCTGATCCCTGCCAGTCCCCAAACAAAAACAAACAAAAAAAGCAAACCAACTAAAATTTCACAAAAATAAGAACATATTACTAATTTCACTATGGTAATCTCTTGTTTTGGTTTGGCTTTTTGTTTTGGGGTCAAAATATCCAGTGATACTCATAGGTTACTTCTGGCTCTGCACTCAGGAATTACTCCTGGTGGTGTTCAGGGGACCATGTGGGGTGCTGAGGATTTAACCCAAGTCAGCTGTACACAAGGCAAGTGCCCTCCCTGCTTTAGAAGTTTTCATGGGCAGACCTCCACTACCTCCACTACCCAACCACTGCCACGCTCCAGACCACTTTCCGGACACTCGGGCTGAACCTCATGCGTGAGTGAAGCCCCACAGAACCTGGTAAAGTAGAACTTTGTAACCTTGGACTCCAGGCTCAATGAGGCCCGGAAACAGAGATCCTCTGTCTGCCTTCCCCAATCTCCAGAACCCCAGGGATCACACCCAGACGACCCACCCTACTGGCTCTAGATAAATACATCATCAGCCGACCTCCGCTACCCAGCCACCACCACGCTCCAGGCCGCTTTCTGGATTGCACAGCTGGGGACACATCATAAGACACTTAATAACCACTTTCCATCATTGCCGAACCATATTTGATGGGGTTCAAATATGGTGTGAACCATGGGAACACCTGTAAGGGCGATTAGAGGCCACCCTAAAAGCCTCCATCCCTCTCGGAGAGCCCGGCAAGCTACCGAGAGTGACCCGCCCACACGGCAGAGCCTGGCAAGCTACCCATGGCGTATTAGATATGCCAAAAAGAGTAACAATAATGGGCTTCATTCACCTGACACTGAAAGAGCCCCCAATACGGCAGCATTAAGAAGGATGAGCAAGGAGAGGCTGATAAAATCTCAGGGACAAACTAGACTGCCAAAATGAAGGACTAAAATGACTATTTGTACTTTCAACACATGTACGCTGGCATCAGAAGCATCCATCGAGGACCTGATGCTGCAAGTGCAGAAAATCAAGTACGACATCATTGGTCTGACCAAGACGAGAAGGCATCGATCACATCACGCCATTTTCGACACTGGAGAAGAACTGTTCCTCGGAACATGCGACAGTAGAGGCTTTGGTGGCATCGGTGTCCTTGTCAACATAAACTTGACCATGATCATTGACTCATTTGAATGCCTAACAACCTGAATCGGACAATTACGTTTGAGTAGATGTGGCTCATTGCTGGCAGTTTCTATCTTCGTCATCTACGCACCAACATCCAACTACGATGAAGAAGAAATTGAAAAGTTATACATGGAGCTGGAGAAGTTCTATAAAGAAGACCACACCTTTTACAAGATCATTGTTGGTGATTTTAATGCCAAGATAGGACTGAGAAGGTCTCCCAAAGAACTCCACATTGGGATCCATGGCCTAGAATGGAACGATCAGGGTGAGAGACTGTCTGAGTTCATCTTATAACCTAGTTCTCCGTCTTGGAGAACCTGGCAGTCTTCCACAAAAAAAAAAAAAAGATACTGTAGAGGCACACCTGAGCCAAAATCAGGAGGAGGGTCGTATGAGAGTTTCTAGGCAGACAGGGATTGGGAGAGTTGTGGGACCACCAATGTATGGGAGCTGGTGAGACCCAGTCATAGGTAGTTGACCCCAGTCTGTGTCCGGTCTGGCCAGCCCCCTAGGACACAGACCCCTAGGAGGGAGGCAGTAACATCAGCTTCTTCACAGGTGAGGTAGCACCAGTGTCAGTTCATCCAGTACTTGAGCTGATGCCACACAGATGAGAAGGGACAGAATTAAATCCCAGAGCCCACCACCAGCAACTCTGCAAATACCTTTGGGAGACCATCAGCTCATTGGTTTTACCAGAACAGTGTTAGAAAGTGTTGCATCATGCTGTAGGCTCACAATTTCCATTCCTTACCAGGTAGACCTAGGTGTCTAAGGAGCACAGCCCCTTAATCTGAACAGTCCCTTAATCTCTGGGCCTTATTTCATATCCCTTTCATGCTGAATGCTCTAACATGGTGCCCCTGAATCTCTACCCTAAGCTGATATTGAATCTTTATGATATTCCAAGAGCTCACTGGACACACATTCCCCCTTAGCACTCGTGTGCCCCACGAGTCTGCATGGAATTCATTATGGATGGAAATTTACACACTTCATTCTCAGTTTATGATTTTTCTTAGTCTTCTTTAATTTGGTTATTTAATAGCTACAACAGCTATAAAGTAAGGAAGATAGCTGTTAGCTAACCCAGCCACTTGCCACATTTTTATAAATGCTTTTTCCATTAAAAGCCTACTTTGGAATGCAGTCATGGAGGAAAATTGAAGCTCTTCCTTTTCTTGAAACTTCTTGTGAAAGAACCTTCTCCTAAGGCCAGCATCCAGATTAGTCCTAGAAGCTAATATCACTTGGGCCATAGCGGCAAAGGCAATGACGATCAGAATCAATTTCTGACACCTGGCCCTTCCCAGGCCCACTCACATGATCTGGATATGCAGGTCCTTCCCATACCCATCCATGTGACATAACCTGTGTCCAGCTCAGGTCAGAGGCAAGAGGACCCCTTGACACTGTAAAATTTCTTGGTTTTTAGAAAAATAAAAGAAAGCAACATACCTTAAGAATAATATTTTGAGGAGCCGGAGCGATAATATAGCAGGTAAGGCCTTTGCCTCTCACATGGTCCACTGGGTTCAATCCCCAGCGTCCCATATGGCCCCCTGAACACCGCCAGGAGTAATTCCTGAGTGCAGAACCAGAAGTAACCCCTGGAACTACACTAATGTTTCATGCCTACTTACATGCATGCATTTTATTATTGGAATATTTCAAATGCAAACAAGTTGAGAGACCAGTGTAATGAACTGTTATACTCCCTCATATACTTCAAAAACTACTTTCACTGTCACTGTATCACTGTCATCCCGTTTCTCATTGATTTGCTCGAGCAGGCACAAGTAACGTCTCTACTGTGAGACTTGTTGTTACTGTTTTTGGCATATCAAATTTGCCACGGGTAGCTTGCCAGACTCTACCATGCAGGCGGGATAGTCTCGGTAGCTTGCCAGGCTCTCCGAGAGGGATGGAGGAATCGAACCCGGGTAGGCCACATGCAAGGCAAATGCCCTACCCACTGTGCTAACGAGTACTAAAACATTATTAACATTATCTCAAAGGTCAATAACCTCTTTAGTTGTCCTATTTTAATTTAATTTAAATATTACTGATTAATTGAATGTCCCAAATATAAGTGAAATGATCAACCTGTTGAAAGTGTATAAAACAGGGTCCAGGAAATAATGATTGTATTTGCATGCCATTCAACTCCAGATGCGATGTCAAAAAGGAGAGGAGAACTATTGGCAGTGTTTTCAATTATTTTAGGCCATGGTTAGAGAATCCAATAAATGTGGGATGTAGAAGTTTGTCTGGAAAATGTGCCAAGGGACAATGAAGGGACACTGAATCTGAGTCTGGATTCTAGGCCATCTGACTGCAAACAGAATGACTATGTTGTCCTTACCTCTCCCCTCTCTCTGCTTTGTCTAAGGAGGTGGCTTGGTTTGTGGGGGTTTTCCTGCACTATGAAGCTGAACTTTTGTCATTTCACAAATGTATTATAGTTCTCATATCTTGAACTTCCCAAAGCCCTCCTTTTCTGAGCTCCTCGAGCCCTCTTTCCATATTGGTAAAGGTTCTCATTTATATTTTCCTTCAATTTAGTCAGAAAATTTAAATGTACCAGGGCAGAACTTTGGTCTGTTTTCACTGCTATTTCCCCGTGAACTTTAGAAGATATGAAAGAAAACTGCTTTGAATGAATGGATATAAAATTCTGAAGAATTTATAACGAATAAGGGACTCTGATGAGAGGGAAAGTTACAAGATTAGTTTAGGTTTTCTTTTGCACTGTGGTTAATATGCTGAAGAGAAGTAACAGTTTTTCTTACTCCTGGCAGTGTACCAATTATTAGTTATGGAAAGTAAAATTCATGTTGGGGGAAAAGAAGTTTTACTTTTCTTTTTTATTTTTTTTGAAGTTTTACTTTTCTTAAGAAGACTTGCGGTAAAAAAAAAAAAAAGAAGACTTGCGGAGCATGGCGACTGGCACTGGAGCAGATAAGACCCAACCTTGCAAAGCGGCCCAGAAGCGAAGCCTCAAAGAGGGAGTATCTGGGCAAAGTTGGCAAAAATTACTTTCAGTCAGCTTTATTTCTCTCCTTCCACCACACCAGATTATTTTGGAGAAATGATCATAAATCCATAAATTGCATCTGTAAATATTTCAGTTCCCAAAAATAAACGATGTTTTGAAACATGGATTGGTGCTGCAATACTGTATGTCTAAGATTCAACTATGAATAACTTTGTAAATCACAGTTCTTTAACAAATTTTTAAAAAATTGGTGGTTACTTTAAGAGTTTTCATGAGATTTAATTCAAACTTTTAACCATAGAGCAATCTGTTCAGTTGGCATTATCACTACTCAGATGAGAAAATCAGATCCATGCCTATCAGCTGCATAACAACCTACTACTGCTGCCCTCATGGTCTATAACAGCTCTATAACATAACTGAGAGTCACTGAAAGAGCTACGAGCCTCTTTCAGTCTTAAGGCCCAGATTCAGACTAGACAGGGTTGTTTTCCATGGGCCTGAGGGTGAGGCCAGGAGCTAGGTGCAGGGGGCTCACTGAAAACCCTGAGTCTGTTTCTCTCAGGTCAATGCCTTCTTTTCCAGATTGCTGTTGTATGCTCTGTGGTAATGACAAAGATAACACTTGGTTTCTCAGGCAACACACTTTTCAGATTATCTAGCATGCTAACAGAATGTCTTTTTGCTTCTGTTATGATTTATCTTAATAGCTTATCGCCTCTATTGGACACTGTTTCCTGTACTCACTTTGGGTTAATACCTTTATATACTTAATTCAATACTAATAACACATCCCTATTAGTCTCCTAATACCTCTAACTTATTCTTTACTATTCTGTGTATGGTTTATTTTTGGAGATAGCTTCAACGGCAGCTGTGGACCACATTTAACTCACTAGCTGAGTGTCTAACAAAATGCTTTTCTTGTTCCAGTTCTTGCAGTGGTCTATACAGAGCACCCTAGCATCAAGTCATGTATGATGGTGCTTCTAGGACTTCAAGTGGCACAGGGTCCCTCTGGGAGACATCATAGACACACTCTGAGGTGACAAGCCGCTGTCACACCTGCTCCTCACAGCCTGTAGCAGAGAGGTCTTAGGAAATATGCCTGAGTGGGATTTGGGCTCCCAGAGGTGTTGAGGGGTGAGAGGTGTCTAGGAGCCTGACTTCAGGACCACCTGAGCACCCTGAGCTTCCCTTGTTAGTATGTCAGGAATCAAACATCCACATTCCTCCACACCCAAAGGCGACCATCCAGAATATATGTTAAACTTTAAAAAACACTTTATTTTTGAGGGGATGAGAGGACTTTGGGCCATAAGTCTTATTTCTGGCTCTGCTCAGGGAGTCACTTCTGGTAGGGTTCAGACCAGCTGGGATCAAGCTGGAGTTGGTTGCATGCAAGACAAGCTCCTTAACTCCTCTCCTATGTCCCTGGTCCAAACCTTTTCTTCTTTTAATGTTGTGTCACTGGAAATAGCAACTGGATTCAAATTTTTTGTTTTGTTTTTTTTGGGGGGCCACACCTAGTGATGCTAAGGGAAAAAGATGTCAGACCACCCAAGGACAGTAGATACAAGGGCCAGGAGGATTGCCCCATAGCTGGAAGACTGCTTCATGAGTGGAGGGGAGAAGGTAGATGGAATAGAGAAGGGATCACTAAGAAAATGATGGCTGGAGGAATCAGTTGGGATGGGAGATGTGTGCCAAAAGTAGATAATGGAACAAACATGATGACCTCTCAGTGTCTGTGTTGCAAGTTGCAAGCCATAATGCCCAAAAGTATAGAGAGATTATGGGGAATATTGTCTGCCATGGAGGCAGGAGGAGAGTGGGAAAGGGGGGAGGTTACTGGGGATATCAATGGTGGGGAATGTGCACTGGTGGAGGGATGGGTGTTTGATCGTTGTGTGATTGTAACCCAAATATGAAAGCTTGTAACTATTTCATGATGATTCAATAAATTAAAAAAAAAAAGATGTCAGACATGGTAGTAAACCCAAGCAAGAGATGGCAAAAGAGGGCTAGCAATGTAGGTCAGGGCTATACCACATGTATTTACACGTGTGAGACCCTAGATCTGGTCCCCAGCACCCCTCCCCAAAATCCAGGTGGTGAACAGAGTAAAGACCTTGCCCTTTAGGAAACTGCTGAACTGAGAATAAGTGCATCATACCTCAAGCCCGCATCAACTAGAAGAGACAGAGGAAAGGAAGAGGCACAAAAGCAGCAGACTAGCTGTCAGCCTTGGATAGCAGAAAGCTGCTCGGTTCTCTACTGTGAAATTCAGACTCATTTCCCTATAGGGTTATGAGGGACATAGAATAATATAAATTTATTAAGTGTAAAGGAAAGTCCATGTACTCCAAATCTACACCAAACTTCCTCAGAAGTACTGTTATGTATTTTACTCCAATTTGTGAAAAAGATAAAGCCAGGCATTTGTTTCTTGTTATTGTTGTTGTTTTCCTGGTGGTGGTTGTGGAGAGGGAGGTGGTCCCAAGCAGTATTCAGGGGGATGGGGGTTATGTATTCCAGATATGTGGGCCTGATGATTCAGTGCTTGAGCCCAGCAATGCTAGGGGAAACCAGGCTTCCACCCCATGGTGTTCAGAGGCCACGTGGTGCCAACGATAGATTGAATTTCGGGCTTCAAGCATGTCAGAGATGTGCTCCTGTCCTTGTGAAGTCCTTGATCTCATTGTCCCTTGTTTATAAAGTGTGAAATCTTGACCCATGAGATAGTACAGGGGTTAAGGTGCTTGCAAATCCAGTTCAAATTCCCAGCATCATGTGTGACCCCCTGTAAATTCACAAAGTAATCCTTGGGGGCTGCTGCTGCTGCTGCTGCTGCTGGACACGTGTGTGCGTTCGGTGGCCCTAAGGTTGATATCCAACAATTCCCTAAGCACAGAACCAGAAGCAGGTCCTGAACACCATCGGGTGTGACCCCCAAACACAAAAACAGAAAGAAAAAAAGTGTTGATTCTTAACATTACTCCAGGCTTCTAATTGAATGAAAAATATATCAGTCATTTTCCTTGTCTTCTTTTCTTAATTCTTTCCACAGGGGACATACTGACCCTAATGATTAATTTGTCTTGATTTTTTCTAGGGAAATGTAATCACTTCAATATGATCTGCCTTATTAAAATTTTGCATTTGTATTCTAAAGGTTCAAACTTCATTCTCTTGCATACAGCCTGAGGGAAGTCAGAATATATTGGGGTTTTCTCCACATAACACAGGACTATGTGTACCTATATCTAAGAAGCCTGAGTTTCCAGTTTCATAATCCAACAAATCATCAGGCTATGTTCTGGCCATGCCATGAGCTAACTCTCTAATAGTATTTATTTTGTTTTGGGATAACACCTGGCAGTGCTCAAGGGCTATTCTCAGAGGTGTTCAGGGAACCAAAGGATTGCTGAGGATTGAATCCTGATCTCTTGCATGCTGACCAGGTGCTCTAGCCTTTGAATGAACCATCTCCCCAAGCCTTGCCCAATGGTTTTCAGAGGTAGTATGTTTGTCCTTTACACCAGCACACCAGCAGCCTTCTTCTCCCAGCCTTGTCGCATCTACACACACCAAACATTTGTGGCTTATGAAAAAGAAATAATCTTTATAACTTACAGATAAGGTTCTAATCAGATACATTTGCTAGGGTCAAAATGGCTGGCTGAAAGTGAGATGCTTTTATAAACAGCCTGATTTTTCACCAATTCAAACCAAGTTACCAGTAGGATTTTAAAATCAAGTTAATTATAGAGTTATACTCAGAAAATTAAAATACTTTAGGCTTGCTCTCTCAAGCCCATGTTTTCCCTTGAACACATATTTCTGTCTCTTTGCTTGCTGACTAGCTTTCCTTTTCTTTTTCTTTTTCTTTTTTTCTTTTTTGCTTTTTGGGTCCCACCCAGCAATGCTCAGGGGTTACTCCTGGCTTTGCACTCAGGAATTACCCCTGGCAGTGCTTGGGGGACCATATGGGATGCCGGGGATTGAACCCAGGTCGGCCGTGTGCAAGGCAAACGCCCTACCCGCTGTGCTATCGCTCCGGCCCCTAGCTTTCCTTTTCAATGAAAGCTTGTGTTCTCATTTTTTAATTCTAGAGAAGTCTGTGTTCTCTCGTTTTCTCTTGAGTATGTATTTCTATTTCTCTCCCCTCATATCTTTCTTTTCTTTCCTTTTTTTTTTTTTTTTTTTGGCTTTTTGGGTCACACCCGGTGATGCTCAGGGGTTACTCCTGGCTGTGCACTCAGGAATTATTCCTCACAGGTCTCTGGGGATCATATGAGATGCCAGGGATAGAACTCACATCGGCCACATGCAAGGCAAACACCCTACCCACTATTGCTCTATCACCCCTTTATGTCTTTTTAAGTAAATTTAGTTCAATAAAAACCATCTTAATTCCCAAAACAGGGGTGGAAATACATATTGATTGGTTCCTTTGGAATCATGCAAAAATGTTAATATAAATTAGTAAAACTGTGTTCCAAACATTTTTTAAAAGTCAAAATATCTTACTTACATAGAAAACCACTCATTCTGGGCTCCCCACTGTATTAATTTGGATGTTTTCTCTTCCGCATTATCATATTCACATTTGTGTACTTAAATCATGATTCTCAAGCAATGTTATATTGCATTTCATGTAGTGGTCAGGACAGATATTCTGTCCTTTTTCAAGGGTGTCACAGGAGCCTCTTTACTGACTGCATAGGAATTCATGAGAGGGGTCATCTGATGGCCTGACAGCCGACAGTGGAACATACAAGCGAGTGCTGTTCAGCTGCCAATCTGCAAGACCAGTGATGGCTGTGGGTATAGAAAGGTTGAAAACCACTGCTGGGGTCCCATACAGTCTGTTGTGTAATCGGCTATACCAACTATGTTTGCTTGCTTACAGTCTGATATTGCACAGTGATAAACTCTCCTCAACAACATATTTCTTGGATCAAGTCCCTGTTCTTAAGCAAAGCATAACTATTTTATAACCAGCTTGGCTGAAACCAAACGGCAAGACATATAAGGAATTTAAGCTACACATATCTTAAGATGAGATTTTTGTTTGCAGATTGCTGTCGTCAGGCCCCTTTCTGAGTGAGCCCAATTATTTCCTCAGAGAACCACCTACACTTCCATAGAATGGTCTCAGGACTCCAGCAGAGGTCCTGAGGCAGAGCACAGCAGTCACTGAGCTCTCAGTAACATTTCTAGGGCTGCACCCTGAGATCATTATAAAGTCAAAATTCCTTTGAAAGGAATTTATTGAAGCACAGAAACAAAGACAAAAGACAACTGCTAACAAAAGCAGAGTGTGTGTGGGGGGAACAGAAAAATAGAAAGAGAGAGGTTTGAGCAGGTACAGGTGAGGCGTTTGCCTTGCATGCAGCTGACCTGGGTTTTATCCCTGACACCCTATATGGTCCCCTGAGCACTGCCAGAAGTGATCCCTGAACACAGAACCAGGCAGAAGCTCTAAGCACTGCCTTGCATGGCCTCCCCCAACAAAAATAAAACAAAAGAAATGCAGAGTCCATCTCAGTTCTGCTCCTGGTAAGCAGCTTATGTATATCCTTCCAAGTGTCCTGTTGACAAAGTATGCTACCTCAAAAACATTGTATGTTTTGTCTTTGAACCACACCTGGGGGCACTCAGATCTACTCAAAGCTCAGTGCTCAGGTAGCACTCCCTATGGTGCTCAGGGGACCAAACCCAGAACCTCACATATGCGAGATAAGTCCTATATCACTGAGTCACATCCCAGGCCCCTGATTTCTTAGTATTTTTTCCCTCACCAAATTACAAGCAGTTCCTATTCCGTCTCCTTTTCTTTTTCTTTTGGTGTTTGTGCCAATCACTATTGTGATCAGGACTACTTCCTTCTGCTCAAGTGCCCCAACGTGATCAGGGGACCAAGTGGTCGCCAGGCCTCCTGCTTAGTTCAAACCCTATGCTCAGCCCTTTAAACCATCTCCCTGTCCCTCCCCTTCCCTCGTTTCTCTTCCCTTCCTTCTCTTAGGACCTCCAAGATAGTTTCTATCCACCAACTTCTCAAGGTTTCTTTCTTCAGGGATAGAATTGCTAACCCATTTTGCTGGGTTAGCCGTCTTCCCACTTTGTTACAGGCCGTGAGATTTAGAGGGCCTATCAGTACCCTTCATTCATGCTACAAAACAGGGTTCACAACTGTGCTTAGGGCTCTCTCCTGAGGACGGAGTCCTGGGAGAATGGGGACAGTTAGCTTCTTACTAACTGGACGGTGGATGGCAGGCTGGGCAGAGCGGCACTGCCATCTGGTGGTCTCTAGGAGCGTAGCCTGCTGTGCAAGTCCTCCCTGAAGACCTGGGGTTTCAGAACTTGCTCGAGTCAGTTCCTGAGACTGCCCAAGTTCCCCAGAGTGCCGTAGGCAGGTCTTTATTGAGAATGTGAAGCATTCCTCCCTAGAATGGCCACAGAACAACTCGGTGTTTGATGGGGTTCCCTCTTCTCTCTTCTCTATTTTCTAAATAAAATTGCTTACCTCACTGGAAAAAAAAAATGGTATGAGACCACACATAGATCACCTATACTTTCTAAGGAGTCAGTCTGGCAGACAATAAACCAGACACCATTAAAATAAGTGATTTTCTCATTACAGAAAAAATATTTTAAAGATTGATTGCCAAGTTCCCCTGAAATCAATGAGGCCATTCGCAGCTGAAGTGAGAAGAGTGTCCAGGTTCTGAGCACACGCTTGTAGGAGAGTGGCAGGGTGGGTGGGAGGAACACCACATTCTAAACACACCCTCTCTAGCAGAAGAAGCAAACCCAGGGCATGGAACTGCCTTTCAGACAGTGCTCTCGCGTTTCTATCCAGTGGGAAATGACCTAGGGTACAGAACTCAAGGACCAGATTCCCTATGCCCTCACATCTCTGACCTCAGGCTCCCCTTGAAATCCAAAATATCCCAGGAACATAGCTGCCACCTTGACTGCCCTTGAAAGTGGTGATATGGAAAGCAGAACCCTCAAGACCCTTCCCAGGCACTGTCTACCGCTGGAAGCCCCAGTAGATGAGAAGCAAAGGCAGTGACCATCTGCTCTACCCACTGAACTATATAGCAGCTCCTGGCTCAGGCCCTCTAGCTTGTCCCCTTCTCTATTGCTAAGGTGAACACTTTGCCCAACACTTCCTTCCCAGTCACATAGGAAGTGAGTGGTGGTGGGGCTGGCAGAAGCCAAGTGCCCTCAAGGGCCCACGTAAGCTATTCTCCACATCTGTGTATTTCCATCAGCTTGCCTTGCATATTTTAGGATAAAGCAATATAAATAGCCTCACATGACTGAATAGTCCCCCTCTGATTACATGAAGTCAAATTCTATTATAAATCCCATATTTCATGTCTCCCAGGGGCTAAACGTGTTGGATGAATAGTTAAGGGAGTAATGCAACTTAATCATGGCCCAACCCAAAGACTGGGACAGTATTCTGGAGTATGTCCACAAATTCAGTTTTTTGCAAGTGCTCTATGTGATTCTGATGTAGAAAATCTATTAGTCAAGTTTACACAGTACATGATAGCTTGCCTCCAAATTTTAAGCTAGAAAGTCCTGGGATAATGTTTAGAAAAGAATCACAACTATGTGACTTTTTCGTTTTCAAAACATATGTTATATACTGTTGGATAACAATGGGTTGTCCTTGCTCCTCCAACAGGGAGCTTAGGTTTAGCATTACTGCCACAACAGGGCCCCTGAAGCACACCCAATCCCATCAAGCACTAGTAATACGTTATTGTTTTTCTCTTTCCTTTATGTAAATATTTGCCTAGTTTAGCAATGTCCTTTTTGTATAGACACAGGAAGACTGCTGATGCTATGCTTTGTAATATGGGAGTTAACTGAGTCCAAATATTTACTCCTGGGCATCATCATATTTACCTGACTTAAGCCTCAGTTACCCTCACTACCTAACACCTCCAAAAGGAGAGTCCTGAAAAGGGACTGGATGGACCCAGGGTAAGCTATAAACTACTCTGGCATTGAAAGGGGACAAGCCTAGCACCATTAAGTATAAGTGAAAAGCATGGTCATGGGACAAACTCTATCATCACTCAAAAACTAGTAACTGAATAAGGACCCTGCTGGGGTTAGGAAAGACTAACCTGGCCTGAGAACTGTAGTCTGGAATATATAGCAAGATGTCCCCAGGAAGAGCCAACCTTTAAGCTTAATATATCTCTTACTGTGTTCATACAAAATGACTAGAAATATTTTAAGAAGTAAATTCACTGATTGTTTAAATGGACTACTAGCTAAGGAAAGAGGCAAGCAATACACCCTAGATGGAATCCAGCCCTTGAGCACATCTTCTAGTAATCTGGAGTGCTGAACCCTCAGATGAGATTTTGTCCTTGAGTTAATCTCCTAGAATTTCCCATAATGGTGTGGCTTTACCTGTTTGCTCTTATGACAATGTTCAACCCCGCCTATGTGTACGCCCACCCTTTACAATTTCTATGTAACTACGCTGTAAGGGGAAAGAGAGGAACTTTGGGGACTTAGAGAGAAGACAAGGATGAGGAAGGAGACAACGAGAGGACTTTGAAGTCTATGAAGAGACTAGGATAATGGAACTATGATGACTGGGACAAGATTGGACTATGCTGGGGAAAAGAGAGAAATAAACCGTCTACTGATCAGCCTGGAGTCCAGTTCCTGTTTCTCTGTTCCCCCAGTCCCTTGCCGTGGGCCGGCCAGGGGAACTGTTCTCAATCACAGGAACGCTAGAGTCCCACATGTGCCCCCCACGCACTTTTCTTTTGAATCTCACAATATATAAACAACAATGTCTGTGTACTTGTCCCAAACCCAATAGAACTCTCTGACAGCATTTCTTGAGGCACAAAGAAATAGTAAAATAATAAATAAGTCTGGAAGATCGAAAAGTGGGGGCTGGAACAATAGTACAGTGGGTAGGGTGTTTGCCTTGCACACTGCTGACCCAGGTTCGATTCCCAGCATCCCATATGGTCCTTTGAGCACTGCCAGGGGTGATTCCTGAGTGCAGAGCCAGGAGTAACCCCTGTGCATTGCCAGGTGTGACCCAAAAAGAAAAAAAAAAAAAAAAAAAAGAGAAGTAGAAGAATAAAGAAAATGAAAGAAGAAGAAACTCTACTATTAAAATCTGTCTCACTTAGAAGATAGGTTTAGAAATGCATCTCGGAAGACAGCAGCTCGCCACAGAGATGTCTCCAGATCCTGTGCTGTGCTGGTTTCACCGAAGCGCCTCAGATGGAGCAGGCGTTCTCTCTCCAAATGAACTTATCTCCAAACAAATCTCCAGAAGAAAAACCCAGGTAGGTGGAACCAGTGACTGAAAACTCCAGGCCACAGGCAGGTTTGGGCCATTCCATCCCCATCTTCCCACCCCCCTCCCCCAAACCCCCCTCCCCCATCTGGTGTCCTGGCTGTCACACCCACGAACTGCCTCTGGGTACCATTTAAGCACATTAATGCCATGATCCAGAGACTCACAAATGAATCTTAGAAGACAGCAGCTTGCCACAGAGATGTCTCCCAATCCAATTATTTAAAGTTCTAGGGGCTGGAGCACAGCGGGTAGGGCGTTTGCCTTGCATGTGGCCGACCCGGGTTCGATTCCCAGCATCCCATATGGTCCCCTGAGCACCGCCAGGAGTAACTCCTGAGTGCAAAGCCAGGAGGTAACCCCTGTGCATTGCCGGGTGTGACCCAAAAAGCAAAAAAAAAAAAAAAAAAGTTCTAGACATCCTACACTATTCATAACAAGCAATACAAAATAAATTTAGCATCTGCCTGTGGGGCAGGTTTAGTAGTGGTGAGAAAATTTGAAATAATGGTGGAGGGAAGGTGTAACGGTGGTGGGATTGGTATTGAAATATGGAATGTAATCAATTACTGTGAATAACTTTACAAAAATAAAATTAAAAAACAGGTTTTAGTGAAATGAGTGCTTTAGATTTTATTTTTTAATGAAACAAATTAGCCAGATAGTCCCAAGGTACAAAACCAACCTACTCTGATGAGTGGGAACACAACAAAGATCAATCTTTCCTGAGGGGGACGGTCTCCTCCCGGATGCCCTCTTTGGTCACGACGCAGATCCGAAGAGCATCCCCAGTGTACACGTCCCTCTCGGCTGCAGAAATGAAGACGTCTTTCACCAGCCTCATGGCTCTGTCCAAGGAGAGTGGGACATGCTCCACGTTTTGCATGTTCTTAAAACCAACCTGATGGGACAAGAAACTAAAGGTGAAGCACCAGAGCTGCTCCACTGGTGACAACATTCCCCAGTATCTCCACAGGTCATGAAGAATCCAGATGAAGACACCTCGGTTTTTAGATGTCCCTCAGCTGAAATGCTTCCATACTTGGATCAATTACATCTACACGAAAGCCATTCAATGTTCACTGAGATAAGGTTTTGCCTACTTTTTAGAAGCACACTTAGACATGACACATATACGCAGTGTTTCCTAACAATGTGCTATATTACGTAGGATGAAAAGAACGGGGTAGAGAGCCACAAGGAACCCTACAGAAATAGAAAGAATAGGGCAGAAGATACACTCATGGAGGTGAATAGCAAAGGGTGGCATGCGCATAGGGTGTGCTGGAACTGAATACCACTCTAGACACAGGGGGTGTGTGCAAAGACTGGAGACAAGGCAGGTCTGGGTGGAATGCAGAGTGAAAGAAGACAAGGCAGAGGAACAATAAACATGTAACTACAGGAAACAAATTTCAGAAAAGTAAGGAGTAGGAGATAAGTTTAGAAAGGGCACTAGGAAATAATACAGTGGGGCTGGAGCTATAATACAGAGATGGGGGCACTTGCCTTGCACATGGCCAACAGAGTTCTAACCCTATACCCAGTATAGTCCCTGAGCCCTGTCAGAAATGATCCCTGAGCAATGAATCATGAACCATGCAGTGGGGCCCAAAAAACTAAAAACCAAGAGACCCTGAGATGCCGCCCACAAATGGCCCCTCCGGCTACTTATGATCCGAGAGACACCAAACAAATCTCAGAAACCAGCGGCTTTTGGCAGAAATCTCTCCAGACTTAACATATTAAAATTTCAGAATTCCAAGATCTGATTAACGGCCGCGTGACATCATATACTGTTCATAATCAGCAATAGAAAACAAATTGCCCAATGTTGCCTTTTCGGCAGGTCTGAGTGTTAGAGGAAAATTTCAAACAATAATGGTGGGACTGGTGTTGAAATGTTGAATGTAATCAAAGTACAAAGTGAGTAATGTGGAAATTATCTGCCACAAAGGTAGGGGTAGGGGTGGGATGGGGGGTATACTGGGATTTTTGGTGGTGGAAAATGTGCACTGGTGAAGGGATGGATGTCTGATCATTGTATGACCAAGACTTAAACTCGAAACCTGTGTTAACCGTTCTTGTGGTGATTCAATAAATAAATTTATAAAAACAAACGAACAAAAAACCCCTAGATGTGATCATGTAGATATGAATTTAACCGCTGGAAAAGGCATCAAATTTAAAATATACTTGGGAAGTTAGAAAACCAAATAAGAGGTACTGGAGAAATAATATGGGGGCAAGGCACTTGTCTTGCCTATGACTGAGGCTCTTTCTATCCCTAGCACATGAGCCCCCCAAACATGGCCGGGAATGACTCCTGAGTACACAGTTTGGGACCCCCAAACACGCAAAGAAAATTTGGTGACACAGAAACAGTGAGTTAGGATTAAAAAAAGGTATTTTCACAATCTTTAGGTAATGCTAATCAAAGAACTGAATTAACCAGATTTGGAAAAAAGAAAAAATGGTTTGAAGCTGAAAAGACAGATAGTCCAAGAGTTAAGACGCTTGCTGTGCATATGCCCAAACCTGGTTCAATGCCTGGCTATGGTGAGTGGCCACAGGAGAATTGATATAACACAGAGAGACATCTGGGTGAGACGGGTTAAGCATCTTACCTGGTTGTCAAGCAGAGGCTGAAGCATGGCACTCGCTGAGCCTCCCGCCTTGAAGGAATCTCTCTGGTAGGACCCCACAGGGTCAAAGCTGTAGACAGCTCCCTTCCCTTAGAGAAGAAAAGAGATTCTGTGAGTGTGCATTCTGATCATAATCACAAATCACAGCAGAATTAAGTTTGGTGGAAATGTGATATAAGGGTGAAAGCAATAGTATGGTGGGTAAAGCATTTGTCATGTACACGACTGAGCTGGGTTCTATCCCCAGCACCCCATATGGTTCTTCGAGCACCATAAGGTGTGAACCAAAAAGAAAAAAATAAACGTGATGGAAGGGTTGAAGAGACACTACACTACAGGGCACTTGCCTGGCTTGTAGGTGACCTGGGTTTAATCCCTGGCACCATGTATGGTGCCTGGAGCTCCACCCACTGTACCATCTCTCCAGCCCCACAGGAGCTGTTATTTTATATTAGGACTGTTTTGGGAAGCAGGGGGTGGGGGTGTGCAGTTTGTCAGCTGTGCTCAGGTATCATTCCTGTTGGTGATCACAGGACCATACAAGGGACCATACGAGGGATCAAACCGGAGTCAGCTATGCAAAGGAAAGCCTTAACTTCTATACTAGTTCTCTGGTCCTAGATCAGTGCTCTTTCTGTAAGATTAAGCTACAAATGGTCTATTGAACTCACACAACATCTTGAGGAAAAAAGTTATTACTGACTGCCCAATATTCACTACTGGAGCTTTGCTATACCACTTGCTACAATCTTTAAATGACTGTTTCTTTCTCGTTTAGCTTTAGTTCCTTCCTCATTGAAAAATGAAGATGCTGGGCAAGAAAGATGTTATTGTTGTTTTAAATCTAGACTAAGACACACCTGAGAAATATTAAAATCTTCATTTTAAAAAGTTTGATTTTGGCACATGATTTACATTACAATACTGTCAACAGTGAGTTTCTGGGGCTTGAGAGGGCATGGTGGGTATGGGGCTTGCCTTGCACACAGTTGACCAGGGGTCAATCCCCAGCACTGATTATGGTCTATTGGTTCAAATCCTCCCAGAAGTGACTGACCCCTGAGCACAGAGCCAGAGTTAAGGCTTAGGCACAGCAGCCCCCGTGTCACGAAAACAAAACAACAAATTTCAAACACAGAATGTTTCTTCTTTGAAACCACTATCAATGTCAGTGCCCTCCACCAATGACCCCATGTACACTTCTATGCCCTCATTTTTAAGAAAGAATTGTACCTTCTTCATCTAGACCCCCGATGATATTGTAAACGTAGTATGGGAAGAAGCGTCTTGAATAGAGAATTGTAGACAGCATGGCAGCAATTGCCCCTGTAGTCATGGCCTTATTATTGGAATGTTTATACATCTGCAATAATTAAAAAAGGAATCAGAGGCAAACATACTGACAAGGAAAAGCATAAACAAACATGTCTTATGACAGGGAAAGGAAGATTATCTCTTAGGCTAACATTGTACGGTAAGATTAAATCACAAATGGTCTACTGAACTCACACAACATCTTGAAGAAAAAGTTATTACTGACTGCCCAATATTCACTACAGGAGCTTTCCTATACCACTTGCTACATCTCTAGATAATTGTCAGGGCTCAGGGTGTGGCACACTGACAGATATGCTTAGTTGGAGTTTGATAAATGAAGTCCCATGGCCCCCAGAAAAATACAAGGTGTGGTTCCTATTAAATAAAGCACTGTATCACTGTCATCCCATTGTTCATTGATTTACTTGAGCGGGCACCAATAACATCTCCATTCGTCCCAGCCCTGAGATTTTAGCAGCCTCTCCTTACTCGTCTTTCCCAACGACTGGAAGCTCTTTCAGGGTCAGGGGAATGAGACCTGTTATTGTCACTGTATTTGGCATATTGAATACGCCACGAGGAGCTTGCCAGGCTCTTCTGTGCGACAGGATACTCTTGGTAGCTTGCTGGATTCTCTGATAAGTGTAAGATCTTATAAATAACTGAAACTGGTGAAAATTATGTTTATTACTTAGGGGAGAGGCTATTATATATATTTCTCTCTCTCTCTCTCTCTCTCTCTCTCTCTCTCTCTCTCTCTCTCTCTCCCCCCCCCCACCCCCAATGATATCTGCTTGCTCCAGGAACAGAAAGAGCCTCAAACTGTTCATTCAGGGATTTGATATCATTGGGCTGCACTAGCACACAACAGGGACAAATGGTGACGTTACTAGCGCCTGCTCGAGCAAATCACAGATCAACGGGACAAGTGATACAAGTGAAGTGATACTCTCAGCACTCTCATTGGAAGATTATTTTTCATGCTTTTTTCTTCTCAGGCACTGCTAGTAAGAACCGGAAATATGAGCTAACCTTGGGAAATTTTTGAGTCCGTTTTCCTTCTCACGAACTCCAGACTGGGGTCGGAGCCAGCTATAGACTACTCCCTATCTCTGTATATCAAGCTTTACTCTTTACATGCCGTCTACATTTGCTTCTGCATTAAACAAAACTGAAGCTGCCAAAGACCAAATAGCTAATAAACCCAAAATGCTGATTGCACAGGCCTGCACATATAAAGTATGCTGACACTCACCAGACTTCTATGTAATCCCTTTCTTTACAGAAGAAATGAGGTCAGCACCCCCACTCTCAATGATTCTAGTTCTGGACAGCAATCTTACGCTTTAAAGCATCAATATATACTGGATAACATAACAAAACCTTTTCTGTATTTATGATTTTTTTGGTGCCATACCCAAACTGCTCAGGGGTCACTCCTGGTGGGGGTGGGGGTAAGGAGGCTTAGGGGGGACATGTGGTGCCAGTTATCAAACTGCAGTCAGCTGCAAGCAAAGCAAGAGCATTAACCTCTGTACTATTTCCTGGCCCTGAGAACGGAACAAAATCTTAGGAAGGTAATACAGTGATCTTCAATCCTAGATTTCATACAATATTCTTGAGAGTAATGGACCATCCAACAGACTGAGAATTCTGGGGGGAAAAAAAATTCTACCAAGTCTACAAAAATGCTGATACAAAATGAAGCTAAATTCACCAATTTTTGTGACGCAGATTGGGTCCTCTGCTACCCATATGGTCCCCCGTGCACCCCCAGAAGAAATCAAGTGCACAGCCAGGAGTAATTCCTGAGCATCACCAGGTGTGACCCAAAAGACAAACAATTTTATTTTCATTTTATAGCCAAGATTCTATTCATATACATTAATATAATAATGTATGAAAGAAAAAGTTCAAAACAAACTGCATCAAGTTCAACAACCCGTTCCTCATTTAGTTAATTTTTATCCTATATAGTCTACTGATAACATAACCATTAGAAACTGAGTTGGTTCCTGCATAAATGGTATAGGGGTTAGGTGCTTGCCTTGCGTGCAGTCAAATCCAGCTCCACAGCCAGCACTGCATACAATTCCCAACAACAAGGAGGAGTGACCCATGATCACAGAGCCTGAGCACCCAAGCACTGCTGTGTGCTTCCCCAAAACAAAAGAAAATATTCATTAGAAACCGTATAGCAATAAACTCAAGTCAATGAAGCTTTTCATCCAAGTAAAGATTCTGAGTAGGGGTCAACAATGGACAAATACTGGGGCAATCTGTATTCAAAAAAGGTCAGTTAAATAAATCTATCACATACCCCAATGATTCTGACATCACTCACATGTATAATATATTCACGTGTTACTCACAAATAGGCAAAACAGAATGAATTGCTCCTGCTAATTTTTCTCATGCAACACTTATGGACTTACTATAAAAGTAATAAAAATAAAAAACACACCACAAAACTGCAACAGAAAACTAAAGATAATAACAATGTTATAAATACCAACTGCTTTGAAAAATTGGACACTAGATGTTTGAAGCAGTACCCTACTACAACTCTGTACTGCTGCCAACTAAGGACTGTATGCTGTTTGATCACTGCAGTTAAGCCAACAGCAGTGCAGCCCAAACCAAAGCTGATCTTTCAACACTGAAACACTGTGCAGCTGAAACCAGTATCTTTATCCAAAATACAGTTGCTGACTAGAAACCTCAATGATAAAACTGTCAACTCATATATACTATACACGCTATATACTGTATTCTTACAATTAAATAGATTACACAAAAGAAAATGTTAAGGAAATCACAAGAAAATTAAATCTACAGTATTGTATGCCATGCCACTCATTTACAATATTCTGGCAAGTGTACCCTCTCAGACATAAATTCAAGTGTCAATGGTATTATCTTCTTGGAAACCATCTGAAACAAATGCTGTATAATACATAGAGAAGCCATAATAAAAATTTGGATATGCATTTATAAAGTTTGTTCCTTTGTTTCTCATTCCCAAATGCCCCTCGACTCCATTATCAAGTCAAGCAGGTAGGCAATACTGAATTAGTCTTGTTCTCTAACTCTTCCCTAATTCTTCCCTTTTTCTCTCTTCTAGCCCATCTGTTTCCTATACTGTTCTTCCTCAGCTAACCAGCAACAAGATCTATCAAAGTGTTAACTAATAATGGCTTACGTATGCCTCTTCCTCAAGCTTCTGGCTTAGTCCTTCTAATTTCTGCCAATACTTCTTGTTAACCAAGTGTGAGTAAATCAAGTCAGTATTTTAAATTAAGTTCCCTGGCTGGAGTGATAATACAGCACGTAGGGTGTCTGCCTTGCACACTCACCAGGTTCAATCCCTGGCATCCCATATGATCCCTGCCTGAACATGGGTGTGGTTTCAAAATAAAAACCCAGGGGCTAGAGCGATAGCACAGCGGGTAGGGCGTTTGTCTTGCACGCGGCCGACCCGGTTCAAATCCCAGCATCCCATATGGTCCCCTGAGCACCGCCAGGGGTGATTCCTGAGTGCAGAGCCAGGAGTAACCCCTGTGCATCGCCGGGTGTGACCCAAAAAGCAAAATAAAAATAAAAATAAAAATAAAAATAAAAAATAAAAAAATAAAAAAAAAAACCAAAAAAGACAAAAATATACTAAGTTCCATACAGCACAGAACACCTGATAACTCGAAAGAAGTAAGAATGTTTGGAGGAAAGTCTCTTCAAAAGATTCCCTCCCCCTACATAAAGATTTTAACAAAATGAAATCAGTTGTAACTTCACATTATGCTGGTTTAACAGTGCTACATAATAGTTTTTAGATGGTTAATTTTAGTTGCTAAGCTAGAATCTCTCTAGCTGTTGGAATAATAATTACAATGCCTGCTTAAGAGACTAGTTGTTAATGATTTTTCAATAGTGTAAATATATACAAAAATAAACCAACTACCTTTAATCTTGCTTCAATAATCTTTGTCAGGGTAAGACAGTCTCCATGAAAACCACTGCATCCAATGACTGTTTTGTCTGTTCTGTAAAAAAGCACATTTCAAGGAACTGAGCTCGTTACACAAGAGAGCAAACATGTCCTGGGAAAATCTTACATTAAAACTTCTACATCTATTTTGGGGAGTGGAAACTGAGTGACGTCCTACTCCTTAACTGAATGAATCTCAGAGGTTCCTAAACTTATTTGGCCTATTTTTCCTTTCTCAGGATGGGACCAGAATCATCACTTAGTAGCCCAATCAAAATCTACCTTCTCTAAGGGAACAGAAAGCGCCATTTCCATCCCTCGGGGGAGGGGGGAGGGGTAGTGGTAGGGGGGAGGGCAGTACCACCCATTCTGGGAAACAACAAAAAAACATGCAAAAATTCGACACAGAAAAATACTAATAAAGTTAGGAAAAGAAAATAGTATACTGGAAGGGTTAGAATGACAGTACAGTGGGTAGGGCACTTGCCTTGAATCAGTGGACTTGGATTCGATCCCTGGCACCCCATATGGTCCCTGAGCCTGCCATATGATCCCTGAGTGCAGAATGAAAAGTAAGCCCTGAGCACCATGGGGTGTACTGAAACTAAAGAACTAAAGTCTAACTAGGGGTGGGGGTGGGGTGTGCGCATACCTAGTGTAGGTTCTAGGACTATTTCTGACACTGTGCTCAGGGGTCACAACTGGCAGTGGGACCAATGTGATACCAGGGATTCAACTAGGGTTAGACATATTCAAAGTAAGTGCCTTAATCCCTAAACTAAATCCCTAAATCTCTACAGCTCCTGAAGTTCAATTCTAACTTCATTAGTCTATGAAGGAAGAAGTATCAACACAATAAAGAGGGGCAAATTGTGTATAAGTCACAGAACAAAGCAGACAGTATTATAAACAGAGTACCTTCCATCACTCAGAAATCAGAATCTAATCAAGATGTAATTTACTTCCATTTGTGGAATATAAAAAAAATTAGTATGAGATTTAATACCCAAGGAGGATAGAACAAGGGCCAGGAGGACTGGCCCACTGTTGAAAGCTTGCCACAAGTTGGTGTGTATGTGTGTGTGAGGGTGGGGGGAGGGCAGTTAGGATAGAGAAGGGACCACTATGACAATTATGACAATGATAGTTGGTAATGATCACTCTGGACAAGCCCTGAGCTCTGAAAGAAAGTAAAGAAATATACATGATAATGTTCCAGTACCTGTATTATAAACCATAATGCCCAGAAGCAAAGAGAGACAGAGCTAGATTGAGACAGTTATTTATATCTAGCTATCTACCTAGATGTGCCTGCCATAGACAGAAAGAGGCAAGGGGGGTGAGGGTGAGGGAGAAAGGGTATTGCCTGGAGAAAACTGAAGACATTGGTGGTGAGAAATACACACTGGTGAAGGTATGGTTGTTGGAATACTGTATGACTGAAAACCAATCATGAACAACTTTCTAACTGCGGTGATTTAATAAAAAAATAAATAAAAGATATGATTAGTCTAGCTATATGCTGAACACTTGTGAGATTGTGGAAAACATATTCTTTTGGTTAATGGGGAAAAAATACACAAGGATCTAATTTTTTCTCAGTAGGCCATTTGACACTATCTGGCCAAATTTATCTGTGTTACTCAGTAATTCCACTATTAAAATTTATCCCGCCAAAACAAAAACCAATATAAATACTATGTGGGGGAGGCGGGACTCACTAAATTCTGGCATGTCCATACAAATATTTACTTACAATTTATAACATTTGGGGCTGTCCCGTGTATGAATTGAAAATCCTTCACTCAACCGTGTGTCAGAGGCAACAATTGAAAAATCTTCTCCAGCAATTGCCAATACAGTACTAAAGAGGGAAAAAAAAAAGAAAGAAAAATTAATGAATTCTGCATGGTAATAATGTCTTTCCAATAAGGGTATGACCCAGAACTTATACACTTGACCACTAAACAACTAAGGTATGGGGGGAGTGAGTGGGCAACAATCCTCCCTTTCTGCTTTCTTTCAGCTGGAAAGACTGCATATGACACAACCCCCAACATTTTCATTTTCACAGTTGTTGAATGGAAGCCTCAAAAACAGTTGATTCTCTCCTCTCTCCTCCCCCTCCCCCTCCCTCTCCCTCCCCCCCCTCTCTCTCATACACACACACACACACACACACAGACACACAGACACACAGACACACACAGACTACCACTCTGGACGAGACCTGAGTGCTAAAGGTAAAGGAATATACATGATAACATTCCATGAAACTTCATGGATTTCTTTTTTATATAACATGTAAGGTTTTCAAATGGATGAATATCCACTAAAGGAATCAATTCTTGGATTATTGGAAGAGAAGAAATTTATCATAGTCTACTTGTAAAATTTACTTTTGGTGTGAAGTTAGGGGTGGGAGATAATAACATCCAAAGTTCTGATTCAGTCAGCTCTAGGACATTTTAGAAAAGTGGTTCCCAAAGTATCCTACCCAAAACTGTGTCCCTGCACACTAATTGAGGTTTTTAAGTGACTTTGAAAAATGCAATGAGTTTGTTCATAATGCCAGCCCTGTGAAATGCTCAAAATCATCAACCTTTTTTACACCTCTCATAGGTGGGCGGGCTGGATGGATAGCACAGAGGGTAGGGCGGTTACCTTGCACACAGTTGACCAGGGGTTGATTCCTCCGCCCCTCTTGGAGAGCCCCGCCCCTCTTGGAGAGCTCCGCAAGCTACCAAGAGTATCTCGCCCACACAGCAGAGCCTGGCAAGCTACCCGTAGTGTATTCGATATGCCAAAAAAGTAACAAGTCTCACAATGGAGGCGTTATTGGTGCCCGCTGGAGCAAATCGATGAGCAACAGGATGACAGTGATACAGTGAACATTCCAGTACCTGTATTGTAAATGGTGTTATATCTATATATCTGTAACTATATCTAGATGTAGATATATTCAGCATTCTTTTTGTTGTTCTCTGGGCTACACCTGGCAGTGCTCAAGGAGCCATGCAGTGCTGGGGATCAAATCCAGGCTCCCTAAATGCCTAAGGTTTGCTTTGCATGCAGCTTAGTTATTTCTTTGGACCTCTGTATATCCAAGTGTTCCTACAGTGTAGGCTAGAGATGAAGTTAAAAAAGTCATGGGAGGGGCTGGAGCGATAGCATAGTGGGTAGTGTTTGCCTTGCATGAGGCCGACCCGGGTTCAATTCCCAGCATCCCATATGGCTCACTGAGCACTGCCAGGTGTTATTCCTGAGTGCTGAGCCATGAGGAACCCTGTGCATTGCCAGGTGTGACCCAAAAAGCAAAAAAATAAAAAAAAAGAAAGAAAGTAAGTCATGGGAGAGGCATAGTACAAGAGGTAACGCACTTGACAGCTTTGCATGTGGTGGACCCAGGTTTGAATCCTCAGTACCATACAGGATCCTTCTAACACTGACAGTAGTGACAGCAGGTATGGCACAAAACAAAACAGAAAATCAACAGGAAAGAGTATTTGCCACCACAAGTTTTTGTCACCTGTTTACTAGTTGACTAGGTGCCCTGGAGATGTGGTTCAGTGGCATGCAGATAAGTACCTCATAGTTTAATCTTTGGCTCTGCCGGTGTGATTCTAAGTGTGGGTGCCCCAGAACGCCATAATCAAGTGTGCATGTTACCCCCTTGCCCCTCCCCTGTGCATTGCAACCAAGTGTGTAAGAATCATGACTAAGTGTCCATGAGCCCTGCTACCATGCAGCAGTAAGTACGAACAAAGGAAAGGGAGGGAAAGCAAAGTGAATCTACACAGTTCAAAACCGTGTTGCTCTATTGCAAACCACAATACCCAAAAGGAGAGAGAGAGAACAAATTTGAATGCCCTACCACAGAGGCGAGGTGGGGGTGGGGAGATTGAGGGGGTGGGATGATACTGGTTCATTGGTGGTGGAGAATGGACACTGGTGGAGGGATGGGCTCTTGAACATTGCATGAGGGAAAAACAAGCACAAAAATGTGTGAATCTGTAACTGTACCCTCACTGTGACTCACTAATTAAAAAATTAATTAATTAAAAAAAAGCAAAAAAACGTGTTGCTCAAGGATCAACAGTACCTGGGATAAAATCTATTAGAAGCACAAAGAGTGGATAGGGGCCATACAGCCGGTAGGGCAACGACCATTCCATAAAGTCCTTCAAGTACTGCCAGGAGTAATTCCTGAGTGCAGGGCCAGCAGTAACCCCTTAGCACTGCCAGGTGTGGTCCCCCCCCCCACACCCGAAAATCAAAACCAAGAAATAAAAAGAACAGAGGAATCAGCTGCAGAAGGAAAGACCAAAGAAAAAGATCCCTATCTACAGTCATCTGGCAAAACTATTAAGCATTCCTAAGAAAACAGGAAACACCACTAAAGGTTTTTCAGCAGGAAACAGCAGAAAAGTCACTGAATAGCATCATAAACATGAGGCCCTGGGTTGGAGCCTTTGCACATGAACAAAGAAAACAAAACCGTGATAGTGGCTAATAAGCTCATATGTTGTAAGGATCAAAGGAGTCACTGTAAGGTCCTGACACCAGTGCCTAAGCCCAAATGGGCATCCAGCAACGCTGCCCGTTATGCTCCTGCCCGAGGCAATAGTGTGAGCGCTAACTCAGCTCCGGGAGGCCTGTCTCACCCACACCGACGGGCCTGCAGGCCAGACAGCTCAGCAGGCCGAGGCACACACTCTGCACGTACGGCCTCAAGCAGATCCCTGGGACCGTGTGTCCCCCAAAGCCAGACAGACACAGTGCCTCACCGAACAAACGCACCTGATTCAGTTCCTCGTGGGCTCCGAGTGGGCAGAGACCGCCGGGTGGTACTGACCGCGCAGCCCCGCAGCCACACCCATCCCCACGCGCCCGTCCCTACAGAGAAACAGGCGACCCGCGTGGCGCACACACGGCCGCTCCTGCTGCAGGACTGTTCCTGGGGAGGCCGGCGGGGCGCAAACCCGGCTCGGCGCCCCGGAACAGGGCCGGGGCACGTCACGAGGTTCCCTTCCGAGCTACGGCTGATCCGGACAAGCAACGATCGGTGCAACTAGGCCTAGCCAAAGGCAGAATACTAGACTGCGAGGCCTCGGCCTCGCGGCGAAGGGCAGCGCAACGCGCGAGCGCACCCAGTCGGCCACCCCGCCGGCCCGGGAAGGCGCCCGCCGCGCTCGCAGGCGTCATTACCCTCCGTTGAAGGCGTAGGGCGAGAAGCGCAGCTGCACAGGGCCCGCGTCGCAGCGAGGCTGCAACGCCAGGTCCCCGCCGGGGCCCGGGAACACAGCCGCAGACGACAGCATGGCTCGGCTCCGCGGGTCGCTCCGGTCGGCTCGGCTCCTGCTGTCTCACGCCGAGATGGCGGCCGGACGGAAGCGGCGCCACTTCCGCCGGAAGCTCCTTACGGCCGCTCTGGCACGCGTCTCTGGTCCCGGAGCTCAGCGCCACCGCCTGACCGGCGTCCTTCTTGCAGGGTCCTACGAAAACACTCCAGTTCTCTTGCGATGGGCTCAAGTTTCAGGGTCTGACCATACAAAATTTGGCAAAACCACGGAAGGAAAAGACACTATAATACAAGTGGACTGAAAACTGGAAGTTCCCCATTGATAGGGATTGGCATCACAGAAGAGATGATGGAGATACACACTACTTACGGACCTGCAGAAGCCGTGCTGCATAAGAAAGTGCTCTTAGTAGAGTGGTGTGTTCAGAAAACAAAACCAGTTCAGTTGGAGGACCTGATACATACATACACATACACATACACACACACACACACACACAAAACACACACACAAACGCACACTGCCTTTCTCCCCACTTTTTTCTCTTGTAATTCAGGACTACCCTTAGGCAAGCAGAGTTGAACTAACAATTCTGGAACAACCACCCACCCCAAATGTATATTTTGGTTTTGGGTCCACACCTGACTGTGCTCAGAGGTGATTCATGGCAGCGGTTGGCAGTGTAATGAGGTAACCCAGAGTTAGCAGAAAAGCAGGCAGTGGCTAAAAGATAGCTGGGAAGCAGGATGGGACACCCCAAGGAATCGAACAGGATGCCCTGAGAATAATCAAGATTGGACTAAGTTGCTATCATACATTGCTCTTTTCAACTGCCAAATAGGAAAGTTTTTATTTTTTTAACTCAGCGATGCTCAGGGGTTACTTCTGGCGGTGTTGGGGGACCATATGGGATGCCAGGAATCGAACCCGGGTCTGCCACGTGAAAGGCAAATGCCCTACTCGCTGTACCATCGCTCTGGCCCCTAGAAAAGTTTTTAACCATTCAAAGCTAACTGCAAATACCTGGCTTCTGTACTGTGCTTCTTGCTTGGTCAGAAGAAATCCAGTTGATGTCACCAAGCAGGACATAAGAATGTATAAAAGCTTTGCCTGTACTTTGGCTCCAGGTATTCGTTGTACTGAGACCCTCGTTGTCAGGCTCAGAAGTCCCTGTAAGTAAATAAAAGCGCTTCAATTCAGCAAGCAAGTGTGCTTAAGACTTCTTGGATAATCTCTCCACAACAGTGAACTTCAGCACCGCTGACATTAGGAACCCAGGTTTGCTGGATGCCATGCAAGCAACTTAACCCCTGTACTATCTCTCTATCCCTGGAACCAAGTTCCAAGAGAAAGTACTGAGGAGTTCTCCATTTGGGAAGTACTTGCTCAGGGACTAGGGAATACACAGATTAATGTGACGGCCCGTCTCACACCTGCATTGCCAATTAACCAAAATGTGTAAATAAATCTCCTTTGCATTTTTAAAATGTAGGAGTACTGTTATGTGTTCAGCCACTGATTAAGCTTAATGTTGATGGGCCCCTCTAGGTGATTTGTGTGAAGCAGGGAGGAGAAAAACAGTCACTTTCTCTCTATCCACCCCCAGCATCCGGGACCCGCTGGGAAGACTAGGACTGGTAAATTCTGAGATGAGTCCCTGCTCCGTTTGGGCCAGTCCCACCAGGTGGCCGTCAGGCCACATCCGAAGTCAGCTTGGTCTGCCAAGCAAGGGAGTTGATCCCCACCACCCGATTTCTCCAGGAACCATGAACTCAGGCTGGAGTGAGGATTTGCTCTTTGCAGGAAAGCAGAGGCCAGTCCCAGGCCTTACCCAAGGTCTTTTGGGGTTCTTGTCTTACCTTGCAGAAAAGAATTTCAGGAGTAGACAAGAAGTGAAGTAAAACAGATTTTATTTGGAGGTTTTGAAAGGGAAGAGAGAGAGAGAGAGAGAGAGAGAGAGAGAGAGAGAGAGAGAGAGAGAGAGAGAGAGACGCACTCAAGGGAGAGTGTGGGCTTCCCTAAAGCTTTGAAATAGCCATTAAAACTGTTTATATGCATATTCTTAAGGATGCCTTAGTCTGAAGTTTTTCTGGGGAGGTGGGGGTTGGTCAGGTGTCACAGGAACAGTTTTGGAGTTTCTGGTGAATCTCTTTCAGGTTCTTAATTGGTCCTATTTCTAGTCCTAACCAGTCCTATTTCTTCTGCTGTCAACCCTGCAGGGGTCCAGCCTCTGCAGGGTCTGTCACAGACTGGTGGACTGGAGCCAGTTAGTTCTCCATGAGGCAGGGCTATTACTTCCCGGGAGATTTACTGCCATTGCTTTGGGAGGTGGCCTTCCCTATCTGTCTGCCTGCCTACATCAAGCTGACTGGACCAGGCAAGAATTCCACCTTACTTTAAAAAACCTTTTTAAATTTTATTTTTAAAAATTTGTTCACAATAATTGTTTACATTCAACATTTCAATACCAATCCCACCACCCTTACACCTTCCCTCCACCATTATTTCTAATTTTCCCACCGCCACCCAAGCCTGCTCCATAGGCAGATGCTAAATAATTTTTATATTGCTTGTTATGCATAGTATGAGATGCCATGTAGCTGCAAAAGTGGCCGCGCTCTCCTGGAATTCTAGAATTTTTTTTAAGTATTTGGGGTCTGGAGGCGTCTCTGTGGTGTGCTGCTCTTTTCTAAGGAGATTCATCTGCAAATCTCCAAATCATGGCCATTAATGCACTTAAATGGTGCCCAGAGGCAGTTCTTGGGTCTGACAGCCAGGGTTTTTCAATGGATACCTGATTTTTTTCAGTGGATTCATTCTCATGGGTGGGGAAGGGGGACAGCTCAGGAGGAGCCTGTGGAGGTTGACCGTGAGCATGGTGGCGATTGGGTTCTGAATGTTTGTGGCTGCTGGGGTTCACTTGGAGCAGGCAAAAGGATATACTTACCTCCTCTCTGAGGTGCATAGTAAAATCAGCCTGGCATGGGGTGGGGAGACATCTCTGCGGCATGTTGCTCTCTTCTGAGATTTATTTGTGAATCTCTGAATAATGACCATGAATGCGCTTAAATGACCTCATTTTGATCTCTTTCGAGGTTTACAGGTCTCTGAAGTAAGGCCAATAAATGAGCTTATATAATTGAGTTGAAGGTGGTTTGTGGGTGTGATTCCCACATACCTAGCTTTTGGCCATTTAATTTCTCTAGAAACTTGGTCTCAAGTTGTTGGGATCTGGCCAGAGGCAGAGGAAATTATGGGGTAAGGAAGCCTGAAGACACCATCAGAATGCTGATCCACTCACCTCACGGGTTTTGGTTCACCTGCTGGGTGGCACCATACCCCCTTCTCCTATGCATTATTGCAAACAAAAGGTAAGGCATTTTCTTTGATGGATAAGGAGAGCAGTACTGTGCTGATTCAGTTAGCATGTTGGATACAGAAAGATTATATGTTTCTTATGCTTGAACTCACAACTCCACTACACAAAATGCAGAATAAGTAACAAGTATAATAAATATGACAACGTCCTACTGAACCATGTAGTAGGAGAGTCTAAGCAAGCCTGAATCTGCCGGTGCTCTGTGGCAGGTGAAAGGGCACAAAGCCAGCAGAGCTATGGCTGCATCTGCAAGGGGCGGTTTCTGTGTTTCTCACCATCTTACCTGTCCAGGAGCCAATACCCAAAGAGCACACGGAGAGCCCACACCGTGCGAGTGTTTCGGTGGACCATGCCCTCAGACAGCGTAGGTGTAGCCTAGAGACCCAACCAGCCCACGAAAAAGTCGGGCCCCTCCCGCAAGCCGACCGCATTTGAGAGGCGGCCTCCTGCTTAGATCCAGCGACGACCAATCAGAACGCGCGCTGTCCCCGAGGCCTCGCCCCGGAAGTCTAGGGCGCCAGCCCAGCCCTCAGTGCCTGACACCGAGCTCCCGCGGGCAAGCCGGAAGTGATCCGCTACACAACGGAAGTGATGCGCGCCCACACTACCGCGATCGCCTCTCCGGCCGTGGGAAGCCTCCGAAGCCGCTGGCGGGGCTGGCGGAAGTGACGTTTCAACCCGCGCCAGAAGTTAAGTCGGGTCGGGAAGGGTCGCGGAGTCGGGCGCCGGGCCCGTTGCACCTTGCCTCGGCCTTCGCCCGCTGGCGGGGTACGTCAGAGGCGCCAGGTAAGCGCTTCCCTTTCCGTTTCTGCTGTCCTCTGAGGCGGCGTGTGGAGGCGACCGCGCCAGCGAGGCCTGACGGCGGCGGGAGACGACGCGGAGGGCGCGCAGGCCGCGCGGGACCTTCTTCCCGCTCGTGCTGCCGGGTCCGGCCGGTAGCGGCCGCGAGTCCCGCCCGGTGCCGTCCGCGGCCGGCCCAGGGGCGGCGGCCGGGGGCGAGTGTGCAGAGCCGCCCGCGGAGCGGGTGAATCGCGACGTGCGCCTTTTCGGGTTTGTCAGAGGACGAGGAGCGGGAGTGCCCCGGGCCGGGAAACGGTTCCGAACCTACAGCCCCCGGTGAAGCCGGCTTGGAGTAGAGACGGTGCAGGTGCGGTCGGGCAGCCGCAGGCTCCGGGAGCGCGGTGGCCTCATGAGGGTCTCCTCAGAGCCCGCGAGCCGGCTCCTTGCCCTCGCCTTTGCTCGGGGCGGGCGGCCCGGGTCGCGCCTCCGGGCTGAGGCATGCGGCAGCCTCGGGCCAGGAGAACGTCCCTCAGCCACGGGCAGCCCGGGAAACGTCCGCCCCACGGTCCCTCAGGCCCCGTCCTCCGACTTCTATTGGCTGTAAGGCCCGTTCATCGATCCCTCACGCCCCTTCCCGCCCTCGGTCCTGTCAGGGTTCCCCGGCGTCCCAGCGCCGGCTCCCATCCCCAGTGTTGAGCACGAGGCGGAGGCCACGCGTAGCTCAAGCGCGCACACACTTGACTTGTTTGCGAGGGGTGTGCGCACTCTTGTTTTTTATGTTACAGTTGTAGTGGGGGAAATAAAATCGCCTCGTAGGACTTAAGGGAGAGAAGAAGGAAAGCCCTGAGGGAAAGGGTAGGAGTCACACCCTGAGTCGGGATGCGCCTGCTATAAGTAGAAAGCAAGCCTGTTGCGTGCTCCTAGTCGCTGGTCACCTTGCAACGGAGAGGCTGCGCCTTGTGACGGACCTCCGGGCCCGAGCAGTGAGTGGAGCAGTCAGACCTCCCTAGGCTTTGGAACTCCAGTAGTCTGAAGTCATACACAGTACTGCCATGCAGTGCTGTATTCTGCAGTGTTGGGGGGCACATCTGGTGGTGCCGGGAATTGGTCCAGGCCTCCTCAGCTTGGGTTGGTGCTGAAGGTGAAAGAATGGCAACGTAGTTGTTCCTACCAGATACCTACTGCTGCACTACAAAACCTTCTCATTGGTATGACTGTAATAAGGATTAAAAACATGGTAACACAACGTAGATTTGCTCTCTCCCCCCGCCCCTCCTTGGAGGAACTTTCCTTACTGCCAGCTAAACTGATCACTCCATACTGCTTTCTTGTTAGGTCAGTCAGTCTTTTTGCAATTCATCTTTTGCCTGGAGTGTTGATTTGTAGATTCCTGCTCACATTGCTAGTCCCAAGTGAGAATGTTCACGCTTTTATGAACACTCATTTTCAAGACATGAGTTCATGCTTGAACACTCATTTTCAAGACACTTGGCCAGTTATGATCACATACTTATTTCCAGGCACAGAGCTAAAGGTAGAGATTGCAAAGATGCATTTGCAGCTTTCTAGACTCAAAAAGCCTAATCTGAACTTAAAAAAATAAAAAACAACTTTATCTGGTACATGCTATTTTAGTGCTAACATTTTGCTGTTAATTGCATATCCTTCAGGTTGAATTTTTGATGCCAGACTCTGTGTCTCTTTGATTTGCAGAACTGTTGAAGTTTTACGATAACATTGTCCTTAAAGGTATAAATTTTCTGTAGCAGTTGTGATGTTTTTCTGAGACAGAATCACCATCTTCTCTTCCTCCTCCTCCTCCTCCTCCTTCCTCCCCCTCTTCCTCTTCTTTTTCTCCTCCTTCTCCTCCTCCTCCTTTTCCTCCTCCTCCTCCTTCACCCTCTTCCCTCCTCCTTCCCCTTCCGCCCTTCCCCTTCCTCTCTTCCCCCTCCCTCTCCCTCCTCTCTCCTTTCTTCTTCTTCTTCTTCTTCTTCTTCTTCTTCTTCTTCTTCTTCTTCTTCTTCTTCTTCTTCTTCTTCTTCTTCTTCTTCTTCTTCTTCTTCCTCCTCCTCCTCCTCCTCCTCCTCCTCCTCCCCCCTCCTCCTCCTCCACCTCCTCCACCTCCTCCTCCCTTCCTTTCTCCTCCACCTCCTCCTCCTTCTCCTCCTCCCTTCCTACCCCTTCTCCTCCTCCTCTTCCTCCTCCTCCCTCCCTTCTTCCTTCTTCTTTGGGGGGGGGTCACACCCGGCAATACACAGGGGTTTCTCCTGGCTCATGTATTCAGGAATTAACTCCTGGTGTTGCTCAGAGGACCATATGGGATGCTGGGGATCAAACCCGGGTCGGCTGCGTGCAAGGCAAACGCCCTACCCACTGTGCTATCGCTCCAGTCTCCTCCTTCTTTTGTTATTATTAGTATATAGGACATTCAGTCTTTGGGGTTCTTTGTCCATTTAGTGTGATAGTGAAATTTTTTTTGTTTTTTGTTCAGCATGTGTCTGAGTGCATACTTTATTTTTTTTAATTTATTTTTTTGCATTACACTTGGTGATGCACAGGGGTTACTCTTTTGCACTCAGGAATCACTCTGGGAATTGAACCTGGGTCAGCCGCGTGCAAGGCAAACGCTCTACCCGCTGTGCTATTGCTCCAGCCGCTGAGTGCATACTTTAGCCAGCACTAAAGTACATGTCTGCCTTTGATTGGCAACCTGTTACTTTGAGACAGGTTCTGCAGAGAACGTCTTCTTACATAACAATGTTTAAATGTCACTGTCACTGCCATCCCCTTGCTCATTGATTTACTTGAGCGGGCTCCAGTAACGTCTCCATTGTGAGACTTGTTACTGTTTTTGGCATATCAATACACCATGGTTAGCTTTCCAGGCTCTGCCGTGCAGGCGAGATACTCTTGGTAGCTTGCCGAGCTCTCTGACAACTGTATTACATGTTTAAATGTAATATATTTAAATTTAATAGCATACGGTTAGCATAGAATAAATGCTTTTGATTCATAGAATACGTATTTTTATTTATACGCGTATTACTAGATGCTGTTCTTGATGTTTTAGTCTGCCAACCCTACGTTGTTGATCATAGCAGTCCCGAGAAGTTAGACATCTATCTGAACTGAACAATTTGGTTCATTAGTCTAAAAGAAATTTTAAGTGTATAGCCAGTAGAGGGAGGTCACATAAACAGAGCCCAGTATGAGCGTAATTTGTATTTGTGGTCTAGAGAGGTAACTTTATTAACTAATAAAATACTTATAGTGTCTATAAAGCTTCTATTATAATATTGGAATTTATACAATTTGCAATTATGCAATTGTATATATACAAAATATATACAATTTATTGAGTAGTAGCTCAATAAATTTGTGATTGGCTCCAGTTCAGTTTGTTGAACTGAAGACATTGATTATGGGGAATGCAAAACTGATTGGAATATTGAAAAACCTGGACCTGGGGGTAGGGAGATGACTTAAATGTCTGGGGCAATGCCTGTGCTGGAGGCCCAGATCCCAGCCCCAGCTCTTTCACCCTACACAGACCTCCAAGCACCATCAGGTGTGCACTCCCCTGCGGCCCCCCCAATATTCCTGAACGTAGCCTGGGTCTACTGTGTATGAAGGTTTTGATAAATATTTCTGCCAGGATTATAAATACCTATGCTCATTTATTCACTTTTACTCTTTTTTGTCTTTTGGGCCACACCCAGTGGTGCTCAGAGAATGTTCCCAGTGCTATGCTTGAGGGATCTTGCAGTGTTTGGGATTAAGTCTGGGCCTCCTACATGCTTTGCCTGGCAGTACTCTGGGTTTACTGGCAGTTCTCTGGGCTTACTCCTCAGTCTGTGCTCAGGTGTTAGGGAACCACCTTTCTTGGGGGGTTGGGGTGGGGGTATCTAATGAGGCTTGTGATTGAACTCAGGGCCTTGCACATACTAATAATATGACCAGTCATTGACCTCTGTCTTCTTGGCCCCTCTCTAAAATTTAAATGGTGAATTATTTTATTTTATTTTGCCATACCCAGTGCTGCTCAGGGATTACTCCTGGCTCTGTGCTCAGGGATCGCTCCTGGAGGGCTGGGACCAAATGGGATGCCAGGGATTGAACCTGGGTTGGCCACATGTAAGGCAAATATCCTACCTGTTGTACTGTCTTCCTGGCCACTTTAATAGTAATTTTAAACACATTGAGTTCAAACTTTTTTTTTTTTTCCTTTTTGGGTCATACCTGGTGATAGCACAGGGGTTACTCCTGACTTTTTTCTCAGGAAATTACTCCTGGTGGTACTCGGGGAACTGAATGGGATGCTGGGAATCGAACCTGGGTCGGCCGCGTGCAAGGCAAATGCCCTACCTGCTGTATTATTGCTCCAGCCCGAGATCAAACATTTAACAAAAGAACTTTTTTCCTATTGACAATTTTTTTGTGCAATAACAGCTTGTGAAAGGAATAATATTAACAGGTTAAAAGATATTTATTCAAATGTCATTATGTTGGGTCATCTGTGTGTGAGAGAGAGTATGACCATGAAACTTGCTTATAAGACTATGCCACTCATCTGTATTTTTACATTTTACTTCAAATTTGTTTCAAGCAGCACCACTGTTTCTTGGTGAACGTGGAGATAACCCAGAGAACTGAGGAAGTTGCTAAGAAGATTGTGCTGGGATGCTTTAGGAAGAGTGAATACTGAGGTGAATTCCAGAGGGTTTTGGTTTGCCAAGAAGAAAGTGAATATCATGGATCAGAACAACAGTCTACCACCTTATGCTCAAGGCCTGTCTTCCCCTCAGGTAGGACAGAATCTATATTGTCAAGAGACTGTAAAAAGAAGGAAAGGAAGTTAACACTCTGAAAATGCACATATTATTTTCCCCTTTTTCTTTGTTGTTTTAAATTTGGGGGCTATTCCTGACTGTGCTTGGGGGAGGGGTATTCTCTCTGAGGCACGAAGAAGCTGTATGGTACCAGGGATCAACCCTGGACCTCCTATAGGCAAAGCATAGCATGTGTTCTGCTTCTTGAGCCATCTCTCTTTTTTGTTGTTATTTTATTTAGTTTGTTTTATTTTCAGTACTATGATTTACAGACTGTTATTAATAGAATTTTATATGTGAAATATTCCAGTATTACACCTTCCACCCAGGGTGCTTCCCTATACTATTGACACAGTGTCATCATCCACTTCCCCTCCTTCCCCCATAGTAAGCTTTCTACTGAAGATTAGTTCTCAGTTTTTGTTGCCGTTAGATATTGGTTATTCCCCTATTCTGTTTCTTCCTATCCTGCATATGGAGAGATCATTCTGTATCTTCCTCTTCCTCTAACTTCACTGTTTCCACCTCCATTATGTGGCAGCAAATGTCATGATTTCATTTTTTCTTACAGTGGCATAGTATTCCATTGCATAGATGTACCACATTCTCTTTATCTACTTATGTGTTCTTGGGTACTTGGGTTGTTTCCAGATTTTGGCTATTGTGATTAGTGCTGCAATAATCACAGGAGTGATTATTGTCTTATTTCTAATTTTTTATTGTTTTGGTTTTTGGGCCGTACCCAGTGGTACTCAGGGTTTCTCCTGGTTCTGCAGGGCTTCTCCTGGTTCTGCACTCATGAATTACTCCTGGCAGGCACCCTTTTGGTTTGGGTGTTCACACAGTTCTATCAGAGATCATGTGTGGAACTAGTGAGCACAGAGAGCTGATCTTTGGCTCAGACAGAATGGGAACTGTGCTCTGAGCATGCGGCAGTACTGGGGCTTAACTTAGGACCTTACCCTTTTAAGGCATGTGCTTTAAGATGGTATTTCTAAACTAGGGGCCAAATCAGGATCTTCCAAGGGAACCACAAATGAAATGTCACATGAATGGGAGCCATCACACAGGACTTGGGGGCAAGCTATTAAGAGGGGGTATCAGGAAGGAAGCAAAATCAAAAGGAGCCACAATTGGGGAAGGTTGAGAAACTGTTCTCAGATCTACACTATCTCTAGATCCCTGAATTGTGTGTGTAGGGGGGGAGAGGGTAGGGAGTGTTGGAGGGGCAAGGAGGCATGGGCCATATCCAGAGGTGCTTTGGTTACTCCAGGTAGTGTGTTGTAGACCTGGAGACCCAACTGGGATCAGCCTCATGTGAAGCAAGTACCTTCATCATGTACTGTCTCTCCAGCCTGAATTGTTATATATTTTTTTTAATTTTTATATTTGCTATTTTTTATTGAAAGATTATAGCTTTTTAATTAAAATATCATTTGCTCTCCAAAACGAGTATGTTATTTCATTTTCAGATTTTCTGTGTTATGTAATTTCACGTGTAATTTTCCTCTGCTTTACATGTTATATATCTATCAGTGTCATTTGATTTGCTCAACTAAATACTGGAGCACACCTATCCTCTTTTTTTAAAAAAATTTATTTATTTATTTATTTATTTAATTAATAGTTTATTTTTAATTAGTGAGTCAACGTGAGGGTACAGTTACAGATTTATACATTTTTGTGCTCATGTTTCTCCCTTACAAAGTTTGATAACCCATCCCTTCACCAGTGCCCATTCTCCACCACCAGTAAACCCAACATCCCTCCCTCCCTCCCCAGTCCCGTCTCCCCCAACCCCACACTGCCACTATGGCAGGGTATTCCCTTTTGTTCTCTCCCTCTGATTAGGTGTTGTGGTTTGCAATAAAGGTGTTGAGTGGCCATTGTGTTCAGTCTCTAGTCTATTGAATTGTTATATTTTTTAAGCCACCTATTTTTGGTTGTTGTTGTATCACTTGTAGTCCTGTTGATCTTCGATTTGCTCGAGCGGGTGCCAGTAACGTCTCCATTTGTCCCTGTTGCAAGCCAGTGCAGCCCAATGATATCTGCTTGCTCCAGGAACAGGAAGAGCCTCAAATCATTCATTCAGAGATTTGACGAAGAAATCTGACCGTCTAGTTGGTGGGTGGCCACGAGGTCTTCTGACGTCCCGTGGAATACAGTCGGTAACAGCTCTAGTCCAGCGGTCGTCTCTGAATCGCATTACATGACCGGCCCATCTGATTTTCAACGCCCTGGCAAACGAGACAGCATCCCTGATTTTCGACCGTCGACGGAGGTCAGAACTCCGGATTCCTTCTCTCACTTGAGTGAGACATAATATTCCCAGCATAGCTCTTTCGATTCCTCTTTGAGATACCCTAATAGCATTCTCATCCTGGTTGCGTAGGGCCCAGGTCTCTGAGGCATATGTTAGTGCAGGAAGAATGGTGGAATCGAAAAGATGTGCCCGGAGTCGGAGGTTCTTCGTTCTCTTAACCACCTCTTCGACGCTCTTGAATGCATTCCACACTGCTCTCTTCCTCCTGTGCAGTTCTGGCACCAGGTCGTTCCTCATGTTGATTTCTCGACCCAGGTACACATAGCTGCTGCATTCGGAGATGCTCATTCCATTGAGAGCAAATGGAGCTTCAGGGACCAGTTCGTTTTTCATGAACATCGTCTTGTTGAGATTCAGCTGCAATCCGACTCTTCCATACTCGTGTTCGAAGTCGGTCAGCATTTGTGCCGCTTGGCTAATGTTTGGTGTTATGAAAACGATGTCATCAGCGAAGCAGAGATGGTGTAATGGCCGACCATCTATCTTCACTCCCATTCCTTCCCATTCCAGTCGTCATGATGTTCTCGAGGGTGGCACTGAAGAGTTTCGGTGAAATGGTATCACCTTGCCACACTCTCTTCTCTTTACATCAGTGATCACTTCATTGTAGAATGGTGAGATCCTGGTGGTGAATCCACAATACAGCTCACAGAGGATTTTGATATACAGAGTTTGAACGCCCTGTTTGGCTAGGGCTTCGATGACCGCTTCAGTCTCAACAGAATCAAAGGCCTTCTTTAAGTCGATGAACGTTAGAGTGGCAATATGGCAAAAAGCCTCCCGAAAGAGCCCCCAATATGGCAGCATTAAGAAAGATGAGCAAAGAGAGGCTGAAAAAATCTCGGGGATGAACTAGACTGCCAAAACGAAGAAAGACTAAAATGATTGTGCTTTCAATGCATGGACACTGGCATCAGAAGCATCCACCAAGGACCTGATGGTGCAAGCGCAGAAGATCAAGTACGACATCATTGGTCTGACTGAAATGAGGAGACATCAATCACGCCATTTTCAACACTGGAGAAGAATTGTTCCTTGGAACATGCGACAACAGAGGCGTTGGTGACATTGGTGTCCTTGTCAACACAAACTTGGCCATGAGCATCAATTCATTCGAATGCCTAACAACCCAAATTGGACGATTACGCTTGAATAGATGTGGCTCACTGCCTGCAGTTTCTATCTTCATTGTCTACGCACCAACTTCCAGCTACGATGAAGAAGAAATTGAGAGGTTCTACATGGAGCTGGAGAAGTTCATAAACAAGACCACACCTTCTACAAGATCATTGTTGGTGATTTTAATTCCAAGATAGGTCCGAGAAGGTCGCCCGAAGAACTCCACATTGGGACACATGGTCTAGAATGGAACGATCAGGGTGAGAGACTGTCTGAATTCATCATGTCGACCAAGACCATCCATGATAACTCACAGTTCCAGACAGCCGAATCTAAACGCTGGACATGGGAGTCTCCCGGTGGACAGTTCCACAATGAAATTGACCACATCATATTCAATCGAAGGTTTTGCCTGACCGATGTCGCTGTTGTCCTAAAATTCCAAACGGGATCGGATCACCGTCTCCTTCGTAGGAAATTCTACTTCACAGAGCAGGGAGAAAAGTCTGCAAAATTTAAGTCTAAGAAGACAACTCCCAGAATGAACACCAACTGGGAGCTCTTTGGCACTATTGCAGCAACGTGGGAAGATGCTGTCCTTGATAACATCTACAAGGAATACGATTGACTGGTTCAGCACCTCCATGTCTGTGTGAAGAATGCCGAGAGTGAGAAAGCCACAAACAGACGCCTGTCTTCGAAAACTCTCAAGCTCATTCGTCAGCGTAGTTTGGCACGAGCCTCAGGCAGCCAGATGCTAACGTCTGAGCTCGCAAAGCTGTGCAGAGATGCGATAAAGGAAGACCTCAAAGAGGGAAGAGCAGAAGTTTTGGCACTGGCAGCAGAAGCTGGGAAAGGTATTCGCAATGCTCGCCTGTCCTTCGCCAACTACAAGACCAAGATGGCTGCCCTCTGATGTCCCAATGGATCTATCACATCCTCCAGAAAGGCAATGGAGAAAATTATTCACGACTTCTACTCAGATCTCTTTGACAGCCACGTCCATCTGCACAAGTACCAAATTCCGCAGGATGGATATGTCACTCCCAACGTTCTCCCTTCTGAAATCTGACACGCCATTTCGCTGGTAAAGACGAGAACAGCACCTGGTCCGGACAAGGTCAGACCTGAACACCTGAAGGATCTGCCGCCAGTACTCATCAATACACTGGCCCGACTCTTCACACGCTACCTGTCTGAATGCAAGGTTCCGTCCCAGTGGAAAACCAGTAGGATCGTTCTGTTGTACAAGAAGGGAGACATCCACAACATCGGCAACTATCACCCAATCTGCCTGCTGTCTGTCGTCTACAAGTTGTTCACTCGTGTCATCCTGAATAGAATAGGCAGAACACTAGATGAAGGACAACCATGCGAGCAAGCCGGGTTCCGAAGGGTATTCAGCATGATAGACCACATATCCACACAGTGAACAAACTCATTGAAGTTTCGCGAGAGTTTAAGTTGCCTCTCTGTCTAACGTTCACTGCTCTGTTGTTGTATATGATTTAAAATTTCTTTATTTTAGCCAGTGATTTGCAGTTCATAATACTGTCTCAATACATTCCAACACCATACCCCACTACCAAAGTGTCCGTTTCCCGTCAGTATTATCTCAAGGTCCTCCCCCCCAACACCCCTATCTTCCCCAAGCCACATTTGTTGGGGACTTAGGCTTTATATAGGCTTGATCCTGTTTAATTTGGTGAATACATTTGGAAATAAGCATGTATGTGCATAAAATATATTCTAATACGCATATCTTTACAGTGATTTTGGGCTCTTTGATTTTTTTTTTTTTTTTAAATTCTCAGTGTTTTGGGGGACTACACCTGGTTCTTGCGTTCAGTGGCCACTCCTGGTCTGTGCTCAGGGGCCACATCTAGCATTGCTCAGGGGACCATCTATGGTACAGGTATTAGAACCAGGGTCGTGGTTGCCGCCACATGCTAGGCAGGCACCTTGACCTTTGTACTATCCCTGTTTCATTTTGATTTTTGAGGTAACTTTTAAGACTATTTTATGGGTACAAAGTTACTCTACCACACTTGACACCAAATTGTCAGTATTCCTCCACTACAGTTCTTTAGCCCCCTCCCCTTCCTATTCTTTGGTTTGTTTGCGGATTATACCTAGCAGTGCTCAGGGGCTCCACATAGCTCAATACTTGGGGTTGCTATTGCAGTACTCAGGGGACCATACAGTGTAGGAGATCAAGTCTAACTTCTACCTGTAAAGCAGGCACTCTAGCAGCCCCCAACTATGTCCCTAATCCATCCCTTACACCCCCTCCCTGCCCTCTCTACTCTCTCTCTCTCTCTCACACACACACACACAGACACACACACACACACACACACACTTCAACCTACTCTCTTCTCACAACTCCTTTGGGTAATCTTAGCTCTTTAGCCCCAGTATAAGTATTCAGTTTGGTTTGACTTTGTTCTGTGCTTTTGGGTAGTGGAAGAGGTTGGTTCATACCTGTGGTGCTCAGGACTTATTTCTGGCTCTGTGCTCAGGGATCACTCCTGGTGGTGCTTGGGGGAACCGTTTGTGGTATTGGTGATCAAACTGGGGTTGGCCACATGCATATATTCTAATCCTTGTACTATCTTTGGCCCTTGTTCCTGTGCTTTGAAACCACATATAAGTGAGACTTAGGGTTTTTCTTTCCTCCTTATTTTGCTTAGCATGATGGAGTCCTTAGGTTTCAAAATGGCTTTCACCAATTTTTTTTTGAGTTTTAGCTTTCCTTTACACACAGTTCTAAATAACGTCTTTACATCACAATTTTTTTTTAATTTTTAATTAGTGAATCACCGTGAGGGTACAGTTACAGATTTATACATTTTTGTGCTCATGTTTTCCCCATACAAAGTTCGAGAACCCATCCCTTCACCAGTGCCCATTCTCTACCACCAGTGAACCCAGCATCCCTCCCACCCTCCCCAGTCCCGTCCCCCCACACACACACACTGCCACTATTGCAGGGTATTCCCTTTTGTTCTCTCTCTCTGATTGGTGTTGTGGTTTGCAATAAAGGTGTTGCGTGGCCATTGCGTTCAGTCTCTAATCTACATTCGGCACACATCACCCTTCCCCCGCATGACCTCCAACCACATTTTACTTGGTGTTCCCTTCTCTGAGTTGCCCAGAATGAGAGATCAGCCTCCAAGCCATGGAGTCAACCTCCTGGTACATATTTATACTATTCTTGGGTGTTAGTCTCCTAGTCTATTATTCTATATTCCACAGATGAGTGCAATCTTTTTATGTCTGTCTCTCTCTTTCTGACTCACTTCACTTAGCATGATGCTTTCCAGGCTGATCCACTTATATGCAAACTTCATGACCTCATTTTTTCTAACAGCTGCATAGTATTCCATTGTATAGATGTACCAAAGTTTCTTCAACCAGTCATCTGTTCTAGGGCACTCGGGTTTTTTTCCAGATTCTGGCTATTGTAAACAGTGCTGCGATGAACATATAAGTGCAGATGGCATTTTGACTATACTTTTTTGCTCCTCTGAGATATATCCCAGCAGTGGTATTGCTGGGTCAAGTGGGAGCTCAACCTCTAATTTTTTGAGAATCGTCCATATTGTTTTCCAAAAGGGCTGAGCTAGTCGACATTCCCACCAGCAGTGTAGAAGGGTCCCTTTCTCCCCACATCCTCTCCAACAGACATTACACAATTTTAAATAATCTCTGTTGAGGTTTAATTTACATCGAATTAAAACACCCATTTTAAGTGTGTCTGTGTTTTTTTTTCTTTTTGGGTCACACCTGGCAATACACAGGAGTTACTCCTGGCTTATGCAGTCAGGAATTACTCCTGCTGGTGCTGGGGGACCATATGGGATGTTGGAAATCGAACCTGGGTCGGCTGTGTACAAGGCAAATGCCCAACCTGCTGTGCTATCACTCCAGCCCCTTAAGTGGTTTTTTTTTTTTCCTTTTTGGGTCACACCTGGCGATGCACAGGGGTTACTCCTGGCTCTGCACTCAGGAATTACCCCTGGCAGTGCTCAGGGGACCATATGGGATGCTGGGATTCGAACCCGGGTCGGCCGCGTGCAAGGCAAACGCCCTACCCGCTGTGCTATCGCTCCAGCCCCTTAAGTGTATTTTTTTAATTGCACATACCTTTGTGATTTATAGAGCACTTCACCTAAGAATCCCTTTTCTTTTCTTTCTCACTCTTAGACCTAAGTAACTGTTGATCTCTCCATAATGGGATTTTTGTCTAGTGTGGGATTTCATATAAATGGAGTCATACTAGTGTTTTTTCTGTTCATCTTCCGTACCCAGCAAACATTTACATACTGTGAATTCCTTTTTATTACCCAGCATGATACTGTTTTTTAATTTATCAGTTATCTAGTTGCTGACATTAAGGGTGTTACCATTTTAGAGCTATTAGATTAAAAGTGCCATAAACATTTGTGTTTGGGTTCTTTGTAGACAGTGCTTTTAGTTCTCTTGGACTAAGAAGTAGAAGTGGGACGGGTGGGTCATTTGACTTTTATACTTTAACTGTAGTGTTGGATGTTAGCATCACACTGATTGCACTGTTGCAGTGCTGGAAATTGCACACCTGATTGCGCTGTGCCAGGGCTGCTCTTGTGCTGGGGACTGCACTCAGAAGTTTAGGTGGCCCCTCACTCAGTGAGCCATATTCCCATGTTTTTTATGTTTAACTTAAAAAAAAAACCTTGGAAACAGTTTTCTAAAGTTCCAGCAGCAGCATGTGAAAACTTACTATACAGCCTCCCTAGCGAGCCCTGGGAGACTATTGATCTTTTCACTTTTAACCCCATCTGTTAACCACTTAATGGTTACTCATCTTTATGGCTTTAGTCTTGTCAAGTGTTTATTGGCTCTATGTAGCTTCTTTTATTTTTTTTCTTTTTGGGTCACACCCAGCGGTGATGCACAGGGGTTACTCTTGGCTATACACTCAGGAATTACTCCTGGCGGTGTTCAGAGGACCATATGGGATGCTGGGAATCAAACCCAGGTTGACTGTGTGCAAGGCAAGTGCCCTACCCGCTGTGTTATTGCTCCAGCCGCTGTAGCTTCATTTTTAAAATGCTTTCACAATTGTAATTAATCCTGATGAATTCTGGCTTACTTTTTACGGTTTTTTTTTCTTTTAAACTTAATGCTGTCTTTCAAAGAATAAAGTTTTTCATTTTTTCTGAAATCCATTTGTCATTTTTCTTTAGTGGTTAATGCTTTTGTGTGTTGCCTAATCTTTTCCAATCGGAAGTCGTAAGGAATTCTGTTTAGTAATTTTAGCTTGTTTTCATTTATATTTTTTAAAAGTGTTTTTGGTTTGGTACCACACTTAGCATTCCTCAGGGGCTACTTCTGCCTTAATGCTTGGAGGTCAATCGTGGCAATGCTCAGGGGCCCATAGGTGCCGTCTGTTGAACCCATGGCATACTACCCTCTCTGTAGCCCTGAGTTTTTGCTATAAATGTGTACCTCTCATACTTGGTGTAATTTGTTTTGGTTTTGGGGTCACACTTAAGGTGCTCAGGGCTCTGCTTAGGGTCTCTCCTGTGGTGCTTGAATTGCTGTGGTGCTCTGCACTGTTTTCATTACTGTTGCTGGTAATGTAGGGGTTTTGTTTTTGTTTTTGTTTTTTTGCTTTTTGGGTCACACCCAGCAATGCACAGGGGTTACTCCTGGCTCATGCACTCAGGAATTATTCTGGCGGTGCTTGGGGACCATATGGAATGCTGGGAATCGAACCCGGGTCGCTGCATGCAAGGCAAACATCTTCCCCACTATGCTATAGCTTCAGCCTGTTAATGTAGTTTTTGAGGCAGGGAGGCTTGTTCCTATATTGGACATTTTGTGGTTCCATAGACATTTTAGAACTGTTAAAAAAGCCATCAGTACTTTTCATGGCCATTATTTTGAATCTATGGATCGCCTTAAGAATGTCATTTTGGGGGCTGGAGCGATAGTACAGCGGGTAGGGCGTTTGCCTTGCACGCGGCCGACCCGGGTTCGATCCCCGGCATCCCATATGGTCCCCCAAGCACCGCCAGGAGTAATTCCTGAGTGCAAAGCCAGGAGTAACCCCTGAGCATTGCTGGGTGTGACCCAAAAAGCAAAAAAAAAAAAAAAAAAAAAAAGAATGTCATTTTGACATTCACCTTTTGTGAGTACTGAATCTCTGTCTTTGATTTATTTTAGTAATGCTTTATTTTTTTCCACTTCACTTTCCTTCAAAGGCTGGGAAAAATGCCCATCTCATGTTACTGGTAGTGAAAGTATTATTGACACTGATCCTGATCAAGAAATTATTTAAACTTCCTTATGTGGAATTATAGGGCACTTTTCCTCTTTTCTCTCCTTGAATAGAAACTAATTATTTTACACACACACACACACACACTAGCTTGGCAGCCACACCCACAAACTACCCCCGGCGCTGTGTAATCCCACCAATGGCCGCCAACATCCAGAGACTGTAAGACTGAGTATAAGACTGAGCTCCGGCAAAGCGGCCTCGTGCCTTGTTCTCTCTCTTGGAGAACCTGACAAGCTACCAAGAGTTTATTGCCTTCATGGAAGAACCTTGCAAGCTTCCCATGGTGTATTCATATCCCAAAATACAGTAAAAGATATATGCACACCTCTCGGAGAGCCCAGGCAAGCTACCGAGAGTATCCTGCCCACACGGCAGAGCCTGGCAAGCTACCCGTGGCGTATTCAATATGCCAATAACAGTAATGATAGGTCTCATTCCCCTGACCCTGAAAGACCCTCCAATTGTTGGGAAAGACGAGTAAGGAGAGGCTGCTAAAATCTCAGGGCTGAGTATAATAGAGATGTTACTGGAGCTCGCTCAAATAAATCAACGAACAACGGGATGACAGTGATACAGTGATGTGTATATATATATATATATATATATATATATATATATATAAACTAAAAGATTGAGAAAAGAAATAGAGTTGTCTCTTTCATGGAGACTAGGCTTATTCATATACATGACTCCTTCAAAGGCGGGAGAGGGAGATAATAACTAAAAAAGAATTAACTAAGAATTATCTTAACAAGGATCTCGTATTAAAGAAAAGATATGCCAGCATCACTCATATCAGACTTGGCAATAGGATCCTCTGTTTTGAGTCAAACTGCTTGTTCTTCTTTCCTTCTTTCCCTCCCTCCCTCCCTCCCTCCCTCCCTCCCTCCCTTCTTCTTTCTTTCCTTCTTTCTGTTTTTTTTTTTTTGCCACATCTGACAATGTTCAGTGACTACTGGCTCTGCAGCCAGGAATTACTTCCAGCATACTCAGGGGGCCATCTGGGGTGCCGGGATGAACCCACATCAGCTGTGTGCAAAGCAAGTTCCATACTCACTGTGCTATCTCCCCAGCTCCTCAGAGTGCTTTCTTGTAAGTGCTTCTCTGAGATATGTCCACTGCTAGCCATCTGTATTTCTTCTTTGAGGAAACAATGTAATACTCCGTTTTAATTGGGGGTATTAGGAGACATAGAAGGAGGGAGAGAAAGTGAAAGAGAGTAACGCATTCAAGAGAGAATGTGAGCTTCTCCAAAGGCACAGAGAGCCAAGTGACTTTGTTTTAGATTGTTTTTAGGTCACACTGCTCAGGGCTTACTCCTGACTCTACACTCAGGGATCACTCCTCTCAGGCTTGGATTGAACCCCATTTGGCTGTATACAAGTTACAAGGCAGGCACCCTCCCCGCTGTAGTATAGCTCCAGCCCCATATGAATAGAGACTTTTTTAAGCCCGCTGGTCACCTGAGAATTAATTAAAAGTATGGATCTTTCCACATAAAAACATTGGGTATACTATTAAAAATGCCAACTTTGGATTTTGGTTTCAGTCAGAAACATGATTGAATGGGTCTCAGGAAAATTTGTGATCTTAGTTCAAATACTAATGAAATCTATTGTTTTGGACAAGTAATTTAATTGTTCAGGGTCAGTTTTCTTACCTTTTATGTGGGTAAAGTAACGTTTGTTTTCTTTATCAAGTGGTACTATAATATCAAATCAGATTCAGTGGAATAGTGTCAGAAGTTCAGAAAATGTATGGAAAATTAGATTGAAATTATTCTGATACATTGCATTTGTTTATTTATTTATTTTTATCTATTAATTTGCTTTGTGTGGCTAGTGATCAAACACAGGACTTCATATATGCCAGGGATGAGCTCTACCACAGGACCATTTTCCTAGTCCTAGATTTTGTTGATTTAAATGTTCTCAAAAGTCAATAATTGGTCTTTTTTATTATTTAAAATATTTTTTTGTTTTGCTTTTTGGTCCACGCCTGGCAGTGCTTAGGATTCCTGGCTCTTGATTCCCTAGGATTCCTAGGGAATCAGAATTCCCTGATCAGGGATCACTCTGGGCAGGGCTCGAGGGACCAAGTATGATCCCGGGGATGAAATCTGGGTTGGCCATGTACAAGACAAGTTCCCTACTTGCTTTACTGCCACTCTGGCCCCAATTAATCTCTTTAATAGTATTCTAATAGTTGCCTTTAATCCTAGCTCATACTTAAATGTGTTTTCTATGTGCCTATCATTGTGTTGAATGCTACTAAGTGACTCTCTGATAACCATCTAATTTCATCCAAACCAGGACAGATTGAGAATTTTTTGGGTACTTATATAGATAACAATGTTAACATAATGATTTAAACATGAATATTTGATAGCAGGTAGATGGGAATGTAGTCAGTGTAGTTATTGCTTTTATTTGTTCTGACAGTCTTAGAGTATATGTATAAAAGAATGTATAAAGGGTGAAGGGTCTTCTTCAAGTTTCCATATGCAATAAGTACAGAGTTGGATTTCATACATGCATCTTTTTTTTTTAACTTTTTTGGGTCACACCCAGCAGTGCTCAGGGTTTACTCCTTGCTCTGCACTCAGGAATTACTCCTGGGGGTGCTTGGGGGACCATATGGGATGCCAGGGATTAAACCCAGGTTGGCCACATGCCAGGCAAACGCCCTACCCGTGGACTATCGCTCTGGCCTCTCATACCTAAATCTTAACTCTTAAGACTAACCTAAGGTCTTATCTACTAGGTTATAGTGAAGAAGAGTGTGGTATGGGGTTGGAGCAATAGCACAGCGGGTAGGGTGTTTGCCTTGCACACGGCCGACCCGGGTTCGATTCCCAGCATCCCGTATGGTCCCCTGAACACCGCCAGGGGTGATTCCTGAGTGCAGAGCCAGGAGTAATCCCTGTGCATTGCCAGGTGTGACCCAAAAAGCAAAAAAAAAAAAAAAGTGTGGTATGTACAAAAACTTTAGGTGCCTCCTAATGAATGCTAAATGGTTCCTGTCATCCTTGGGTTCTATCTCCCTCTGTGCATGACATCTGTTTCTCTCACAAATCTTTAGCACCAGCAATCCTAACCCATTGTTCTCTTGGCTCTCCACAGGGTGCCATGACTCCAGGACTCCCCATCTTTAGTCCAATGATGCCATATGGCACGGGGCTGACCCCACAGCCTATTCAGAGCACCAATAGCCTTTCCTTGTTAGAGGAACAGCAACGGCAGCAGCAACAGCAGCAGCAGCAGCAGCAGCAGCAGGCTGCAGTGGCAGCGGCTCAGTCCACATCCCAGCAGGCAGCACAGGGTCCATCAGGCCAGACACCACAGCTCTTCCACTCACAGACTCTTACAACCGCCCCCTTACCGGGCACCACCCCTTTGTACCCGTCTCCCATGACGCCCATGACCCCCATCACCCCTGCCACACCAGCTTCGGAGAGCTCTGGAATCGTGCCACAGCTGCAGTAAGTAGAGTACCATCCTCTCCCTCCCCTTGGAGGGCTCTCCTGCAGCTTTGCTGCTTTCCTCTGCCGTCCTTCCTGATGCAGTGTGGGGCGAGGAGGACAGTACCTGTGGTGGCTTTGTGTCAGCACCTGCTTCAGGCTGTCTTAATGAGTGGGTGCCTTCTGTGAAAGACTAACATCTTCAGACATTCACAACTTACTGAATCAAGCCTTACCCATGGGGCACTTTAGGTTTCCAGGAAGATTCACTTCTTTATCACAGAATCAATGCAGTTCATAGTAGGTCTTGTTTTTCTTCACTAGTTGGTATAAGGGTTGCATTTTAGAGCATAGACTTAAGGTGGTTGTTACTACCCTAAACGGATTTTTCAGCTTAATCGAAGTGGATTCTATGACAAAATGAGGAGGAAAGGTTGGGAAAAATAATTCCCTGAAAAAAGACAGGTATTATCAATGAGAGTATAGCTTTTGCTTTTAGTACACTAGTAATCAAATTGAAAGGCTGTTTGCAGTAACTGCATTGCCTCAGTTTTCCTATAAGCTCTCTTTGACTATCTGTACAGTGAAGCATTTAATCACGGACCCTGTCTTTTCTGAAGATCTGTGTCTTGCTTTGGGTGTTTGATTTCACACAGTTGAAAAAGAAAATTAACTTTAATGATTTTAGAGAAGCACTTGTTCACCTTTGTCAATACTTTGTCCCTCTTGTTTTACACCCTTGTCTGGTTTATGTGGACATTCAAGTTTACACCTTTCATTTAAGGTAAAAGTTAGAACTGGTCTGGGTGGTATGTTTGTATCTCACTAGCTCCTTAATCTTTTTTGTGTCCCACAGAAAAATGCCAGCCAGATGTAATATTCTATTTCCGCTGTCTAATAAGGGACCATGCCTAGTGGGAATCAGTGGCTTTTTAAAAATGAGAGTGTATTTACTTAATAAAAATTTGTAAAATAAACTGAAAGAGGACTCTGAGGAGATTGCCAAGCAGAACTCTGCTGCCCACCTCCCATACCCGGACAACTGCACCACTGTGTGTACTGGGCTGACAGTCTAGAGTGTGGGAGAGATTCACAGCCTTTGGAGTAGAAGCACAAATGATCAGTTGCTCCTTTTGGGCATTGTCAGCCTTTGGCCCAGTAGCAGCTACCTATCACTGACACCCAGATCCTTGGCAGTCAGCTTTGCAAATCGACCTTGGACATCATACAGATAAGGAATCCAGGGTGGGAAAAGCTCTGTCCAGCAAGAATCAGGGAGCTATTCTCTGGCTACACAAGGTGCAGACCAGGAGGCAGCACCAGTTGTTGCTTAACCTTCCCACTTACTCTCCTTTTGCTGGGGGGAAAAAAAAAGCAAAAACAAAAAGGCACTTTATTGATCCCCGTATCAGTTTTTGCCTGTATGGGAGCCAAAGACTAGGACATTACAAAATAATTGCATATTTGGAGGATATTGAAAATGACTGCACAGGAAGCTCAGCAGTTTGTCCCTGAACAAGATTGAACAACAGAAGCATTTAAGAAAGACTTTAAAGCACTGTCCTAAAGAAGCTCAATGGACTAAAGGTGTGGAGAATGTTACGGAACCAATGTCTAAACAGATGTGAGTATCAGTAAAGATTAGAAAGCCTAAAAAAGAAATGAGTTAGGTTTGTTGATACGGGCACACAGTGTATAAAAGATAAAACTTTACGACTTCAGGAACCAAAGGATTGCAAAGGAGCATGTTTTTGTATATGGAATTTAATCACTCTCACTGTCACTGTCATCCCGTTGCTCATCAATTTGCTTGAGTGGGCACCAGTAATGTCTCCATTGTGAGACTTGTTTGTTACTGTTTTTGGCATGTTGAATATGCCACGGGTAGCTTGCCAGGCACTGCTGTGCGGGCGAGATACTTTTGGTAGCTTGCCAGGCTCTCTGGAGAGGGGCAGAGGAATCGAACCCAGGTCAGCCGCGTGCAAGGCAAACGCCCTACCACTGTGCTATCGCTCCAGCCCATGGAATTTAATACTGCTAAAAACTCAGTTATAGAGTACTTGAACTTTAGAATATTTTTTTGTTACCCTCCCTTGGTAATTAGAAGGAAAATACAATAGATTCAAAAGGAAATTAAACATTTCACTGTGAAAAACTAAAACGCCAAAAAGATGGTAGTATAGATAAAGAGGATTAAGGAGACTATGGAGAATATAGAAAGCAAATAACACAATGATAGATGTTCTTATTTATTATGATTGTTTTAAATGTGCATTGAGTAAATTCCAAATAAGAGCCAGAGGAAGGCAGTTGCCTTGTGTGTAGCTGCAGCTGCTGTGAACCTGGTTTGAATTCATAGCACCATATCGGTCCTCAAGCCAGGAATAGTTCCTGAGCACTTACAGGTGGGCTCCCCCTCCACTCCCCAATAAAAGTAAAACTCCGAATAAAAGACAAATTGGAAGATCTAAAAACACAATATAGGACTAGCAGAAGATTGCTTGCCTTGATGTGTGAGGCCCTGGGTTCAGTTGCTAGCACCATGGTGTAGGGGTGGGAGGTGGGTGGCAACTGATACAGCAAGAACCAGGGAGATAGGTTATTGGGATAGAGTGTGTGCTTCACATGCAGAAACCCTCGGTTCTAAAGTCTTCTCCCAGAAAGCTGTTCTGAAATACAGAATTAGAAAAGTAACTGTGTACAAATTAGCTCAGAAATCAGGGACTAGAGAGATAGATGAACAGTCTGAGCGCAGAGGCTCTCTTCAGCACCACCTGATTCTTGGCACCACCAAACTGGAATGCCACAGGTCTAACTGCTGCCAGAAACAGTCAGCTGCATTTTTGTAAACAAACAGCCTGAAAGGAAGTTATGACGACATATCCCTTTACAGTAAAATCAAGGGGAATAAAATACTTAGGAATTAACCAAGGGGTTCAAAGTCTTACGTAATAACTACAAAATATTGTGGAAAGAGATTAAAGAAGATATAATAAATGAACTCCAGTGCTCATGAATTGGAAGACAGTATTGTTTAAATAAGCTACAGAGTCATTGAAGTTCCTACTAAAATCTCAATGATAGATCATGCAGAAATAGAATTGTTATAGAATTCACATGAACTATCAAGGGACCCTGAATAGCTGAACAATCCTGAAAAGAAACAACTGGGACTTACACAACCTGATTTTAATTCTATCTACAAGGCCATCAGAATCAGAACAGTGTAATAATGGGATAAGAACAGACATAGAAAACTGGGAAGGGTTACATGCAGGAGTCCTGGGTTCAATCTTAGTACTACATGATCCCCTGGAGCACCAGTTGTGGACCAAAAACAACTGCAAAAGAGAATAGACACAGACCAATAAAAGTGTATTGAGAGGAGCCGGAGCTATAGTACAGTGGGTAGGGCGTTTGCCTTGCACTCGGCTGAATCCGGTTCAGTCCCCGGCATCCCATATGTTATTGCAAGCACCGCCAGGAGTAATTCCTGAGTGCAGAGCCGGGAGTAATCCCTGAGCATCGCTGGATGTGACCCCTCTCCCCAAAAAAAAGGAATTGAGAAGGCCCATAAACAACCCTCAAAAATGGGTCATGATTTTTGACAAGTGTCAACATCATCCTGTGGGTAGGGATCTTATAAAATGATGCCAGGAATACTAGATATTAAATAAATAACTTAAAATCACAGATATGAATTAACTCCAAAAACTGAGAGGAAAACATAAGCAAAGTTTCATAACATTATTGCAAAGTTTTCCTGGATAAAATATCACACACAGAGGTAACAAAAGGAAAGATAGACAAATAGGACTTATTAAAAACCATAAAAACACTATCAGAATGCACTATCAATAGAGTTAAAAGGCAACCAATCCACAAATAGGAAGAAAATATTTGGACATTACATATGATAAAGGATCAATTATTTGGGATATGTTGAGATCTCCTAATATATAAAACTCTCTAATCCAAAACAGGTAATGGCTATAATCTGACATTTCTTGAAAGAAACTCCATTAGAACACATGAGAAGTTACTCAGGATTACTTCTTATTGTTTTGATTTGTTTTTGCTTTTTGGGTCACACCTGGTGATGCACAGGGGTTACTCCTGGCTCTGCACTCAGGAACCACCGCACTCAGAAATCACCCCTGGTAGTGCTCAGGGGACCATATGGGATGTTGGTAATCTAACTCGGGTCAGCCTCGTGCAAGGCAAATGCCCTATCTGCTGTGCTTTAGCTCCAGCCCCATCGCTACTTATTGTGAAGTGATAGAACTATAATGAAGGTTCACCTATACCCATTTGGATCACTAGTATATTAGGAAAAGAAAAAGGAGGAAGTATTGGGAAGGATATAGATAAGTGGAAACCTTTATGCTCTATTGGTGAAAATGCAAAATGCCACAGATTTTGTGTATGTTTAAAATGAACAGTATGGAAAATTCTCAAAAGTTAAAAATAGGATTGTCAGGGGCCTAGAGTGATAGTACAGCAGGCAGGGCACTTACCTTGCACTCAGTTGTTCTGTGATTGATATCTGGCTCCCCATATGGTCCCCTGAATCCAACCTGCCATGAGTGATATCTGAGCACAGAGCCAGGAGTAAGCCCTGAGCACTGCTGCGTGTGACTCCTCCCTTCCAAAAAAAAAATCATTATATGTCCTGTAATTTTTCTTCTGGGTGTATTCCCAAAGAATTGAAAGCAGGATTCCAAATCATTGCACTCCCATGGTTACAACCGTCTTAATTAAAAATGATTAAGTGTGGGGCTGGAGTGATAGCACATCGGGTAGGGTGCTTGCCTTGCATGCGGCCGACCCAGGTTCGATTCCCAGCATCCCATATGGTTTCCCGAGCGCTGCCAGGAGTAATTCCTGACTGCAGAGCCAGGAGTAACCTTGAGCATCACCAGGTGTGACGCTAAAAGAAAAAAAAAGAAAGATTAAGTGTGTAAGCAACCCAAGTGTCCAACAATAGATAATAGGGTAAGCAAAAAAAAAAGTATATCCAGACAATGAAATATTTAGCCTGAAAAATAAGGGAACTACAGTCTGCTATAACCTGAACACTCTGAGGTCATTTGAAAAACAAAAAATTTGATTCTACTTACTTGGGATACTTAGAAGTAGCCAAAATCATATAGACAGGAAGTGTAATGGTAGTTTCCAGGGATTGGGAGGAGCAGGGGAAAAAGGGGGAATTACTATTTTAATGTCAATTTTGAGTTTTACAACAAGAAAAGACAGTTGGTATGATGGCTACACAACATTATTGAATAACATTGAACTGTACACTTAAAAATGGTTAAGATGGGCCAGAGTGAAATAATACAAGCGAGTAGGGTGCTTGCTTTGCTGTGGCTGACCTGGATTCTATCTTCAGCACAACATAAGGTCCCTTAAGCCCTCCAGGAGTGATTCCTGAATGCAGAGCCAGTTTTCAACCCTGAGCACTGCTGGCTGTGGCCCCAATCACCCATTTCTCCCTCCAAAAAGGTTAAGATAGAGGCCAGAGATAGTATAGTTAGTAGGGCATTTGCTTGTACTTGACTGATTGGGTTTGATTCCTTGCCACTTCATATGCTACTGTGAACCCTCAAAAAGTGAGTAAGCCCTGTGCATTCCCAGGTATGGCTCAAAAAAAAAAAAGTTAAGATGATAAATTGTGCTAATGTATATTTTAATCTAATTTTTAAAAATAATAGATGTTTAATAGTTATAACTAAACTTGTGATATGTGCACCAGAATTAGATAAATTTTGTAGGTGAGCAAATGTTGAAGACGTGTACATATGAAAATGAATGAATTTATTCCATTGATCACCCTGACTAGCTTTAAAATCGTTTATTAAGAGAGAGAGGGGCTGGATCGATAGCACAGTGGGTAGGGGGTTTGCCTTGCATGTGGCCGACCCAGGTTTGATTCCCAGCATCCCATATGGTCCCCTGTGCACTGCCAGGAGTGATTCCTGAGTGCAAAGCCAGGAGTAACCCCTGAGCATTGCCAGGAGTGATGAAAAAAGAAAATAGAGCCATTGTCTTTCAACCAGATTATGAACTATCAGATTTTTAAAAGTATTTTTGAAATTGAGATTTGTCTTCGGCAGCATAAGAAAAAGCAGGGTCTGAAAAACAGGTAAGGAGGCACTTGCCTTGCTTGCGGCAGACCTGGATTCACTCCTGTCACTTATAGGAATAAGACCTGAGTATAGCCAGGTATGGCCCTAAAACCAAAACCTAAAATTCTAATTTACCCTCCCCCCAAAAAAAAAAACAAAGAAAACGAAGCACCAGTGAACCAGAAGCAATTTGAATCTCAAATCAGTATTCGTAGGACAGCTCTGTTTCAGTTCCATATACAATGATGTACAAGTGGGCTAATTTATTGCCTATTTTAAGTATGAACATCCAAAACAAGAAAAACTTAAAATTGTTTTACTGTGTATTCCTTTATCAATTGCTGCTAAATATTAAAAAATGAAAAGGGGGACTGGACCCAGATAAAACAGTGTGGCATCTGTTTCTTTTTTTTTTTCTTTTTGGGTCACACCTGGCAATACACAGGGGTTACTCCTGGCGCTGCACTCAGGAATTACTCCTGGCGGTGCTCAGGGGACCCTATGGGATGCTGGGAATCGAACCCAGGTCAGCCGCGTGCAAGACAAATGCCCTACCCACTGTGCTATCACTCCACCCCCAGCATCTGTTTCTTTTGATTTACTGAGTCTTAGAAGGGGAAAAAAATTTTTTTCCTTTGTCACAGTTTACTGAATTTTTGGTCTTCCAGATATACTTCTGAGAGTGGAGCAAAACATGCTTGCTTATTTTCTTCATAGTGTTTTCTTAGGGTCTTTGTGGTTGTGTGCTGTTTCAGAGCTTCTGGATGTGAGGAAAGGCTAAGATGGATGAGGGTCAGGATAGGCCCCAGTTCCATGCCTGTCCATCCCACCCCATTAGGGGTCAAGTGCCTCCCTCTAACTCATTGAATCCTGTCTGGTCATCTGAAAATGAATATCTTAGTTGGGGTTGTTTTTGACTGAATTCAGTAACAGGGATTAAGTTCATAATGTTTTATATTAAAATGATCTGTGTTAAAATTCTCACCATCATGTGTTGTTACATGACTATCAGCAAATTTTTTCAAAATTCTAATTCAACTAATTTCTGTTAGCTTAATGAAATTAACTATTCCTAATGAGTTACAATCCATCGTCCTGTAAAACTTAAATAATCGTGTTTTCTTTTCAAATTTCTTGCAGAAATATTGTATCCACAGTGAATCTTGGTTGTAAGCTTGACTTAAAGACCATTGCACTTCGTGCCCGAAATGCTGAATATAATCCCAAGGTCAGAACAATTTTAATGTGTTTCAACCCATATGATAAAACAGGAATTTACTTTGAAAGGTCCCATTTCAAAAATTTATTCATGCCTGTTTGTTGACATCAACGAGATGAGAGTTTAAATGAGAATGTGTATCATTTATTTGAGTATCTGTCTTAGAGGGGCTTTAAAGATATGGCTCTATAAAGTAAACTAAATTTAGCCTTTGATGAGTGGAGATCCTGTGAAACTAGAGAAGAATATGTTGTAGAGTCACTTTTCTGTTTTGAAAAGTGTTGAAGATTGACATGCTCTCTGGAATTTACTTCAAAATGATTCAGTTAGACAATTGTAAAAGTATCAAGTGCACAAAAAAAAACATGTTAGCTAGTTGTTACTGTTGGGAAATAAGAGGTTTACTTAAATTATTTTTTTGTAGGGAACAGAGAGAATAGGGATTAAGGTGTTTGCCTTGCCTGCGTCTGACCCTGTTTCTGACCCCAGCATTTTATATGGTTTTCTAAGCACCACGAGGTGTGAATTCTGAACAGTCAGGAGTAAGCCTTGAGCACCCCTGAGTGTGCACTGCCACTGTTCTCTCCCACTCCCACTCCAGAAAAAAAGAAAATTTCTCTTGTTGTTGTTGTTTTGTAATAAAAAAGACTAGTTGTAACAATGCCTACAAGGTTTCTGGATGTGATTATTTTTTTGTTTTGTTTTGGGTGGTGGTGCCAGGGATTGAGTCTGGGGCCTCATTTGCTAGCCAGGTGTTTTATTGTTGAGTCAAATCCCCAGCCATCAAAATTCTGTATTTGTTTCTTCTTTTTGTTCAGTGTTAGCACCTGTATCTGAGTCCTGTCAGGGTAGCCATTTCTTTTATGCTGCTTCTCACAGCTCCCTTGGATGAAGTGGCATGTCTGCTACCCATAAGGATCTTGCTTTGCTCAGATACCTTTAAGTCATCTTGAAGAAACAGCTCAATACCAGCATCTAAGCAAAATGTTGGATGGTGGAGAGGAAAAAAGGAGAATGGACTTAGGTGTCCTAATAAAGTACAGAGAACTTCACATCCAGTCTTTTTTTATGTTTATACTTGCCCAGGGAAATTAAGTCCTAAGAAGCAGCTTTGTCAATTTTAGGAACCAACTCTTTTTTTCCCCCCTAGTTTTTAACTAGATATGAAATGTGTGAGTTGTGTAAGGGGCCAGAGAGATGTATAGGAGTTAAGGTACTTGTCTTGCATGTGACCAAACCAAGTTAATTTCCTGATACTGTAGTATGTTTCCCTGAGTACCACTGGTGTCACCCCAAAACCAGGGGAGCAAAAATATTTATTGGTGGTTGTACAGATAGTATTTAGTTCTCCAGAAAGTAGTTGAGGGTAGTTTAATTACCTGACACTGTTACAGCAGATACATACTTAACAGTTTGTTGGGTGAGCTATTTCTTTTGTCTTTAAGCCATGCTGGAGTCACATATGATAGTTTGGGAACTAGCCAGGGTAGAAATAATAATGCAGTAAAATCCGTATATACTCTGCCATTCAAAAATCCACATGTACTCTGCCATTGAGCTACATTCCTGACTCTCTGGGCTTTTTTTGATTAAGTGGTTTGTGTTATCTTTGTAGGCTCTTGATCTGATGCAGATCTGAGGTCTTTTGTTCTTAGATGATCCAGACTAAAAAAATTTAATGTTGAAGCAAACCTAGCAAAAGGATAAAGACCAAGGGGAGGGGCTGGAGAGATAGCACAGCTGGTAGGGCGTTTGCCTTGCACGCGGCCGACCCGGGTTCAAATCCCAGCATCCCATATGGTCCCCAGAGCACGGCCAGGGGTAATTCCTGAGTGCAAAGCCAGGAGTAACCCCAGTGCATCGCCAGGTGTGACCCAAAAAGAAAAAAAAAAAAAAAGACCAAGGGGAAGAAGAGGAAGAAAGAAAGAAGAGGCAGTAAATACGAAAACTCAATTCTGTGGTCCTATCCAGGGTCTTGGTTCTGAGGCCATGGGGAGAAGCTTTATTCCCAGGAATTATTGCCTTCTGTGGGTCTTGTCATGAATTTAAGCTTCATTTAAAGTCAGACCACATTCCAGCTGAGTTTATAATAGTATATGCACAATAAGCAGTATCCTTGCATCTCTGTCCTGATATATATATGTATATATATGTGCACATATATATACACACATATATGTATATATACATATACATATATATACATATACATATATATATATAAAATCATACCTTGGAGAGTTCGAAATGTTCTTGAGAGTTGACACCATTGAAATACCTTCCATCTTACTGTAAGATACCTTACATTGGGATTGGAGTGATAGCAGAGTGGGTAGGGCGTTTGCTTGCACGCAGCCAACCCGGGTTCAATTCCCAGCATCCTATATGGTCCCCCAAGCACTGCCAGGAGTAATTTCTGAGTGTATGAGCCAGGAGTAACCCCTCTGCATCGCTGGGTGTGACCCAAAAAGAAAAAAAAATACATCTTTCATCATACTGGAGATGTATAAGGTGATATTTCTACTGAAATTTAGTTCACTCCTGTGGTCATGTGACTGTATAGGGTGTTAGTTGGCTAGTACTGTACATGGCCGGTTGATACCCGGTTTTACTTGCTGGTAGGGGGATCTGGCTAGTTTAGTTCACTCCTGTTGTCATGTGACTGTATAGGGTGTTAGTTGGCTAGTACTGTACCCAGTTGATACCCAGGTTTTATTTGCTGGTAGGGGGATCTGGCTAGTTCTTAGGCATAGAGTATTTGTGGGGATTTTAAGGTATGGAGGGCTAAGAATTTAAGCCAAGAGAATTTAGACCAAGGGGAAAAGAATTCCTTGGGGGGAAACTCCTGTTTAGCATTGGCTTTTTCTTTTCGGGCCACACCGTGTTGTTCAGGTTTTGAACTCAGATTCAGTCCCAAGAACCACCCTGGGTTTGTTTGGGGGCACTCCCAGCTCCGGGATTGCTCCTGGTTGTTAAGCATTCACTTTTTTTTTTGTGGGGCAGGGCCACTCCTGGTGATGCTCAGGGAGGGGGGTTTTCCTTGAAGGCTCAGGGGACCATACGGGGTGCCGGGGACCGAACCCAGGTCTACCACATTCAAGGAAAGCGCTCTACCCACTGCTCTATTGCTCTGGCCCCAAGCGTTGACTTTTTAACAAAGGAAAAGAGACATACTTACAAACCATTATTACACATACCTAAGCTCTTTGAACTCTAATCTGAGCAGGGTTCTAGAGCCTTGCTCTCCATTACTTTTTCCTGGCTTATAGTAATTCAAGTAGTTTTGTTTCTGTTTTAGGAGGTGCCCTTCTTAGTGGGGCTGGGAGTCATCAGAGCTATACATGGCAATGCCCTGGAGGCCTTATAGGACCATGATCAAACCCAGGGTCTAGTAGATGTCAGACATGTGCTCCAACTCCCAGTTCCCTAACCCCAGTAATTAAAGATTTGAATTGCATTTCTCAGCAACCCTTTGAGCTTCTCAAGAGAATTTTCCCACCAGAATTTTTGTAGTCTAGGTGATTACACATTTTTATTCTTTGGAAGGTGATGGGAAGTGGTTTCTTTTTGTTTAATGTGCCTATGTGAACACAAGTGTACTCATTCATAAGTATTAAAATTTATAGATAATTTTGAATGATTCCAAATAATTTTGAAATTTCTGAATAAAGATAAAAGATGATGATTACGTTTTTGCCTGCATCCTCAATTAAAAAAGAAAAAAGGTTAGATATTTTTGTGGTCAGTAGTGGCAAAGCTGGTTAGGAGCTACTATTTGTACAGATTAGGGAAGCCACTTTTGTTAGAACATGTTATGATTTTTTTTTTTTTGAGGGTCACACTGGCAATGTTCAGGGCAGATCCTGACTTGGCACTTTCTAAGAATTACTGGTGGCGAGAGGCTCAGGGAACCATATTGGGTGTGAGGGATTGAATCTGGGTTGACTGTATGCAAGGCAAGTGCCCTGCCCAGTGTACTATTTTTCCAGCCCCCAAATGTGCTATAACTTCAAAAGTGTGAGTTCCTCTAATAAGTTACTAACCTGTTTCTAATGTTTATCTGGAGGTAATTTTCAGAGATTAAAATGTTTATCTACTGTTAACAGATGCTTATTCATGGCTCTCTCAAAATGATTAGGTATATCAGTATTAAATATACTTCAAGTATTTAAAATGTATCATTAGTGAAACATCAGTCAGAAAGAGGCCATTTTAGTTTATTTGGTTTGGGGGCCATACCCAGTGATGCTCAGGGGTTATTTCTGGCTCTGTGCTCAGGAACCATCACCGTTGGCAGTGCTTAGAGCACCATGTGGAGTCCCGGATTGAACCCAGGTTGGCTTTTTGCAAGGCTGTGCTTACCACCGGTTGTGCTATTGCTCTGGCCCAAATTTAGATCTATTTTGATTGTTGAGAGCTTTTGTTGACTTACTTGGGTTTCAATTGTAGCAGTATTAAATGTTGGAAGTAGACAAACTTTTTAATAGGGTGTGCTTGCCAGCTGTAGCCAAAATAGATTGTATAATATTGGCTCTGGTTCCAGAGAAATGATAAATTATGATCTTAACCTGAGTTTATAAACTCTCAGAGATAGCCTTGTTTTTATATACAAGTGAGGAAAATTTAGAGTGCATAGAAATGCCCAAAGTTAGAGTTGTTATAACTAGCTGATAAAGAAAAAGACTCTTAGCTTTTGAGATTTTTTGATCAGTCTGATTAAGTTAATTAAAATAAAATCACTTATAACTGATTATTAAAGAATCCTATATCCTTATGGTCACCCTCTTGAAAACCAGAAATTCACATGTAAAACAGTTCTATTTTTTGAGTTTATCATGGGAAGAATGCTAAACCTTAAAAGGAAAAATGCTATTTCTCAAATGTTGAAGTTTTTTTCGTTATTTGGAGCATTTTAGCTTTGGTTACTTTTGGTGGTGTCTTAGTTTTGGTGTTTGGACCACACCCAGATCAAACCTGTGCAAGGCAACAGCTTACCTGCTACACGGTCTCTCCATCCCTGCTCTTGCTGTTGAGGCATTTCCCCAGCTCCATGTATTTTTATTTTAAGAACTTATCCAAATATTCAAGCATTCTAAAGCTCTCATAAAATAAAGTATTTCTCTTGTCTAAGGTGATATTTGAAGTGGTCATGTAACCACTGTAGAAAAGATTGTATTACATGTAATATTAGAACTTTTCTGTCATAATTTATGTGAATGAATAGATAATGATAAAGTGTGATAGTCTTTGATGATTAAATATTAATTATATGACCTAAAAAACCAATAGGAAGAATTTAGCAAATTAAATTTCACATGGTATTAAATCAAGGGAAGGCATAGATCATGTTTTAAGATTTTTGTTTGTTGGTGTTTTACTTTTGGGCCACAGTCAGCAGTGCTCAGGGGTTACTCCTGACACTTCACTCAGAAATCACTCCTAGTGGCTCAGGGTACCATATGTAATCTATAATTTATTAATAAAATAAATATAATATGACCAGATTACTCATGAAAGGTGAATGCTCCCTTCACTGTACTATTTTTCTGATCCCAAATTAATATAGTCAGAGCAACTTTTCAGTGAG